>NC_133387.1:43741438-44050678 GCF_047511655.1 Castor canadensis
CCTGATGAAATATATTGGCAGTGACACTTCTTTTATTTTTAAATAAATCTGAAAATGTGGATTATAGAAAAAAGACAAATACGGTTGTTGATCTTATTAAATTTTTTGAAAAGGCATACAGATGTGGCTTTATAGTGATAAAGCTTTTGGAACAAGGGAATGTAGTTGAGTTTAAAACTTTGAGTCTACAGAAGAAATGAAAGTACTTACAATGAGAACCAAACCAATACCAAAGAGGTAAGGATCCTGGCATACAGTCGATGTCAAATATACACATACGTGGTTAATTCTTAATATCATTGCAACCTACCCATAGAAAATAGTTCATGAAGAAAATGTTGTACACAAGGGGATTGTACTTTGAGCACATGATAAAAGTGAGAGCACACAAGGGAGAGGTGAGGATAGGTAAGACACCTAAAAAACTAGCTAGCATTTGTTGCCCTTAACGCAGAGAAACTAAAGCAGATACCTTAAAAGCAACTGAGGCCAATAGGAAAAGGGGACCAGGAACTAGAGAAAAGATTAGATCAAAAAGAATTAACCTAGAAGGTAACACACACGCACAGGAAATTGATGTGAGTCAACTCCCTTTATAGCTATCCTTATCTCAACCAGCAAAACCCCTTGTTCCTTCCTATTATTGCTTATACTCTCTCTACAACAAAATTAGAAATAAGGGTAAAATAGTTTCTGCTGGGTATTGAGGGGGTGGTGGGGAGAAGGAGGGGGCAAAGTGGGTGGTAAGGGAGGGGGTGGGGGCAGGGGAGAGAAATGACCCAAGCCTTGTATGCACATATGAATAATAAAATTAAAAAAAAAGAAAATGTTGTACAATCCAAAGACATTAATTACCCTCTAATGCATACACATGTCCCTTTGCAAATCATTGTGACACCATGAGCTATGTTTAAAGATCAAGGTTGCAAGTAAAATTTTACTTTTGCTCCTTCTAACTATTGGTCATAAGAAATAACCACTATTCTACTTCCTCCTGCTTGTATGAGTGTGAGAATAGTAGGATGTCAATAGAATGTAGTATACCTATTTAAATTGATTTTTGTTAGAAGTAAGTATCAAATATTACAAAGGACAGTTTTATGCAAAGAATCCATTGTTTATTTGAAATACAAATTTAATTGGACAACTTGTATTTTTATTTGCTAAGTCTGGCAACACTACACAATGGGCCTGAAAGTTTGAGAACAAAAGAGAGGGAACAATCCATACTAATCCCCCAGGTATTAATTAATCAGCTATTGCTCTCTTGTGCTAACCCAACAATAAGGAAGATTTCTGAAGATTTGGCAATGTGGAGATAGAATTAAAAATTATCTGCCTCATCATTTCACCATTTTGGTAGACATTTTCTTTATTTCTTCCTGACTTTACTTTTTAATTTGCACTTTGAAGTAGTATTATTTAACTCAGCCTTTTTGAACATGATTTTAAAGAAAGACTATATAAAAGTAAAGTAATATTGAATTAAATGAGACCTTTCTCTGTACAGGTACAATTTTCAAAACAGCAAGTGAAATAGATTTTACACAGTGAAGTAAAAGCATTTAGAATTGAAACTCAAACCAACTAAAATAAATTCACACTTCAATTGTGACCTTCATAGCCCCTAAATGCATTTTAAACAGTAGGTTGCTTTTCTTTTTATAGTGTCAAACTGCATGTAATCATAAAGAAGAACAGCAAATGTGCACAGTGAGCCAGTTATGCAGCAAGCATGCCAGGTCCACTGGCCCCCACCAGCCAGTCATATATTTTCACATGTTTATCTTAAAACTAGAACTAGAGCTTGATCAGCAGTATGAAGTTAAGGAAAAGGAGACAAATAAATGTTTGCATATATATGTTTGTACATATGGTCCATATTTAGTCAATGTGGATGGCTGTGGAAGAAAGATCAATGAAATATACTTTAAATTGGATGGAATTAGCGAGCTTTATGTTTTATACTTTAAATAATCCAAGAGTTTCAAAAAAATCTCACTTTCATGGCATCATCATTTGACTGTTTTGCCAATCCTAGTTTTTCAGAAATGACCTTAAGTCTCTGATATTCAAGTATATATTCTTCTTTGCTTTTTCACATTCACAGAAACTTCTGAAGATTTTTCACCTTCTTAATAGATTTAGTTTAAATCAGTTATTAAGTCTGCATTGTAATAATCATTATTACTTACCATGGTGTATCATTATTATAATTTTAAGTATTATTTGTACCTCATTTCAGATGTCATCAAATTCCATAAAGTTCATAGCATCCTGCAACTTACTCACAAATGTTCAAAATTTAAATAATGTTTTCCAAAGCTATCATAAAGATTTATACATGAAGATCAAATACCTGTTTATAATCCAATATATTCTGAAGGTTTTTCTGAAAGGTTAAGATTTTGTGTATACTGAAACACAAAATAATCAAACAAAAAAGATGACTCAAGGCAAGGGGCAGCAGGTGAATGGGATATGCCAGCCCTGTTCATTCAGTTTATATTATGAGGAAATCAGAAAATAAAACAATTAACAACAAATATTTTTCTATAAAAGTAAAGTAAAATAACAATGTAGGTTATTTGATGAAGGTCAACTTATTATTACCTTTTAGACCAAGACATAAAATAAAATTAACATTCCATCTAGACCAAAAATAACATAAAAAGTATAATAACTAAAAGTAGTCTTCCTGAGCAATAAGTGCTTAGAATCCCAGGAATAAAGAATCGTTCTATTGCATTTTTATTGTGTAATTCTTTTTTTTATTCATATGTGCATACAATGTTTGGGTCATTTCTCCCCCTTACCCCCACACCCTCCTTTACCCCCCCTCCCACCACCCCCTCAATACCCGGCAGAAACTATTTTGCCCTAATCTCTAATTTTGTTGAAGAGAGAGTATAAGCAATAATAGGAAGGAACAAGGGTTTTTGCTAGTTGAGATAAGGATAGCCATACAGGGAGTTGACTCACATTGATTTCCTGTGAATGTGTGTTACCTTCTAGGTCAATTATTCTTTTATTATTATTATTATTCATATGTGCATACAATGCTTGGGTTGTTTCTCCCCCCTCCCCCCACTCCCTCCCTTACCACCCACCCTGCCCCCTCCCTCTCCCCCTCACCCCCTCAATACCTGGCAGAAACTATTTTGCCCTTATCTCTAACTTTGTTGCAGAGAGAGTATAAGCAATAATAGGAAGGAACAAGGGTTTTTGCTAGTTGAGATAAAGACAGCTATACAGGAAGTTGACTCACATTAATTTCCTGTGCATGTGTGTTACCTTCTAGGTTAATTCTTCTTGATCTAACCTTTTCTCTAGTTCCTGGTCCCCTTCTCCTATTGACCTCAGTTGCTTTTAAGGTATCTGCTTTAGTTTCTCTGCTTTGAGGGCAACAAATGCTATCTAGTATTTTAGGTGTCTTACTTATCCTCACACCTCCCTTGTGTGCTCTTGCTTTATCATGTGATCAAAGTCCAATGCCCGTGTTGTGTTTGCCCTTGAGCTAATGTCCACATATGAGGGAGAACATATGATTTTTGGTCTTTTGGGCCAGGCTAACCTCACTCAGAATGCTGTTCTCCAATTCCATCCATTTACCAGTGAATGATAACATTTTGTTCTTCTTCATGGCTGTATAAAATTCCATTGTGTATAAATACCACATTTTCTTGATCCATTCGTCAGTGGTGGGGCATCTTGGCTGTTTCCATAACTTGGCTATTGTGAATAGTGCTGCAAAAAACACAGGTGTGCAGGTGCCTCTGGAGTAACCTGTGTCACAGTCTTTTGGGTATATCCCCAAGAGTGATATTGCTGGATCATATGGTAGATCAATGTTTTTTTTTTGATTGAGAAAAATTTATATAAGCTCTGATGCATAGATCTTACTCATACAACTCTAAGTTTCTATTACTTTATTTTCTTCTTGGCAATACTAGATCTTGAACTCAGGGCTTTTTGCTTACTAGGCAAACACTCTGTCACTTGAGCTACTCCTCCAGCACAACTATGAATTTTAATGTGTAAATTCACTGTTACAAAAACTTCCCTAATCAAAATACATCATCTTGGAAAGTTATCTCATGCTCCCTTCCAAACAACTCTGAATCTCAAACGGATATTTTTTGTTCTGATTCTGTTAAAAATAGACTAATGTCTATTTCTGAACTTATTATAAATGGATTCATTTGGTTTGCACATTATTCTTCTGGCTTCACTCAATCAACACAATGTTTTTGAAATTCATCTATAAGTATTGTGAGTAGCATTCTTTTTCATTACCAAGCAGCCCTGCATTATATTAATATATCTGAGTTTTCCATTCTTTGATGTACATTTGGTATGTTTGCAGATCACTGTGTATAAAATTATTACTGACATTTTTGAACAAATCCTTATGTGGATATATTTTACTGCTGTTGAATAAATAATTAGGCATCAGAGGGTAGATATGTGTTTTAATTTGTATTTAAAAAGTCCCTGCCATGCAATATTTTATCTAGTCCCTATGTTGGCAAACATCTTCTGAAAGACCACATCATGAATATTACAGGCTTTGAGAGTAATCTTGTAAACACTCAATTCTGGCAGAGTATAAAAATAGCCATGGGCAATATGTTAGTGAAAGTCATTGCAATGGTTTTGATACAGATTTGATGTCCCCCAAGGATCCACTGTGATGGAGTCTTGACCTACAGGGTAGTGCTATCGGAAGGTGGGGAAATCTTAAGAAGTAGGACCAGTGGCAGGTCCTTAAGTTAATTGGGGCATAGGTAGTTCCCAAAATGGGGTTATTATGAGAGGAACAAGCCTAACCTCTTCTGTTTTAAGATGCAATCTTTTTTGCTCCCATATACACTTCACTATTGCTATCTAAGCCACAAAGTGATGCCCTCATCATAGAACCTTTGCTATGCCATTTGGATTTTAAACTTCCAAACTTGTTAGCTAAATAAACCTCTTCTTCATAAATAAACCTCCAATACTGTGCAAGATATTTCATTATGATGACACAAAGTTGACTAATACAAATTTAATAGTATTCCGATAAAACTTGCTTTGCCAGAACAGTTGGCCAATCCATGGGCCATAACTTATTAAACCCTGTTTTAATCTAATAATCTCTGTAATATAATTGTGTAGCCTATTGACATTTCATGTAACTTTAATATGGTGAAGGCTAAGGATTTACATTTTGTTACTCACCTTCTGCTTATCCCATCTGATTTTGCTTCTTTGTTTCTCTTTTCTAGATTTATTTTGAATTGATTATTATTGATTTTTTTTCCTTTTTCTTTTATTATTCATATGTGCATACAAGGCTTGGATCATTTCTCCCCCCTGCCCCCACCCTCTCCCTTACCACCCACTCCACCCCCTCCCTCTCCCCCTATACCCAGCAGAAACTATTTTGCCCTTATTTCTAATTTTGTTGTAGAGAAAGTATAAGCAATAACAGGAGGGGACAAGGGTTTTTGCTGATTGAGATAAGGATAGATATACAGGGCATTGACTCACATTGATTTCCTGTGTGTGGGTGTTACCTTCTAGGTTAATTCTTTTTGATCTAACCTTTTCTCTAGTACCTGTTCCCCTTTTCCTATTGCCTCAGTTGCTTTTAAAGTATCTGCTTTAGTTTCTCTGCGTTAAGGGCAACAAATGCTAGCTAGTTTTTTAGGTGTCTTACCTGTCCTCACCCCTTCCTTGTGTGCTCTCACTTTTATCATGTGCTCAAAGTCCAATCCCCTTGTTGTGTTTGCCCTTGATCTAATGTCCACATATGAGGGAGAACATACGATTTTTGGTCACAATGCAATAAAAGTAGAACTCAACAACAAAAGTAAAGACAAAAAATATGCAAACAGCTGGAAACTAAATAACTCATTACTTAATGAAGAATGGATGATTGATGAAATAAAAGAGGAAATTAAAAAGTTCCTGGAAGTCAATGAAAATGAAAATACAACCTACCAGAACCTATGGGACACAGCTAAGACAGTCTTGAGAGTAAAGTTTATAGCCATGAGTGCATATATTAAAAAGATTGAAAGATCCCAAATCAATGACCTAATGATACATCTCAAACTCCTAGAAAAACAAGAACAAGCAAATCCCAAAACAAATAGAAGGAGAGAAATAATAAAAATAAGAGCTGAAATCAACGAAATAGAAACCAAAAAAACCATACAAAGAATTAATGAAATAAAAGTTGGTTCTTTGAAAAAATAAACAAGATCGATAGACCCCTGGCAAACCTGACTAAAATGAGGAGAGAAAAAACCCAAATTCATAGAATTAGGAATGCAAAAGGGGAGATAACAACAAACACCATGGAAGTCCAGGAAATCATCAGAGACTACTTTGAGAACCTATATTCAAATAAATTTGAAAATCTAAAAGAAATGGACAGATTTCTAGATACATATGATCATCCAAAACTGAACCAAGAGGAAATTAATCACCTGAATAGACCTATAACACAAAATGAAATTGAAGCAGAAATCAAGAGTCTCCCCAAAATTGATTTTTTATTTAAATTGCTGGGTTTATTTTCTCACCATACCTCTTCATATTACTTTTGATAGTTTCTCTACTGCTTATTATATATGCATCTGTAAGTTGTCACTAATTAGAATTGTTGTATCATTTCATATCAAATGTGAGAACTGTGAAGTAGTATAATTTTGTTTAAACCATCTAAATCCATCATTTGTGCTTTTGAATTATACATAATTACATATACATTATAAACATAAATGTTCATAAATTTTCATTTGAGTTGTCAGTGTATTTTAAAGAAGTTAAGAAAAGGGAGAGAATGATAACCTTTCCATTTGATCAATATTTACCAATTGTGGTGACTTGATAACTTTCTGTAAATTTCAATCTTTGGTGTCATTTTACTTTAGCATAAAGAACTTTTTCATCCTTTCTTATATGAAAAATTCTCTTAGTGTCTATTTGTCAGAAAAAACTCGTTTTACCATTAATTTTCAATTTTGCTTAATATAGAATTCTAGTTCAGATATCTTTTCTTCTTACTAGCTATTCTTATTATTTGTTAAGTTCTTAATATACAACTTGATGTCTTTCATCAAAAATTTTGAAAATTTCAATAGTTATTTCATCAAATAATTTTCTGACCTATCCTCTCCCTACATTCTTGAACTCCAGTTACACATGTTATAAATGTGATATTGTCCCATGTGTCACTGGGGTACTGTTTTTGTTGTTGTTGTTTTTGTTTTAGAAATTTTCATTCATACATCCAAATTGTCTTTGGATTGGAGAATTTATTATATTCATTTCACATTTACTGCCCTATTCTTTTGTATTCTTAAATTTGTTGGCTATTCTTTGGAATTTTTATTTCAGAAGTTGTAAGATTTCAGTTTTAGAATTTCCACTTTGAGTTTCTATTCCTCTGATAACTACCTTTGAGTGGGAAGATTCCCAAATCCATGCACAACTTTTCAACTATTCAGCTCTTTTTCTTTGTACCTTTGGATACCCTTTTGCATGTACGTATGATTTAAAGAGATGGTATCTCGTCAATGTTTGGGTTCAAACTATGTATCTTCTTCCCTTTGGTTACTATCCTTCTCAAATTGTAGCTGCTTTTGCAACTCTGAAGTCCATACTCCAAGACCTCAAGTTTTATGCTAGAGGCACAGTTGCCCCTTAGCACACAATGTCAGGAATGCTCTTAGGTAGAAATCCAACTAAACTGGATTTCCACTGGGTTACTAATAGAGTTAGATCTCCTCCAGTGCCTGCTTACTTTAGTCACTTTTTTAGTGATTTGAAATATATAGTTGGCAGAGATTATAATTAACTCCAAGAGGGATAACCTGATTAAAATCTACTATTCCATTTCTAGAACAAGAATGCCAAGAATTAAATAAATATTTAATTGTTTTTTATCTATCACTATGATAAGCCATGAAGTTCGTAGTGATGAATAAGTCATGATGTCATGCTTGATGAATGAAACATACTTGGGCATTATAAAATGTAAATATATTTGAATGTCTTTTCTAGTATATAATAGTTGTGTAGGAGGTTTCATTGTGGCATTTCCACATGTATTGTACCCAAGGTTGATTCATTCCCTCCGTTTTTCTCCCTCTTCCCCCTTTCCCTTCTTAAAATGACTTTGACAGGTTTCAAAGTGCCATATTCATACACATATAGAAAGTACATCAACCACATTCATCCTCCTTTCCCCTCTTACCCTCCACATCCCATTATACCCTCTCCTTAACATGACCTCTTTTACACTCCTGTTCTTCATTGCTTAAATGTCTGTTCATTGTTCACTGGATTTTGCCTTGGCATTTTATTCATAAATATATTGTACTTTAATCTAACACATTCTATTACTGTTCCTTACCCCTTTTCTCCTATCTAGTATTGTTCAACACTTTTCAGTGTGTTTTATTGTATCTTATTCCTACACAGATGCAATATATTTCAGTATTATTCACTCTGTCTTTCTCTTCCTTTCTCTATCTTCCCCTAGTCGTCTCTAACAGTCCCAGTATTGGAAACATGCTGTGTGTGTGAGTGTGTGTGTGTGTGTGTGTGTGTCTGTGTGTGCATGTAAAACGATGCTATAGGAACAACCCAGATGTCTACATCTGATGAATGGATTAAGAATACACACATACATGAATATTTTTCACTCATAAAGAAGAATGGAATTTTGTCATTCACAGGTAAATAGATAAAACTGGAGAACATCATATTAAAGTAAAGTAAGCCAGGTTCAGAAAGATAAAGATTGCATGTTTTCTCTCTTATATAAAAGATAGAACTAACTATAAATAAAATGCAGATTTATGATCAATGAGATACATGTAACTATAAAATGCTGATAGATAACTCACTTTTGGATGAATATATTTTCTCCTATCATTGAAAGTTTACTAATATTCTATAATACACAAGCATTTTTATAAATTGTGGTAAAGTTACATGCAAAAATTATATATTCACTACTTAAATTGATCTTATTCTTATGTTTATATAATTTAAATACTTGTGTTGGATATGACATAAAACATAGAATTTATAAAGAATTGCATGCTACCTACATAATTCTATTGCATAAATACTTTAAAGTACTTAAACTTGATTCTTTAAGGTGTTTAGGAAGAAAATTTAAAATTTAAAAACAAAATTCATTCCTATGAAAATATGCACATAAAATCAAACGTGTGTATATTTTTATCATCTGCATTCAATGAGAAAATTTTGAGTATCCACAAGGCAGTCCTATGCTCCATATAGGAGAAAGTGCCAGAAGAGAATTACCTCCAGAGTTAGGCCAACACAGAAGAGTGGCTAATCAAGTATGGTAAATCAGTAATAAATTGATAGGCAAAGCCCTTCCAGAGAGGATAGCACTGATGTTAAGGAAGCAATCATGTGAATAATCATTCGGAGTTTCTGATAACGATCTGAAAATATTTTCCTTTGCGATCCAATGAAGTGTGACGTGTTCCTGAAGTACAGACTCAGTAAAAGCCTAGAGATTAGTTTCATAGAACAGGGTTCTGGCAGTATTGCTAGCAAATAGACCTATCTAGATGTGGTCTCCTCTGAGAAGGTGAAGATCATAGAGTGAAATGATGATTTAGATCTTACCTTCCAAATTTCCTTACAGTGGAAAAAATAGCATCACCATGAACCACACTTTTCACATGTGGTATAGTCTTTATGTGTGACTTGAATTCCTTTGCTTTCTAAGAACAAACATTTCAGGAGGGAAAAGTAGTGAGGATGTTAGTTTTGTTGCATGTTAAAATATCTGTGGTCTATAAAATATTCAACAAAAAGTTACTGTAAAGTTGCTTTACAAAAGCAACTTTTATAATACATGGAATTAATACTTATATTCTTTATATGTAATTTTTGACAAGTATATTTAGTTACCTTGCATAATGGTTGCAAAGAACCTGATATATTTAAACTTACAACACAATCCTATTTTTAATTATTAATATATAAGCAATAGTTACTTCTCTATTTTAACCCATCCATTTATTCATGACTAGGATTTGTTTGACACTCAGCCTGGCTATAAACATAAAAAGAATGACAGTTTTATTCTGGGGAAAAAAATCACCATGTATTAAAACATGCAGCATCAAAGATTTGAAATGTTCTTTATATGTACTTATGTCAAATGGAGAGGAGAAAAGGGAGATAGATTTAAATAATATAATGCTATTTTCATTTTATGGAAGAAAAATTTAAGTTAGTTATATTAAGTACACAATTTTTCTGAAACTTGTATATTACTTTGAATTTATGATACCATTAAATTCTTTACATTTTTTCAAATGAAACATTTATTAATTCAACAAATATTTGTTGAATGTTTTCTCTGGAAACACTACAGCAAACAACACACACATACATGCCCTTTGTCTTTCAAGAAATGCAAATCCTAGTGGCAGAGGCATAAGCTAAAGTGAAAGTTGACAAAAAAAGAAATTACAGTAGTTTAGATATTGATAATTCATATGACCAGACCTAAATAAAAATGAGATTCAATGAGTGATATTGAGGGGTTTTGTATTTAAAATGGAAAGGAATGGTAACATTTTATCAAATAATAGAAGAAAAAGATTGATGGCCCACAGTAGCTGATGACAGAACGAATGCAAAGGTCCTCAGTGGAAGCATGTTTGAAGTCATGAATAACAAAGGCATCATCCTGTTCCTAGGATTATCTTCTTGTTGGATCTTACACCATGTGAGAGCATTGGCTCTTTATGTAAGACAGGAGTTTATGGAAGGATTTGAAAAGGGAATAACATAGCTGGCTTATTTTTTAAAGGATTACTGTCAGTACTGTATTGAGAGTAGATGTTAGAGAAGCCAGATTGGAAGCAGAGAAACAGGTTAGGATGGTATAAATCTGGGTTGAAGATGTCCCTGTTGGAAACAGGATTGATTATAATGAGATTTGAAATATTGAAAACATTTTTTAAAAAGAGCCAGTAGGACATGCTAAGTGATTGGATTTTTAAAGTGAGAATTAGAATATTTGAGGATGATTCCAAGTGTTTTAATTCAGCAATTGAGAAAATGGAATTGTCATTTAATGAAGGAGGACTATGGATAAAACAGGCTTAAGAGAAAGATTCAAAGTTCAGTTTTGAACATGTTATATTTGAGATGTCAATTAGGCTTTCAGGTGAAGGAGCAAGAACATAAATACAATAACCTAGACTTTAAGGAGAAGATAGATGCAGATGTGAATACAGATTTGTAAATACACATGCACATATTTAGAAATACTAATATATATATATACACACACACAAACATATATATATTGAGTAAATGTACAAAAATATGTAGGTTTATAAACATCTATATCAGCAAAATATATGTGTGTGCCTACATATGTGAGTATATACTTATATAAATGTATGTATATATACATATGAGTGTGTACATACATATATATATATCAGCAGAGAGACAGTTGTATAAATTGATGAACCTATTATCTCTTAGCTTTAATCCACATTTTTTATCCTACTTACAATGCTAGCCTATTTGTCCCTTGTCATTTCGTACCAGGTAAAACCAAGTAGAAAGTTCCAGTGAGACAGTGAAGAGAAGTGATTCTTTTTCCTAGGTAGCATGTTCCTCTTGGCAAGTCCCCTCAAGGCATACAAGAGCATGCAATACTTCCCCATGGCAGTTCCTTCTAACACTGTTTCACAAACTTCTCCACTATCCACTTAGAACCACATTCTATCCAATAATATGTGGACTAATACCTGGGGAAATGAAATCCTATTATTGATTCATTTTGCATTGAGTGTTCTGCCTTAGCCTTAGAGAGAAAAGCTACTCATGATATTTGCGTTACTGAATTTTTTTAGAGCCCTCTTGTCTCCTTAATAAGCAATCCTATTTATTCATTCTTTCTCTTAATCGTGGAGCCATCAAAAAGTTGTATTTAGTAATTCCTTGCCTATGCCTATATGTTCCAGTGTATTTCCTACTGTTTTCTGTAGTTGTTTCAAAGCTCCAGGTCTTATATTAAGATCTTTGATCCACTTTGAGTTGATATTAGTGCAGGGTGAAAGGCAGGAGTCTATTCTCAGTCTTCTAATGTGGATATAGTTTTCCCAGCACGATTTGTTGAAGAGGCTATCTTTTCTTCTTCATGTGTTTTGGCTTACTTTGTCAAAAATCAGTTGACTGTAACTGCTTAGATTTATGTCTGGGAGCTGTATTCTGTTCCATTTGTCTTTGTGTCTGTTATTGTGTATTTTGCCAATACCATGCTGTTTTATTGTACCTGGTCTGTACTATAGCTTGAAATCAGGTATTGTGATACTTCCCACACTGGACTTTTTACTAAGAGAAAGAATGAACAATGGCATTGCATCAAACTAAAAAGCTTCTGAATAGCAAAAGAAATAAGTCAATAGACTCAAGAGACTGCCCATAGAATGGGAGAAAAATGTTTGCTAGCTATTCATCCAAGGGACTAATATCTAGAATCTGTAAGGAGCTGAAAAAACTCAATCCTCAAAGAATCAACAGCCAGATGATGAAATGGGCACATGTATTGAATAGGAAATTTTCAATGGAAGAGATACAACAGATATATAAAGAAGTATTTAACTTCCCTGGTTATTAAAGAAATGCAAGTCAAACTACATTAATATTTCATCTCACCCAAATTAGAATGGCTATCTTCAAGAACAAAACCAATAACAAATGTTGGCAAGGACATGGTAAAACAGGAACACTTTTACTCTCTTGGTGGAAATGTAAATTAGTACATCTATTATGGAAAGCAGTATGGAGATTCCTTTAAAAACTAAAAATAGAACTGCCACATAATCCTGTGATACCACTTCATATCCTGAAGGAATGTAAGTCAGGACACAATAAAGACACTTGGACACCGAAGCTTATTTCAACTGTTCACAATAACCAAACTATGATAACACCCCAGATGACCTACTGATGAATGGATTAAGAAACTGTGATATATGTATTGGAGTTTAATTCAGCCATAAGAAAGAATGAAACTTTGTGGTTTGAAGATAAGTGGATGGAATTGGAAAACATCATGCTAAATGAAGTAAGCCAGATTCAGAAAGGCAAATCCACGTTTTCTCTCATATGCAGAAGATAGGTCCAAAAGATAAATGCATACACAAAAACAATCATGATCATAATTCATCTACATGTAGAGCATGTTTGTAAGTAGAGGAACTACGCTACAGAACTTGAGGGAGGAAGGAAAGGCTAAGAGAATGATATCCAACAGTATCAAAATACTTCACATCTGTGCAGGTAGAGGACTCAAATGTGGGTAGGACTCCAAGTTAAGTTGAGCTACAACTCTGCATTTAAAATAGTACTTAGTTTAAAAAATAATTGTAAAATGAATTTTTATAGGAATTTGTGAGTATTTTTATAATTACTTTAGATATTTGTTAGCATTTAAGGATCATTAACTTTGAGGTCATATAAATGTACATTATATGTGTTTACAAGTATGAAAAGAAATATGCATAATTCAAATCTGTGTATCTAAATATAAAAGTATGAGTGATGAGTAATTAAATTAACAATATCTACATTAATATGGCTGGATCTACTTTCAATTAAGACAGTATTTATTGCATGTGAATTATTTCAAGAAAAGACCATAGGTTAAGTAGTATAAGAATTAAGAAAATTACATTAGTACACTACTATTGTGCTATACTTTTCATTAACAGAAATTATGAAAATAAATAATTTTTGATGACAGTACTTTGAATTTTCACACAGTCAGAACTATGAGATATGTGGCTCCATATTGTCCCATCAGAGCCATTTATACAGTATGCGCCTCCCCTCTGAAGAGTGTCATCTTGTGCACTATGGATAAAGAATCAAGGGGCTTTGATTACCCAAGCCACACTCACTATTGAGCCCTACTGAGTTTCTCTGTGTTGCTCAGTCCTGATATTTTTCAAAATCACCATTGTAAGAAAATACCACACAGGACTTAGCGTCAACATCAATATTATTTTATCACCTGATGTGGGTTTTCCAAAAGAGTATCTTTTTCTTTAGTGTCTAACATATATTCCCAATTAAACCATGGGGTAATGATAGAAAATAACAGTGATACTTTACTGCCCCAAGTCAACAGTGTTCTATATCCAAGGAGTATGTTAAGATTTTGTACTGTTTTTATTTTCTAGATGATGTAACATCTTAGATATACCTTTTATTTCCTTTGTGAAATATGGTAATGGTTTATTTCTTGGCAATCTGACTCATTTGATTAATATGACAAGGACTACATATACTGACAAAATTTCTACCAAGTGTAGCTGATCACATACAGTTAGTTACTTTTTTTGTTTTTTAATCAATTTTTATATTAACCACAAGGTGTTTATATTTTATTATATTAGTCTATATCAATAGAGCTCAAAGCCTTCCTTTGGATCTCTGACATCTTCCTGAGCAGTGAGCCAAATGAGATCATCCATCTGAAATTCTAGTGCTTAGATACCAAAAAGTACTATTCCAAGCATTAGATCCCTGCCAACTCACAGAGCTACTCACTGTGAAATACATATAGATTGCAAATAATGACCTTTTGTTGCCTGTGTTCAATTGTGTTGATATTTATATTTGATGTCCTAAATCATATAGTATATATAATATTACCTCAAACCACAAAATAATAATATTTTATACACTTAAAAATTATAAAAGGCTTTACATGGAATTCAATAACATTAATCCATCTATCATATAATTTTTTCAACATGTTATATGCTAGAGACTCATTTCTCATATTCAAATGTTTATAAAATAAACAGTTTCAGATACATGGATGGCTGATTAGTATGAGTTACACTAAAGAGCCTCTGAAATATACTATTATATAACTTTTAGATTAAAAGGTGTTTGTAAATGTTTATGACTATATGATATGAGAATTGATCTATCTAACAAGCTTAAACTGCATTATGTTCTACAAGCACAGTTAGAACCTTGAGGCAAAACCATCAAATAGAAATAGCAACATTAATCAAAAAGTGGCTCTCCGTAATAACTGAAGCTTCAATAAGAATAAAACTATTGAAGCAAAATGGCTAGTTAACACTATATACACTGCTGAATAAGCAAACCCATCTTTATATTTATTCTTTAGGAGATGCATTCTTTATTTTTCATTTTTATTAACATATATTCATTACACAGGGGTGATTCATTATGCCAATTCTGAATAGGATTACATTGTACATTGGTAAGATTGCCCCCACAATCTCCTGCTGCAAAATTCTTGCCCCACCTAAAGCAAATGCAAGAGGTTTCATCATTCTATTTTATATATTTATATGAAGCCCATAAACCATATTCCCTCACCTTCATCGCCTCCATTCACCCTCCCCCTTCCCACAAGTCATACACACACGCGCAACACACACACACACTTGAATATACTTTATTTTAGTTTTAATATGGAGGATCTTCTCCCAAAATTATGAATGTTAATCCATTCTGGAAACCAAATTCCACAGAAAACTCATCCTAGCTTTTCTGCTAAATATTTCCATTCAACAAGCTTTTCCCTGATGGAGGCTGTGCTGAACTCAAGTATTTATTTTTTTAGAGGATAAATAA
Source organism: Castor canadensis (assembly GCF_047511655.1). NCBI lineage: Eukaryota > Metazoa > Chordata > Mammalia > Rodentia > Castoridae > Castor > Castor canadensis. The sequence continues at coordinate 43,757,132 of NC_133387.1, forward strand.
TATCACACAAAAATTCTTTTACATTGTGGTCATTTTCAAGAATTCATGATCTAATGGCCAAAATTTATAATTACTGAGTAATCACTGTGAAGAGGACAAATTTTAATTTGAAAATTATGAAGCTTTAATTATCAAATACACATTGAGCAAATAAAAATAGTGCCTATGTATGCTACTGATTTTTTAGTTCAACATACATGTTTAGCTGTATAGTGCTCATTTTTTATCTGTAAGAGTATTTAAAGGCTTCCAAATAGTCCATGGTTAAAACATGAAAATCCAGACCAGATACTGTGGCATAAAGCTGTAATTTCAGCTACTCAGGAGGCAGAGATCCGGAGAATGTTGTTTGAGGATATTGACAAAAAGTTAGCAAGACCCCATCTCAACCAAAAAGCTGGGCATGATAAAATGCCCCTGTTATCCCAGCTATGTGGGAAGTGTAAATAGGAGAATTTGTGCTTCGGTCCAGCTGTGAAAAAAGTGCAAGGCCCTATCCTAAAAAATCCAAAGCAAAAAATGCTGTGGGTGTGTCCCAAGTGGTAGAGTGACTGCTTAGCATGTGCAAGGTCCTGAGTTCAAATCCTATACCACCAAAAGAATGAAAATCTACTTCTAGATTCCAGTGCTTTCTGACCACAATGACTGAAAACATTCAGGGCACTTAGATTCCCAGCCTCCTTGCTTTCTTTGATGGCCTTTACTTTCTAATTATTGAGCACTTTTTGTACAATACATGGTTTTCATACACTATTCTTCAAACAGCACACATACTCCTATTACTCTTCATTTTTCACTGAAAAGCTTAAAATGTGTAGGCTATTCTCCAGTTAGCACAAGCCAATCCATACATTTAATATTAAGACCACCTTGGCTTTCTTATTGTGACTAGGTTAATATATTTTATACACAAGAGTGGATAAAGAAAAAAATTCAGGTTAATGTCCAAATACATCAAAGTTCTATAAGCAAACAGCTGTCACTTCTTTAGTAAAAGTTCTATTGGATAGCATAATTCTCTAATAATCTAAGTATAACTCTGTTATATTAGACAAGTGTCATGCTGTAAAATATTGACCAAGGTAGGTATCTTCTCACAAAAATAATCCTGTATCATTCACAAATTTATGTAAACTTCAAGCTGATTATCTCTTACCGAGAGGCAGTAATGAGAGTAATATAACAGGAAGGTCTAAATTAGAAAACAGATATTTTTTCATGACAATAGAGATGCAAATACAATCCCAATTAATATGCTTAACTATTTATAGATATTAACTCAACTCTAGCTTGAACTAATGCATATGAAATATCTTAACATTCTCTTTACCAATAATTTATTAGTAATAAGTAAAATTCCTGAGGGTAGAAATGAAGTCTAACCTGTATTTTAAAACTTATTCATAAAAAGACAATTTGCTAGTCAATAGAGATGTGATTATGTTAATATAAATTATTATTAGCTTAAATCTGATAAGATGTCTAGCAGGCTTTCTTGTCATATGCTCAATTTGTGAAGAATAAAAAAATCTAGAAATATACCTTTGACTCTTTTAGGCCAAAGGACCATCAGGTAATTTGTTTTAGTTATGATAAACCCACAATCATTGCTTAGATTAGACATGTATACATAATGTAAGATTATTGATAGCTTCTGAAAATGTTATACAGTGCTTGGTTGTCCTATTCTTTTTACTGTGTGCATATGTGAAAATATCTATAATCTAATTTTAAAATGAAAAATAAAGAAACATTATTCTGCTTTAGAGTGACAGAAATGTCTTTTTACAAATAAATTTCCTGGCACAACTTATATTTTTTTCAAAGTGTCTTAGAAAAGAAGCTAATGTTTATCATCTAGTGTTGTTATCTGATTTTCATTCTGTCATCTTTCTCCAAAGAGAAGAATGTGCCAACGTCTTCTTAAAAATATATATAGAAGGTTTCACTGTGACTGATGGAGAAATATAATCAGAATACCTTGTGTCCTGGTAATTTCTAAATAAAAACACAATATGACCTATAAGGATTAGAACTTTAAAAATACTTCCTAGTAATGGATTCTCATTCCAGGTAACCAGTTACCAGATAACATAACAATAGAAAAAGTACTTTCTGACATGCAGTTAGCAAAGCAAAACACAATCATAGGACTTCATTTTGTTATGTTATTATGCCTCTCCAACAGCATAGTATTTCCCACTTTAAAAACAATCAGAACTAATACAAAGCAAAATATATTATTTCAGTATGACAACCTACTTAACTAGGAAAAGAAATCCTCTTCTGGTTGGAGGAATTCTAATTTCCTCACATAAATAGTTACTATCTATTCTAATGAAGAATTCATTTATAAGCACAAGAAAAATAAAACATCAGTCTTAATAATGCATTTCAATCTGGGATGGAAGACAAAAAATAGGTGCACACATTAAAATATGTTAATTTTAGTGTTCACATAATATAATAATATGTTTTTAATGTACTTTGACAAACTAGAAATAACCAACATTAACAAAAAGTAATAGATATGGTTAGTCTATGCGTCCAGCTGCTAATTTACAAACAATGATTATTGTACCTCTTGTCATGCATTTATAATGAAATAGCAGCAAAATAAATTAACCTAAAAAACAATAAGGAGAAGACACTGTCAATAAATTTATCAGCACTCCAGAAACTAAAAGAAATAAATTGGAAACAAGAAGACATCCGTTTTAGAAATATTCTATTACTAGCATGAAAGAGTTCATTTGAATATGTGGAAAAGTTGGCAAAGCCCAGGGAAAATGCATTCTGTTTAATTTTGTCAATAGCAAGCCTCGTCAGCTTCAGGGAAGCAATGTTCATGTTTCCAAGTGCATTGAATGACATTGATCACTCCATTCACACGGAGTTGGTCAATGTAAAATATGGTTTTCTTAATAGAAAGGGACATAATACTAGCAATTAAATAAAATTTTAGTAATGAAAATGTCACAGATATAGAAATGCCATGAATCATTCATACTTGAAGTAAAAGGCAAGAAATGTTAGACTCATTTATAAGTTTCTTTTCCTATTTTGGAAGACTTTTATCTACTTGGGCTTCATTTGTAACCATAATAAGTATATTCAGTCACTAAATGCTATAGAAATAACATAAATAGTACTCATGATCACATGATGGGCCCAACATGGATGAAACTGGTCATTATAAGTATACTTTTCACGAAACAAGCACTCTTTCCAGAGACGCCATGTGTACTATATGTTATTGAAACACTACATTTCATTTCCATTTCATTCAGTTATTCAACTAACTAATATTAACCACTTGTCACCAAATTTATCAGATAACACAGTTAGGTTCTATATATAAAATATCTACTCAAGTCTTCCTTTCAGGCCCTTCAATCATTTAAAATGGGTTGTTGCTGTTATTTGGAGGAAGAGCAGAGATTTGATCTTTGTTTCTTAGTAGTTAAAACATATATATTTTAATGTTTATACAGCAACATGATCCAACCATCTTATTATTCATTTATGCTTGCTAATACTTAGAAGTTAAACAATTGCCAACTGAATTTATACCTTTTGCAAAGAAAGGAATGCACAACAGGAAAGTTTTTTTTTTTTCATTTTTCTTTTATTATTCATATGTGCATACAAGGATTGGTTCATTTCTCCCCACTGCCCCCACCCCCTCCCTTACCACCCACTCCACCCCCTCCCGCTCCCCCCCTCAATACCCAGCAGAAACTATTTTGCCCTTATCTCTAATTTTGTTGTAGAGAGAGTATAAGCAATAATAGGAAGGAACAAGAGTTTTTGCTGGTTGAGATAAGGATAGCTATACAGGGCATTGACTCACATTGATTTCCTGTGTGTGGGTGTTACCTTCTAGGTTAATTCTTTTTGATCTAACCTTTTCTCTAGTACCTGTTCCCCTTTTCCTATTGGCCTCAGTTGCTTTAAGGTATCTGCTTTAGTTTCTCTGCGTTAAGGGCAACAAATGCTAGCTAGTTTTTTAGGTGTCTTACCTATCCTCATCCCTCCCTTGAGTGCTCTCGCTTTTATCCTGTGCTCATAGTCCAATCCCCTTGTTGTGTTTGCCCTTGATCTAATGTCCACATATGAGGGAGAACATACGATTTTTGGTTTTTTGAGCCAGGCTAACCTCACTCAGAATGATGTTCTCCAATTCCATCCATTTACCAGCGAATGATAACATTTCGTTCTTCTTCATGGCTGCATAAAATTCCATTGTGTATAGATACCACATTTTCTTAATCCATTCGTCAGTGCTGGGGCATCTTGGCTGTTTCCATAACTTGGCTATTGTGAATAGTGCCGCAATAAACATGGATGTGCAGGTGCCTCTGGAGTAACAGTCTTTTGGGTATATCCCCAAGAGTGGTATTGCTGGATCAAATGGTAGATCGATGTCCAGCTTTTTAAGTAGCCTCCAAATATTTTTCCAGAGTGGTTGTACTAGTCTACATTCCCACCAACAGAGTAAGAGGGTTCCTTTTTCCCCGCATCCTCGCCAATACCTGTTGTTGGTGGTACAACAGGAAAGTTTTAAATATGAGCTCTCTTTTACACTGTGGAACTTTTAAATAATTTATCTACAAAAATAGTATTTTAACTAAAGCTAAGAGAGAAGCCCCAGGTTTTTGGAGTATGAGGTATTATGTAATTTGCTCCAGCTTTGAAGAGGAAGCCATTTAGATTGATTTACATTTATCACTCTTCTCCTAAAGGTAAAAAAGAGGAATTGACCTACACTGCTGCCACTGACTGTATGATTTCTGTCAGACCCTTCATGTCTTAATTTCCCAAATTAAATTGGCATCCTTCCTCACAGGACATTTGAAGAGTAAACTCATCAAAGTGACTGACTCACAGATGGTATTCAATATATGGCAGTTGTTTTCTTTTACCAAATTTAGAATAACTTGAAGATCCCTATACATGGGTAGTAAAAGAAAGGAATGTTTGTTGTATTCTAGATGTGACTTTACTTGACATTGTTGCAGTCTCTGCATATAACTAGCAAACAAAGTGTGACTATAGACTCAAATAAGAGCCATAGGGAGAAACCACTGGAGCAGAACTCTTATGGTTTCAAATGGTGCAGCTGAACTAGATCAATGCATTTAGTACCTTTTTGTCCTTCTCCACCAGCTATATCTCAGAGAAGGAAAGTTTCTCAACTCCCTTTCATTTTCCTTCTTACATCTCTATCCATATTTTTGTCCAATACAGCTACAGAGGAATGAATAGCTATCTTCAAAGTAAAGACCACACAGGCCCCCATTTCTGTTTCTTCCTACTATTCCTTATTTCTCTAGTATATTTGGTCCAAAGCTGTTAAAACATTCTGAAATCTCTATCATCTTCATCTCCTAAACAAAACAACTCCACTCTAACTACTGTCCACTATTTCACCTCATTCATGTCCCAACTGAAAAAGCAACTTGAATGCACAGTCTGCCACCACTTCTTCACCTCCCATTCTCTTCACCCTACCCTATTGCAGCTTCTCCCTTCCCGTCACTGGACCAGAACTGTTTAGGGAAAAGAGGTTATTTACCAATAACCTCTATTTTGCTAATGTAATCAATATTAAGTTTAATAGAGGGTTTTGAAGACTTTCTTACCCCTCAGCATTAATAGAACACAATTTACCTCTGAGTCCTTGAAATACCTTTGTCCCTGGTATTCATTCCATCAAAATCCCCTAGTTTTGTTCTGCTCTCCAATTTTTCTTACACATTATACTAAAATCCTTCTCCTTTACCTTTGTTTAAAATGTTCGAGTAAGCTAGTATACAACTTCTTCCCATCTTCATATCTTCTTTATAAATAACACCAACAATTTCATAGCCTTCAATATCACCATCTTCTAATGATATTTAACTTATATCTCCATCTCAAACATCCATTCTGAGCTACAAAATCATATAGCCAACCACACTGTATAATGAATTGTCATTGTTCCATTTCCCTTGATCTTGATAGCATGTCCATGCTTTTCAGTTGATCATACTCTAAGGCATGGATTTATATTTCCCCTCTTGCCAAAACCTTCCACAAAATCATATATACCAATTTGAGTAACACTGCATGGAAATCGTAAGTATGCTAGACTACATTTTTCTGCATTCTGAGGACAAACATGACACTTTCATATCCAGCCCCAGGTTCTGGACTCAGATTTAGTCAGAGTTTACCAAATTTAGAATAACTTGAAGAACACCCTGATCCCTATACATGGGTATAGGGATATCAAACTTTCTGAGAAAGCACCCTTAGCTTTTGAAATAAAGTCAGGTTTTTTAAATGGAAGTCAATTTGAAGTTAGCTTATTCTTTTTATCCCTAGAGTGGGATAAGTAAGTGTGCAATTGACTTTAATTTAATATTCATGGTGTATTACAGTTGCCAGAAAAATAAGATTTTTTTAAAAGAAAGAAAGCACAGCCTAGACCTAACCTTACCCTTAGAGTAATTGCTACAGTCCCAAGGATATTATTGAATACTAAAGAACATGTATATAGGAAATAACTGTATAAATACAGCCTTAAAAGGTGGTGGCTAAGCAAGGCATTCAAAAGTACTATGTGTCATGAGACCCTCAAACACAGCTTTTTCTCTATGTCAGTATCTACTCCACGTAAAAAATAATGTCTGATAATTTGCCATACAAATTTCTACTTGGATTATTTCCACCCAAATGTTCACTTGAGTGACTCCTCAGTATTCACTTCCTGGTTCAAATGTAACTTCCTCAAAAAGTACTTCTCTGACCAGTCATTTGGCATAAACACCACCTTCCATGGTATTTGTCATTGTAAGAAATTACACTGCTTATTCTTTTGTTTATTTTTTATTCTCCAAACAAATATAAGCTCTTCGAGAACAGGAACAATGCCTGCTTTTATCACTAGCGCAATGACAGCTCTATTCTACAAGAAAGCACATTGGACACATGAATGTGGCATTATAGTACAGAGAACCACTTAACTCTTTTTGAAATTAGTGTTTTCACCTATAAAATGAGTCTAAAACTTAAAAGATTGTTTGGCGTTGAAATACAAATAAAATGTGTGAAAGCATAGAAGTTCTTAATATATAGGTTCAGAATGGGAAATACACATTGATTCTATAGCTATGTATATAGTAAAATTTGGATAGTCTTTACTTGCACTGTTACCCAGAGCCATCATGAGACTGAATGGACCACTTAATATCTTTGACTTCTTGGCTCACAAGGTATAATGAAAGTGCTATATTTTGATTTCAGGTTTTTTCCTTTCATTCTTTCATAATTCCTGCTATGTTTCAAATCCTCCTTTCCTTTCCACTAATCCATTAATTTAGGCATTACTGTTAAGAAATAATGAACTACTACTATATTTTACTACAAAAAATTCTAACAGTTTGGTTTATAGAAGAAGTTTTGACACTAAAAAGAGCATTGCTCTTGTAATAAGGTCTAACATTTTTCTTTCAGTTTGCAAAAGGGATAGTACTTTAATGCCAACTCTATATCATTTTACTTTTTAACAAAAGTTTAGAAAGGAAATGAGAAAGCATATGACAGAGCTTTCTCTTTGATCTTCCAATTGGCAGAAAATTCTCTTCCTCCATAATAAAATAAGTTGGATTCTGTCATTTAAAAACAAGTAAGAAAACTATAAGATACAAGAGAATAAGCTTATGATGACATATTTGTTTTTATAAATGAGTTTTAGTCCAAAAATTCCAAGCATGTTTATGAGTGATTCACTAAAAAGCTAATAGAATATAAAAATTCTGAGAAAATTGTAGGGCATATGTAAGTGGTTTGTCTGGATAAATAAATCAAGTAAGTAAGGATGATCTTTCTGTAGTTTATCAGGGCAGGATATATACTCTCTGACACAAAAGTCACCAGTGCAGTAGGCTTACCTAACCTCTCTGGTTTGGATGAATCACTTTTTCCTCTTTTCTGGGGCTCATATGAATACACACAAACAAATCTCCATTTCCGTTCCCCAGTGAAATTCTAATTTCTCAAAGGAAGAAAGTTGATATTTTTAGAGTAGTTAGTTGTTCAGTGAACAGTTTTCATTATATGTATCTATTTTATTTTTCCTTTACCTATTACTTGGAGCCCGTGCAGATATACATTTAATTTCTCCTTACTATATCATGTACCCACAACTGTTCTATCTTCTGAGGCCTTATATTTGTTTGTAGACTTCTCCTCTGCCTCTGTTTTCACATTACATGGCCAGAGCAATACTCATAGTTGTCCCATACATTGTAATAAGGACAATGGAAGCCACATTGGCACTCCCTGGACTGCAATAAGATTAAATAGGTGCCTCCTAATCATTTCCTGCTTACAACTTCAGAGGAGAACTTGACCACATCACTCTGCTTCTCAGCTGCCTTCCTCATTGGCCATTATTGACTTGGCTCAAATTGAATTAAATCATTTGCTATTACAAGCAAGATAGACAGTGTTTTCCTCATTACTGACCAATGGGAAAAAGTCATCCTACTATCTATCAAATATTTTATTTGAACATATTTTTAAAAACTATTTGTGACTTTAAAACATTTTATTTTAGAACTTTTAGAAATATGCTTATAGGTAATATGCTTGTCTTAACACTAGTACTAGCAATGCAACTTCCAAAATTGTCAGAAATATACACACACATTCATACAATCAAAAAGAAACAAACAATACACAAGATACCTGTAAATATAACTCAAAAATAATTTTTACATACTTAAGCATTTGGAGATAGGCGCTAAATGGTTGAACCCCAAATGGTAGATCATTAAAATTTCCATTGTCTGTTAGAAATCCACTAAATATGAATTATTGTATTTTAAAAAAATAATTTTGTGTGCTATTTGTTAAACAAGTGCAATTCTAGGCACTGGTGACACACAGTGAAAATGACAAGTGAGTCCATGTTTTCATGGGCCATATGTTTGTTTTGGCTTTAACCATAGTAGCTTTTCTAAACCCTGAATAAGCCACTGTCTTCTCTACTGTCTTCATGGATGCCTTGGCCCTCTACCTACAATGTTCTCACTACCTTTGCAAGCCCCCCTCATAAAAGCCATTTTACCTGGTTAGCTCTAATTTATCTCTTAATTCTCAAGGCAAATGCCACTTCCTCTCTCAAGGAATATGTACTTTTCCTTATCAAAAGTACATATATGTATGTTTACTTATTTAAAATATATCTCTGCACTAAAATGTAAAACCTTAGCATTCCAGAATCCTATTTATTTTGCTCACCAATTGATGGTATAAATTTATACCCTGAACCTAGCATAGTACCTGACATGCAGCCCCCAAGATTCATTTTTTGCTTCTTTTTCACCAAGATATTGAACCAGCGTGATCAAGACTTCTGTATCTTTCTTCCTTCACTCCCAAAATCTGCCATGGAGGAACAAAGAAGCGGCAAAACCAAACAAAGAAAACTGTGAGGCATCTGTGGGTTGATGAGGCAGTTTTCTACTTGTATGATTTTGATAAAAGACAGGAAAAAGCCAAGACAATTTCAAAAATCTAAATTGAAAAACATTAAGAGTCCTAAGTTTTCATACCCTTGTAATTTCATTACAACAGGTCACCTGATAGTGTTTGTCTCCTATAAACCAAAGATTCAGATTTTTTGCTAAGGTGTTTATATAAGTAAATCATATCATGGCAAATGTCCTTGGTCTTTGAAGAGCTGTGAAAAAAAGACAGGTGTATTTCCAGAAAGTAAAGCAAGATGCACAAGTGCTCAGTGAGCATATTTTTTGTACCAAATTGCAGTGACCTACTTTATATTACTCAATCCTCTATCTTTTTCTTCCATTTGAGGGAAGACAGGAGTAATCTTATTTTAGCAATGAGTAACTGAGGCCCAGAAATTAAATTACTTATTGATATTAAATTGCAAATAAGATCTAACATGATATAAACATGTTTATAACTAATTTCAAGACATGTCTTTTCTACTACAATAAATTTTTGTTAATTACTGAAAACAGTGGTACAAAGAATAATATGACAGATTGCATGGTATTCTAAAAGTCAAATATTGCTAAATAAAAATCCTATAAGCAAACAAAACTGTTGTCAGAGGTTAGTTTCATTTTTATATTCGACATTGTTCTTAAAAATTCTACAATCAATAGACATCACTGGCCAAATTCTTGAAAGTGATAAAATACAGGTAATAGAGATGGGATCATCACATAATTTAGATATAAAAGCCCACTGTTGAAAAACTAATGATTTCTCCATATTCAGGAAACAATGTTCTATTTTAATTGCCTCATGTTTTTGAATAGTAGTCTAGCTGTTTGGTATACTGTTTTTTAAAGATTATGCAACAAAAGTAATGTAGTAGACACCTCTCAAAATATGATTGTAAATTATACCAATTTGTTTTTATTGTCCTAATAGAAATGTAAACAAAATGTGCATGAAATTTAAGGAAAAAAAGCAAAGATTTTCTGTGGGTCCAGGAGCTACAAATTCCTCTAAGTTCCCCAGAGCTAACAATGTTTATATACCTTCTTTCATGACTTTTATTTTCTTAAAGAAAATGGCTAAACATTGGTGAACTTAAAGTTTGTAATGTTAGAAATAGCAATCACTTATGTTTATAAAGTAAAAATTTCTTGAAAAATAACTGTAATATTGACAAGGCTGACTTGATATTTTAAGAACCTCAACCATTCATTTGCTAGAAATTCAGTTGTTCTCTTCTCCATTTTCTAACTTCTCCTTTTCCAGTCTTCCATTCTCATAGAACAACATGCCACAGTGTGCTGAGAGCCCTAAAACATGGTCATTAGCAGATGAACTATTTCCTATGCTGTGACCCTGCCATTTAAGATGTCTAGATTGACTAACAAGCCAAATTCTCATTTCGGACTGAAATAAAGGAGAAAGCCAGTGTTCCCCCATTTTCCTGTCCTGAGATATTTAGCTCCTTGTTCTTTTCTAGTAGAAAAATCAGTGTGTAATTTTTAAGGTTAAAATTCCGCTTTATTTACTGCCACCATTTTACATGGCGCTGTCGCTTGATCCTGACTCCAAATCACCAATTAATTTCAACAGCAATTCTGAATATGTATTTAATACTAGGATCAAGGGCAATGGATTCAATTCTCATTTCACAAAATCTTCTTGTGTTACCCCGGGAATAATTTCCCCTAGGGACAGCTACCTAGATATACTGAAACAATTACTATGAAAGGTTGCTTTGCATCAACTTCACTTTTAAAAACTAATCAGGAAAACTTAATTAGATATCCTACTTTCTTGTTCTTCAACTTTTGAAAGCAGAGGCTTAAAGAAAATTCTTCACTTTTTCTAATTATCATGTCTGGTTTTAGTGCAGATATAAAATTTGGGTGTTGATTTCCCTGACATCTCAAACTAAAATTTTTAGGTGAAAAAAAAAAAACTATTAGAAACTTAGTTATTGCAATAAAATTGTGTTAGCTGTACTTGACTAGATTGCTTTAGAACTAAAGCTTTGAAACCTGTCACAGGTCTTAAAAATAAAATTGCTTGAGTAACTGAGGAGAACTGTATTAAAATGCAAATTTCCAGCTGTTAATATTTCTTCAAAAACCAATAATCCCTCAAGGCCACCAATATGTCATAATACTTAATGGAAAAATATCCCTTAGGCAGAATGGCCTTTCTAAGTTGACTTTTGATTAAACTTAAAATATTATATGGCAAAAAATTTAAAATAAAAAAAGAACATAAATATTGGACACAGCTGAAATGCCATCCAATATGCAACCAGGTGGAAAAGTAGAATGAGACTCATCTTGTATCACTAACTTGTGACTAGAGCACCCTGCCTGAAGATCAGCCAGTAATTATAGTATAAAGTATGTATACCTTCTAGAACTGTCCAATAATTACATATGAGTGCTATGAGTGATGATACATGAGTATGCAATAACATACAATTTTTTAACTGTTCAGATTTGGCAAGAGATACTCATTAGACAAAATGACAAAAACTACACAATATAACAAAAATAAGAAATAAATATACTTCTTGATTAGGATTTTAGAGGTTTTAAAATGAAGAAAATGAGTTTTTAGAAAAGAATTTGTTATTGTTACAGTACTATATGGGATTTGCAAAAAATCACAGGCAGTTCTTTTAAAAACTTCAATCAAATCTAGAATTCAAACAACTCTCCTTATCAATTAAAAGTAATAACTGACAAAATAAAAACCTATAGGAGAAAAGACAGCCTTTTCAACAAAAACTGCTGGGAAAAGTAGTTAACAGTCTTCAAAAAACTGAAACTAGATCCATGTTTATCACCCTATACCAATATTAACTCAAAATGGATCAAAGATCTTAATATCAGACCCTAAACTCTAAAGTAGGTACAGGAAAGTAGGAAATACTTTGGAACTAATAGGTATGGGCAAAGACTTTCTCAATGGAACCCCAGCAGCTCAGCAACTAAGAGATAGCATAGATAAATGGGACTTCATAAAACTAAAAAGCTTCTGCTCAACAAAAGAAATGGTTTCTAAACTGAAGAGACCACCCACAGAGTGGGAGAAAATATTTGCCAGCTACACATCACACAAAGGATTGATAACCAGAATATATAGGGAACTTAAAAAACTAAATTCTCCCAAAATTAATGAACCAATAAAGAAATGGGCAAGTGAACTAAACAGAACCTTCTCAAAAGAAGAAATTCAAATGGCCAAAAAACACATGAAAAAATGTCCACCATCTCTAGCAATAAAGGAAATGCAAATTAAAACCACACTAAGATTCCACCTCACCCTGTTAGAATAGCCATCATTAGCAACACCACTAACAACAGGTGTTGGTGAGGATGTGGGAAAAAAGGAACTCTTATACATTGCTGGTGGGAATGTAAACTAGTACAACCACTCTGGAAAAAAATTTGGAGGCTACTTAAAAAACTAAACATTGATCTACCATTTGATCCAGCAATACCACTCTTGGAGATATACCCAAAAGACTATGACACAGGTTACTCCAGAGGCACCTGCACACCCATGTTTATTGCGGCACTATTCACAATAGCCAAGTTATGGAAATAGCCAAGATGCCCCACCACTGACGAATGGATTAAGAAAATGTGGTATCTATACACAATGGAATTTTATGCAGCCATGAAGAAGAAAGAAATGTTATCATTCACTGGTAAATGGATGGAATTGGAGAACATCATTCTGAGTGAGGTCAGCCTGGCCCAAAAGACCAAAAATCGTATGTTCTCCCTCATATGTGGACATTAGATCAAGGGCAAACAAAACAAAGGGATTGGACTACGATCACATGATAAAACGAGAGCACACTTGGGAGGTATGAGGATAAGTAAGACACCCAAAAAACTAGATATAATTTGTTGCCCTCAATGTAGAGAAACTAACGCAGATACTTTAAAGCGACAGAGGCCAATAGAAGAAGGGGACCAGGAACTAAAGAAAAGGTTAGTTTGAGAAGAACTAATTTAGAAGGTAACACATATGCACAGGAAAGCAATGCGAGTCAACTCCCTGTATAGCTATCCTTATCTCAACTAGCAAAAACCCTTGGTCCTTCCTATTATTGCTTATACTCTCTCTTCAACAAAATTAGAGATAAGGGCAAAATAGTTTCTGCCTGGTAGTGAGGGGGTAGGAGGGGAGAAGGAGGTGGAGAGGGGATAAGGGAGGGTGTGGAGAAAGGGGGGATAAATGACCCAAACATTGTATGCACATGTAAATAAAAGAAAAAAAAATTTTAATTAAAAAAATAAAAACCTATAAATGGTTGACACTTTAAAAAACATTATAGTCTATATCTAAAATCTCTTTCATTTTGTTTCCAAATCCTTGGTTGAGAAATTAAGTAGTCCAATTCATCAGTCTTCACTCCAAAATATAGAAATACCTATAGTATATATTCTACCACCCAAAGGGCCTTTGATCATGTGAACTACCATTGATTTTGCTCCAAGCTGTCCTAACTCCACTTCCCTTAGCTTTCTCTAAATAAACTGCCCAAAATTTCAGCATGGTTTTAATTATAGTTTCTTTAAAATTTTAAAGGAAGAATTAATATTAATTTACACAAACTTTTCAAGAAAAATTCATTATTTGAAATCAGAATATAGCTGATACTAAAACTTGACAAAGACATTACAAGACAAAGGAAATGCAGACATATTCCTCATAGCCACAGATTTTAAAAAATCTTAACAAAAACTTAGCAATTGATATAAAGACAATAACATATCACAACCAAGAAGGCTTGTCCCAAGGTTGAAGTTTGGATCAACATCTGAAAGTCAAGCAATATAAACAAAGCCACATCAACAGAATAAGAAAAATGAAAAAAGAACACTTATTCACATTTTAATGCCCACTCAATACAAACTTTCAGTGAATTAGAAATGCAATGGAATTTTTATCTGTATTTATAAAAATCATCTGTGAAAAGAAAACTATACCTAGAATTACACTTACTGATGAAATGCTGCTTTCTTTATAAGATCAAGAATAAGACAAGGCTCTACTCCAACTCCCACCATTTCTATCCAATTTCACACTGAAGACTCAACCAGTCTACTAACTAAGATAAAGAAATACCAGTCATAAAGTAAGAAGAATCATGCTTGTTACTTTTGTATATCTCATATTCTTCATCTGTTCTTTCGCTGCCTCCCTTTGTGTATAAATACACTCTAAGAAGAAATTTTAATTACTTTTTTCTGCTTATTTTTTGGTTGTTGTGAGATTGTTTTACTTTTCGAGTTGTTCTATTAGTTATTGTTCTGGAAATTGCAACATGCATTTCATCCTGAAAACAAAATCTACCTCAGACTAATACTAATTTTAAAATACAAAAAGTTTTTTCTATTACAACCACATTTCTATTTTTGTGCTATTATTGTGATACATATTATATCTGTATACATTATACAACCAATGATACTATTTTATAATTTTTGTTTTATGCAGTTTTAATTAGCTAAGAGAACACATTTATATTGTGATACACTTACTTGCATAACTTTCTACATTTTTATTAGCATATATTTGTTGTACAGGAGATTTCCTTATGATATTTACATATGTTTTTATTTACATTCACCTTCTTTCTCCCTTATCTCTTCCACCTCCTCTAGAACAATTTCAGGAAGTTTCATCATTCTATTTTAACACATGCAATAAATGTACATTTACCATATTCACCCTCTCCATTTTACCAGCTATGTGTGTGTGTATACTCAAGTTACATTAGCTATAATTTTCCTTCACACTAAGGACTGCCTGAAGTTTCTTGTGGATCTAGATACAGCAAAATTACAGTTTTTATGTGGGAATGTCTTTTTTTAACCTGTGTTTTTGAAAGATAGTTTTCTTGAATGTAGAATTAGTTGAAAGTGAATTTCTTTTCCCCATGTCTAATCCAACACTTCTTTGGGCTCCATTGTTTCTAATAACAAGTCAGTTGTTAATCTCAAACTGTTTCTCACATGTGATGAGTTGGCATTTTCCTGCTGCTTTCAAGATTTTCTAATTTTCTTTGAAACTTGGCAATTTTATTATGCTATGTCTTGTTGTGAGTTTCATTGTGTTTCTTATTTGCAGTCACTGAACTTCTCAGATATATCAGTTAAGGCTTCTTCTAACTTCAGAAGCATTCCTCAAGTATTTCTACTTATTTCTCTTCCTAATTTCTTCACCAGCACATGTTATGAATACATTGAAATTATTAATGGTGTATGACAGATCTCTGGGAAAGTATTTAGTTTTCTTTATTCTTTTCCTTTCTTTTCTTCTATTGATTTTTTTCATTTTTCAAATTTCTTTCTGATCAAATCTGCTATTGAGCTTCTCTTTTAAATTTTTATTTTAGTGTTTATACCTTCTAACTGAAAAATTTCTATTTGACTCTTTTTATGACTTAGTTTTCATTATTAGTATACCATATTTGAAATATGAGAAAAATATTTTATATTTCCTATATCTTTGCATGTATCATAACTATGTTGAAAACTAGACATCTTAGATTCTATCTTGTAGCAATTCTGAATTCTGAATTCTCTTGTTGTTGTTCTGTTGATATTTGTTTATTCGTCTGGACTAATACAGTAAAATCTGCTCCCATGGTGCACAGTGTTTTTATTTTTATGCTGAACTTCTTAGAAGTTGCACCTGAATGATCATAGCTTAGTGCACAAACACTAGTTGGTAAGGGGTTGTTCAAGTCATTCCAGACATTGTATTCTAACCATCTGAGGTCCCAAATAACACAGACAAAAAAACAAATAATCACCACTCTGCCTTGTCTGAATTTATATCCCACAAAATCTTGAGCATATCCTTTTTTTCTTCAGACAAAATGAGATGGTTTATCACTCAGCAATAGATAACTGTAATAAATATACACAGAAATTTCATATATAGATAGGTTCCTTGTACACAAAGTACAGGAACACTGGTATTTATAGTAACAAATAAATTGCTGATAACTTCAAAGTTTCATGTAGACTCATTCTGTGTAATCATAGAATTTTAAGCTTACTTAGCTGCCCCATCTCTTAAGATAAATGTGATTTAAAATAATTTTCATAAACCTTCAGAAAGTAAAACACTATCTTAGTTAATTACTTGTTATTTCTCTCTCAGCCCTAAAAATTAGTTTTTATGAAAATATATAGCTGAGAGGTTTTAGGCTCACACACACACATACTTTAAATGGTTTTAAAAACAACAGTGGTATCTACCATTGTACTGTATAGGGGAGGGAGAGAGATGTTAGTCAATGGGTACTAAGTTATAGTTAAATAAGAGTAAGAAGTTCTGGTATGATACAGAAAACAATAACATACTGTATATTTCTCTTTTTTTATTTATTTTCTTTTATTATTCATATGTGCATACAAGGCTTGGGTCATTTCTTCCCCCTGCCCCCACCCCCTCCCTTACTACCCACTCCACCCCCTCCCTCTCCTCCCCACCCCCTCAATACCCAGCAGAAACTATTTTGCCCTTATTTCTAATTTTGTTGTAGAGAGAGTATAGCAATAATAGAAAGGAACAAGGGTTTTTGCTGGTTGAGATAGGATAGCTATACAGGGAGTTGACTCACATTAATTTCCTGTGCATGTGTGTTACCTTCTAGGTTAATTGTTTTTGATCTACCTTTTTCTCTAGTTCCTGGTCCCCTTTTCCTATTGGCCTCAGTTGCTTTTAAGGTATCTGCTTTAGTTTCTCTGCGCTAAGGGCAACAAATGCTAGCTAATTTTTTTAGGTGTCTTACCTATCCTCACCCCTCCCTTGTGTGCTCTCGCTTTTATCATGTGCTCATAGTCCAATCCCATTGTTGTGTTTGCCCTTGATCTAATGTCCACATATAAGGGAGAACATACGATTTTTGCATACTGTATATTTCAAAACACTAGAAGGATTTTGAGTGTTTTCGCCACATTGAAATAATGTGTTAAGGAAATAGATGTGTCTGATATGATTTAAACTTCATATAATGTATACATGTATCAAGACACCATGTGACATCACATAATTGTGTCCAATTTTTATGTTTCATGTTTTAGTTAAAAATAAATTTAATTTGGGGTTGGTGGAGGGACTCAAGTGGTAGAGCACCTGCCTAGCAAGCATGATGCCCTGAGTTCAAACTCCAGTACTGCCAAAACTGTATTTAAGTTTTAAAAACCTGCTAAGTGCTCGAAATCTTCTGAGGAAGCACTCAAGGGGGAGATTTGACTGATTGATTGATTTTGGTAGTATTGATGTTTGAACTCAAGGTTTTGTGGTTAATAGGAAAATACTTCATCACTAAAGTCATGCCTTCAGCACCTCCCTTTTTTTCTGTAGTTATTTTTCAGGTAGGATCTTGCATTTTTGTCCAGTTCTGGCCTCAGTTTTGTCCAGTAAGTCCTCCTATGTATGCCTTCCAAATAAATAACTGGGATTATAGCTACATACCACCATTCCCAGCTTGTTTTGTTGAGATGAAGGTCTCACTAATTTTTTGCTCCAGGCTGCCCTCAAACCATAATCCTCTTGATTTCTACCTTCTGACTACCTGGAATTACAGGCATGAGATATCTGACCCAAGATGGGAAATTCTAATATCCACTCAATAAAGATCAGAATCAATGACCATTGTAAAATTATTTGTATAGCTCTGAAGAGTACACACATGTGCACTTTAATTTATTTTTTCATAATTATCCTATAAGATATGTAGATCATTGATTTATAACCTCATTTTACAGGTGAGCAAACTTCAAAATGATTGATTGACATAATAGTGTGTCAGAATTATTTACTAATTTAGATTTTATTCAAATTTAGGCCTCACTCCAACAACGTGAAAAATATACCTTAAAGAAACTTCAATGTATTTTGCCATTTTTTGTGCTGTTGCTTTTACTATTATTTTATTACTTATATAAAATCGTACAAAGCATGGTTACTTAGAAATAGTGCACTAACTATAAGATAGGGTGGTAGAAAGGACAGGAAGAAGTAACACTCACTAAGTGCTGTGTGATAGAAAAAGTGTTGGAATAATACTATCTCCCTTGAGGAAACAGTAAAATTTACTAATAAGAACACGTCTGTATAGCTATCCATAACTCAACTAGCAAAAACGCTTTGTCTTCCTTATTATGTTTATGTCTTCTCTTCAACAAAATTAGAGATAAGGGAAGAACAGGTTCTGCCTGGCAGTGAGGGAGGCAGGGGAAAGAATAGGGGAGAGGGGGAGAAATGACCCAAACATTTTACGCACATGTGAATAAATGAATTAAAAAAAAGTAATAAGCATGGGTCCTGCAGTAGTCCATCTTATTACAGATGAAACTATGTTTTATAGAAAAATAAACTACTTTAAAAAATATTGTATCTACAAAAAAAAAGAACACTTCAAATTTTAGAAAAGAAGACAGAAACTATTTTTAGCTCACTTGCAATCTTATGACTAATAACAAGCAATGCTTAAGTTGGTGTCCAAACTTTATCAAATCCCAATAGAATTGCCTGCGTTAAACAGCTTTATGGGTCAGCTCAGCTAGATGACAGTTCTCAGTTATTCAACCAAATGCTAACCTAGGTATTGCTTTGGAGTTACTTTGTAGATGTAAAGTTCATAATTGTGAATGGCAGCTTCCTCCATGACTGTGTTCCAGCCTGCCCTTCTCTTCCGTCAAACTGCCCTGGGGACGTCAGACTCACCCAGCCAAGCTCAGCAATACTGAGGGCCAATTCTTTGCAGTAAATCTATTAGTACGTGTTTCTTACTAATTTCTGTTTCCCTAACTGATACATATTCAAGCTGAATATGTTTGTTTTCATAAAATTGAACTCTGTTCTCAGAAAAGTTCTAGAGGTGATCTCTTGCTTGATCCATGTTGATCTAATACCAATGAAATAGTCATTTCTCCACAATTCACTTACTATTCAATAGTTTATCCAATATTTGAGTATTTGTTGAGTCTTCAGAAGCATCCTGGATGTTTTGGGTATACATCAAAGATTTTATTTGCTCTTTATCTCCAAAAGATTTAGAAAAACTAGAAGTGTGTTGTTTTGCACTTACACTAAGGACAAGGAAATAGAGAGTTTCAGTTTAAAAATAATAGTAAAGAACATAAAGTGCAGCCAGAATAGTCAATTTATTAGTGGTCACAGAGTAAATTTACAGTTTTTGATGTTCTGGGATTTGAACTCAGGACTTTGCACTTACAAGAGAGATGCTCCATCACTTGAGCCACACCTCCAGCCCTTTTTGCTATAGCTATTTTGAAGATAGGGTCTCCACTTTTTGCTTGGGCAGGACAGGACAGTAATCTTTCATTTTATGCTTTCTGCCATAGCTGAGATAACACAACCATGCCCAGCTTTTTTCCCTTGAGATGGGGGTCAAGAAAACTTTTTTGCTCCGGCTGGCCTAGAACTGTGATCCTCCCAATATCCAGCTCCAGCATAGTTTGGATTGATGGGTGCATGCCACCACACCCAGGCTATTGCTTGAGATGGGGGATCTCATGAAATCCTAGCCCTGGCTGACTTTGAATCATGATCCTCCCAATCTCAACCTCCCAACTAGCTGGCATTATAGGCTTGAGCCACTGGTCCTTGGCTTGAATTTACTGTTCTTAAATTCTCCTAAATCTGTCTTTCAATTACCTCCTTCTGCGATTTAGTAATTTTTTTAAAAACACAGAAATTGAAAATTGACAAAAAGACTCAATTAAGACAAGCAAACTGTTGACACTCATAGATATATTTTGCAAAGTTTTCAAAGAGAAGGCAGGATAAAATTTTTACCAAACATGTTTCTAATATCCTGGATAAATCATTATTAAAGAGTTTATATAAAAAGAATGAAAAAAATGAACAGAAAATGTATTTTCCCTTTCCTTTACAAGCACTGTAGCTAACCAGGTAGAGACAAAGGATATAGAAAATTCATCTGCATTCCTGGGAAGAATCCTGGTGCTTTCCATGGAGTAGAACTGTTCAATAGGAAGTCCTATTTATATATTATTTTGATTTTACAGAGTAGAGTTTTCTTTTCCTTAAATCTGGTGATGCTTCATTTTCAAATAAAGACTTTGAAAATAAAAGTCCATCTCATCAATTGTTACTGATGACTAAGCATCCAGGAACATTTCCTTCCTTTAAAGGTGAAAATTTGAGCCCATCCATTGCTTTAACATGTCCACAAGCTGTTGATTAGGGTCCTTATTAGCTATAGGCCATTATAATGAGGAAATACATCCCATAAAACTTATACAACTTTCTAATATCAAAAATATAGAAAATCTCCCCCAAAAGACCTCTAAAATTATAATGCAATCCACTATAAATGCTTCCTAATCCTAACATTACTTTAAGCATAGTGTTATGCTACCAGCTGAGTTGCCAATTTTTCAGCTCTCTCTTGTAAAATATTTCTTTTTTCCTATTTCTGATCCTCTACCTTGCTGGGCAGCCTCATGCCTGGCAGGATTCTTTAGTCCCAAACTAATTGGCAAAAATCCTCCTGGGAAGACAGATTTCCAGCATTTTAACATCTAAGACTATGTCTATGATCTCATCTATATAAGGGCTTTTGGACACAGCAATTCAGTGTTCACTTTCTCAAATAGCATAATTAATGTGAAACTAGATTTTGTTGTTGAATTTTTCTTATAGCCCCCCTGGTGCTTGCATATTACCATCTGAGTGAATTTCATTATTTTCCTGGGTTTATTATTATTACGTTCAGAACACTTAATCTTTTTATACATTAAAACTAGAATATAATTCTTTTCTTTTCCAAATTGTTCTCACAGAGATTATGTACTCTCAAATTCATATTAAATCCTAAAGCAAGGGATAAAGTTTGCTTTTTCATAATTAATTGAATTTGCTTATGCATATTTGTTCTGCCTACTTGTTTTCTTTCTTTTTTCTACTCCTTTTCCTGAGCTTGGTAACACCTCTCTAAAGAAAAACTAGCCCTAAGAAGGAAAAAATAAAATTTGGATGTAAAAACTAATGTGCCTCCACACTGAAGTGTGTACAGTCCCTTCCATCCCCTCTCCATATGATTGTCTGGCATGTAAATCATGCAAAACAGCTCACAGTTTTAAGGTGTCAAGAGGTTCTCAGACATAAAGCTTGATTACAGAGTAATAATTCTCTTCTGCCACAAATCAGTCTAGACAGGAACCAAGAATGACCCAAGGGCTTGACCTTATGATCTCAAGGATTTTTTAATGTTCTCTCAGCTTGCACATAAGATATTGTAGTTCTCTACTTTTCTTTAAAAAATGCATGTTATGATTAAAATATTTCTAAGTGCCATTATATTTAATTACAAATCTGTGTCTGGTACAAATATGACCTGTAGCTCAGTTAATTGTACCATGCATTCAACAGATCAATGCTGTCACGTTTAGTAAGGTATCCAAGGTGATGTGTGTTAAGAAACAAAACAAATGATGATTGCATAAAACTTATTTAAAGATCACTAAAATCCCAGAAATAAAATCCTAAAAACAATAACCCCTTATTTTGCAATAAACAAAGTAGGACTAAGGGCATGCCTCAGGTGGTAAAAAATGCCTGCCTTAAGTGGTAGAGTGCCTGCCTAGCATGTGTGAGGCCCCAATACCACCAAAATCAGTAAATAAAAAAATAGATTGCAACTTACTAACAAAGTTCTCAAAACTTTAGATATTAAGGAATTATCATAGATTCTCAGTCTCCAAGAAGTTTATTTTATACATCATATTCATCTGTAATGATTGAGGATTAGTAGTACACCAGATTAATTTCAAATTAATTGGCTTTAACTTAAAATAATATAGCACAATTCAAATCTCTTAACATATGCAGAAGTATAAATGATATAAATGAATTCTGAATTTCAGATAGTCTCTAAATAATGTTTTATTTTGGTTTAATTCATAAAACTATCTTTAAATTAAAAAAATAAAATAAACAAGGCACTGGTGGCTCACACCTGTAATCCTAGCTACTCAGGAGGATCTCAGTTCAAAGCCAGCCCTGAGCAAATAGTTCTCAAGACCTTATCTCCAAAAAACCCATCACAAAAAAGGGCTGGTGGAGTGGCTTCAAGTGGTAAAGAGGGTGTACCTAACAAGTGTGAGGCCCAGAGTTCAAACCCCAGTGCTGTGAAAACAAACAAGAAATAAAATAAAATAAATTTAAATACAGAGAGAAATGCAACACCCAACACCAATAAAAGAAATAGAATTTACAACTCACTTCCAGCAGTATACATATTTATGTATAACAAATACGTAAATATAAATGTTTACATTTGGCTAAATTAATGGTATTATCCTACATCAAAAGTCTATTTTATCTCTGCTTTTCAAAGATAAAGTTTATGGAAAAAGAATACATATAATTTTTTGACATCACTGTCCCTAAAATGACTTATCCCTACTATCTGAGTAAGGGTTATAAGAAAGAAAGAAAAGAAATGTCTGCTATAGAAATAAAGCAATTTGAGCTAGGGAGCCTACTGTTTCTTATAATTTAGATATAGCTTAAAGAGAGGCTGGTAAATATTAGATATTGCCCAAGTATGATTTTATTCAAAGTAATGTATTATGACAAATGAAGAGATAATTCCACGATATGATTTTACTGGTATGACTGTGAAGCAAACATTATAAATCACTTACCCAGGGTTTAGGTCATTAAAAGAAAAAAAATCATTGAACTATTGTTGCTTGAGATAATATTGCTTGAAATTAAGGGGTAGTTACTTCTTTCATTCATGTCATTTTCAGGGAGCAATGCTATTTGAACAAAAAACACTTCTAAAATACTCTTCATGCAGCAAAGTACTAGCATGCTTTTAAAATTGCTATTCACTAATCTCTAGGGTATGATATCTTGCATCCAATACCAAAGGCTGGCTGCCCAAGAAAAATAAAAGTCAGCCCTGTTCTGTCTGGACATTGTGGCTGATTTATTACTTCATGAGGTTTAATCAAAGTTTCCCCCTAGTAGCTTAATTTTTAAAACCAAATTGCTTCTCAGTAATTGTTTGTTCTATAACACAATTAATCAGTACTTGTAACATCCATTTCTCAATGAAGAAAGGGAATGTTAATAAGAAAACAAGGGTGCAGTACTTTTATATAGTCATTTGGCAAACTCTGCTGGCAAAAAAATTTCACTACTGCATCTCATGTTGCTAATTTGCCAAGCCATTGGGCAAGTGGCATAAAAGTAGTTCAGGAAAATGGTAATGATTTATCTCAGTGGGTTCCGTTAGGATAGTTCTTTGTTTCTGCATTCTTCCCTTGAGGACAAGAGAGACAGTTTGAAACAGTAAAAGGAATGTCAGGCTGGCATTTAAGAATCTTGGTGTTAGTTGAAATTAGATATGTGGTTACAACACAGTCAAGATTATAATGGCACTGTGGGAGTGTACAGTGGATTAAACTAAAACTCTGACGTGGTCTTGGGGTTGATGAAATAAGAAAGCCATTATTCCCTAAGTCTCTCACTCTGGGAACACACCCTATTACTTAATTAGGTCATGTCCCTGGCGACCTAATTTTACATTTCCTCAGTACTTGTAAGTAAGTACTCTACTAAATTAAATTCTTCTGAAATGCAACCTGGAAGTGGCTATAAAAGTAAGGGATCAATGAACAACATTAATAGAAGAGACCTCAGAACAACACAGTCTCTACCGGAGTAAGCCAATTCTCTGAACCTTGCACTGGCCCAGATGTTTCAAAATTTATATTCCTAAAAGTGATATTTTGGTCACTTTCAATGCTTAAGATGACATGAGTGCAATTCAATTTATAAATCATCTGATAGCGAAACGTAAAAGTTAGCATGTCCTTAGCATCACAGTATTCTCTCTGAGAGCATTTAAGTGGGTTTATGTTCTTCTGACAGAAGGCGGCCACTTGTTCATAGCTGAGTTTCAGTGTTTTTCTTTTCCCTCTCTGTTTCTCCAGTGTCTCCAGATTTTTTAAAGTGTGGCAATTAACAGTATCAGAATTCTCAGCTTTCTCTAACTTGATTGCTTCAAAGTCAGTGAGATGAATAAAGAAATGAAATCATCCAGAGCTGACTAAAAAAGTAAAAGATGAAAAAAGACAATTGATTATCACAGTATTATCAATACATATACACATGAAAATATCACATGGAAACTCCTTGTGTAGCTATCCTTATCTCAAACAGCAAAAATGTCATATTTTTCTTTTATCTTTTATCTTCTACAAAATTGAAGAACAGGAGGGCAGAACAGGTCCTGCCAGTGAGGGTGAGGGGGTGTGACAACATTGGGAGGGGGGAGAGGATGGGGAAAGGGGGTCAGTGGTTGAATATGGTGCAAACAATGTATACACATGTGCGTAAATGCAAAAATGATACCTGTTGAAATTGTTCCAGGAATCAGGGGAGGGGAGATAAAGGAGAGTGGTGGAGGGGGTGAATTCAAGTATGATATATTTGACACATTGTAAGAACCTGTGTAAATGTCACAATGTATCCCTACCCAGCACAACAATAAAGAAAAAAATGTGCATAACTATTTAAGAAACATGGAGATATGAAAATTCAGGGAGCAAAACTTCAACAGAAAAATAAATCTAAGCAAGTTACTAAGACAGAGCAGAAGAATATTAAGAAAATTACCAAGGTAAAGCTGACTTTTTGAACAACTTCATGGTGTCAAGCACAAATGTATTAGCTTTCTTTTCTCAGAATGTGTATTTATATCTTAGAGTAATGGTTCATCTACTGCGTCAACTTAACTGAGCCACAGAATGCCCAGATAGCTCATTAAATATTATTTCTGAGTGTCTGTGAGGGCATTTCCAGGACAGGTTTGCATTTAAATTGGTGGACTGAGTAAAGCAGATGACCTTCCCAGTGCCAGTGGCCATCATCCAACCTGTTCAGAGTCTGAATAGAGCAAAAGACAGAGGAAGGGTGAACTTGATCTCTGCCTGACCGCAGGAGCTGGGACATCACTATTCTTCTGCACTTGGCATCTGGGCACTCAGGCCTTTCCACTCAGCATGGGATCTACTCCATCTCTCCTGTGCTCAAGCCTTTCAACTACACCACTAGCATTCCTGGGTTTCCAGCTTGCTGGATGGCTCTGCCTCCATAATACTGTGAGCCATAACTTTACAGTGAGTGTGTGTGAGTGGATGTGTGTGTATGTGCATGCTTTTTCTGCCATCACATTCAACTCTTTGGTTATGAAAAACTGACTCAACAAAGAACTGGAAATATCAAATGTGTTCATTTACTGTCATATCACTTGTTTTAAAATCTATTAGATTTGTGAAATATGAAGTATTATTAAAGTATCTTTAATAAAACTATGTCTAGTTTCTTGCTTTGTGTGTTGTTTTTTTCTTTTGCCTTTTTACCTTTTCCTAATTTTTAACACTACTGAATGGATAATTCCATAAAATAGTTGACAATCCTTAAAATGTGCACAACAGCATCAAAAATGTAAAAGAAGATATACAATGAATAGATGTGCAGTGAAATTTACAAAAATGTGCACTGGCATTTCAGAATAAGGCCAAATTTTATTTTTTAAAGTACAATAACTAGGAATATTAAGTAATTGGAATCAATTTCTGCCTGCCTCACACTTGAACAGCATTCATTATTTTAACTGAGTCATCTTGTGAACTTTTGTCAGGTTCACTCAAGCTCTGCTAATGTTTTACTGATATTTTGATTCAACGGAGCACATATTTGATCTTTTCTCACAAGTGAAAACACCTATTTGAGTCCTCTGGGATTTGTTTCTGATATTTCCCAGAATGTTTTTGAGTGTGGATGGAAAAGAGCAGGTCATCTCATTAATGAAGAGAAGAAAAGGACACTATGGAATTATTTCAATTTAAATAAACTATTGTGAATGTAAATGATATGTGGATCTAATTTCATAAAATATTTTAGGAATTGTAGTCATATACAAAACAGGTGGTCTATGTATTTCCTTCAAAAAATGACCAAGTCCTGCATGACTTGACTTTGTCTGCCCCATCTGACTTATCTCATGACATTCTCTTTAACGCTCTCTGCATTAATTTTTTGAAGATGCAGTGTCTTCCCACCTAAAGGTGTGTGGACATGTTTTCCCTTCTGCTTGAATGTTACTATTCTTCCCTCCACTTTCACCAATTAATTCCTTCTCCACATTGAAGCTCAAACTAGACATCAATTCTTCCATGTTGCTTTCTAAAGCTGTGTATCAGTCAGGGTTTTCCAGAAAAACAGAGGCAAAACTATGCAACTTATAGAAATAAAGAGCTTATTTTAGGAATTATATCACAAAATTTTAGGACCTGGCAAGTCTGAAATTTGCAGGACCAGTCAGCAGGCTGCAAAAAATACAGAAAAGAGTTCATGCGGTCTTGAGTTCAAAGGCAGTCTGGAGAAAGAAGTCACTCTTACCAAGTAACTCACATTTGTTCTCTTGGGACCATGAACTGATTGAAAGCTCACCCAAATGTGGAAAATAGTCTGCTTTATCCAAAGTCTACTTGTTTCAATGTAAATCTTATTTAAGTAAACACCTTCATAGCAACATCTAAGCATCTAGACTAGCACTTGGCAAAATATTTGGGGACTGTGGTCTAGTGCAGGTGGCACATAAGATCAATCATCACAGACTGATAATTCTTCAATCACAAACCTGGACAAAATTACCTGTTGTATGCTTTTATTCCTAGTTTTAACATTTCTTTGTAGCACCTATAATAATTGCAATGCATTGATCCATTGTAATATTTCTTATTTAATATATTCTTTCATCTCTGGAAGAATGAAACCAAACCCATACTTATCAATCATTGTATGTGCATGATTGTATCCTCAGAAACATTTGGTCATTTACTCAGTAACTTTTACACAGACACTTATAGTAAAAGACGCTGAGGATTTAATAATAAAAAGACACAGTCACTGGTATCTTACAGTTTAGTAAGGAAGATAGATAAGTAATTAGACAATTTTAATATAGTGTAATAAATGGTTATAATTCTGTGATAACAAGGGCACAGAACCTAGCCTGGAGGTTTTAGGAGTTCTCAGGGGAAGTGTTAGTTAATTGACACAACAAGGAATTAACCAGGCAAGGTCACATACAAAGGAGGAAAAACTTAGTCCTCAAGGGAAAAAATACTTGGAATATTTATGAACTTTTAGAATTCTCTATAGCAAGAGACCACATTAGGGGTAAACAAAGTGACAAGAGAAGGTACTAAAATGAAAGTCAGAGAACAAATTAAAATCACAGTTGCTAATTTCTATTAAATATTAAATAAGAGCTCAGTTGATTTTTCAAGCATCATTACTTATACTTAAGTGAATATTGTCATTATATTATAATACTAAAATAGTTGAGGTCATACAATTTGTGAGTGGCGTAATAGTGTTTGAACCCAGATCTGACTGATTTCAAGGACTGTATCCTTCTTATGTCGGTGCAGGTCCTCACCAATGCCCAGCTTGGAAAGTAGTGATGGTCAAGTGTTCACATTCTAATACTTTACTGCAGTACCACCTCACTTGGTATCAGGCTAGAATAACATTTCAAACTAGGCAGCATTTTACCCACTGAGAATATTTTAGTATCTTTCTTTTAGTGACTTCTAAAGCACTAACTAATTGAAAATGGTGATAACAATAACCCCTATTACAAAACTTATTGTAGGGCAGGACCCCAGTAAATCCTGTTCTTGGATGGTGAAGTTTTACTGGTGCTGCTTTGCTCACCATTAGATACAATTTTTTAAATTTTTTTTTTATTGTTGTGCTGAGTGGAGGTGAATTGTGGCATTTGCAAAAGCTCTTACAATATATCAAATACAGCGTACTTGAATGCACCCACACACACCATTCTCTTTCATTCCCTCTCCCCCTCATTCCTAGAATAGTTTCAACAAATACAGTTTTTCTATTTACATACATGTGTACATGATATTTACACCATATTCACCCTCCTTCACCATGTCCCCACCCCCACTCCCCTCACTGGTATCAAACCCCCAGGCAGGATGTACTCTCTATAAAAGAGTGAATATAGAATTTTTAAACTGATTTAAACCACTATAAGGAAGGGATTAAGGTAGAAAGAAGAAAAATAGAGGAGATGAACCAATTTGGGATACAATACATATATACATGAAGTGCCACAAGGAAACTCCCTGTGTAGCTACCTTAAACAACCAAAAATGTAATTTTTTTCATTTTCTTCTCTTCTTATTTATTATTTCAGTGCTGTGTAATCATACTGGTCCTCACAGGAGGAAAAAATAAGAGTTAGGGCACAAAATTGACTGTGAGCATCAAGTTGCATTCTCATTTCTGGGTCCCCAGTGTCCTTCAGAAGTGCCCACCATGGGGACAGGTCCTCATATGCTCCCATGAGTTGGCTTTTTCTTCATTTATCTATATGAGTGATGAATGTTCTGATGTGTAGCTGCTTTGGGGTGGTTTCGGAGACAGTCTGGAAAGATGGAAGGCATCAAGATGGAAGGGAGCAGTCTAATTGTGTAGGCTTTTTAAAAGCATGTAAATAGAAAATTAGACAGCACTGTTAAAAAGACATAAAAGTTTTAGTATAAGAGATAAGAGCTAGAACTGAAGTGGGGAGGGTGGGACAAAGGGAAGTTGGATTTGATCAATACATGTTATATGCATGTATGGTATTATCACAGTGAGCCCCATTAATAGGTATAATTAAGATTTGTAGCAAAAATTTAAATACAATGACTGGAAAAAGCATTAGCATCAATCTTGGAATTCATTTCCAAGTAAATGAGGAGAAGGAAATACTTTGTAATGCATTCTTTGAAGCCAGAAATACCATGATACCACAACAAGATAACAGCACCACAAGGAAAAAATCCTCATCAAATATACTAGTAAACCAAAATCAGTAGCATACTAAAAGAATTATATACCTTAACCAAGTGTAATTTATTCATAGAATGCAAAGATGATTCAACATGAAAATATCTCAATGTGATACACATTATTAATAGAATGAAGAAAAAATATTATCCCAATTAATATGCAAAAAGCATCTGAGAAAAATCAACACCCTTTCATGATAAAACTTCTCAATAAGGTAGGAATAGAAGGGAATAGCCTAAACATAATAAAAGCTGCAAAAAGGAAAAATGTACAGTAAGCATCATCCTCAATAGAGAAAGACTATAAGATTTTCTTTCAAGATAAAAAAACCGGACAAAGGTACTTTTTTCATCAGTTCTAGCCAGAGCAAGTAGACAAGATAAAGAAATAAAACATATCCAAATAAGAAAATAAAATTAAAATTATCTCTATTTGCAGATGATATAGTTTAATATGTAGAAAACTCTGAAGAGTCACTCACCGAGAGACAGATCAAAATGCATTAGGACTAGTAAAGGAATCCATCAAAATAGCAAATACAAAGTCAACATGCAAAAAAATTACATTTCTATATAACAACAATGAAAACCTTAAGAGTTTTTAAAAATTACATTTATTATTTCTCTTCATTATTATAAAGAGTAAAATTATTAGAAATTATTGAAGATGTGAAATTTTCTAGAAATAAAAATTATAACATATTGCTAAAAGAAATTAAGACATAAGTAAGTGGAAATATATCACGTTCATGGATTGGAAGACATAATATTGTTAAGATGCTAATATTACTCAAAACAAACTATATATTATCTGTCATTCTTATAAAAATTATTTTTGTAGAAATAGAAAATCCTATCCTTAAATTCTTATGCAACCTCGAGGGGCTGCAAATAACCAAAACAATCTTATATAAAGAATAAAAGTTGTGGACTCACACTTTATCAAAACTTTCTACAAAGCTATAAGCAGTATGAAAAAAAAAGATTGAAACAATGAAGTGCTGACATAAAGAAAGAAACAAACAAATAGAATAGAATAGACAGCCCAAAAATAATTGCTCTCATATACACTCAAATAGTTCTTTAACAAGGTGTCAATTATAATTCAATGTGAACAAGACTGTCTTTTCAAAAACCAATGCCAGAAAATTAAATATACACATGCAAAGAATGAAATTGTACTCTTACATAACATTTGCAAGAATTAAGTCAAAATGAATCAAATACTAAATGTTAGAGCTACAATTTTAACTCTTACAAGAAAATAGAGCAAATGCTTAATGACATTGTATTCAGCAATGATTTCTTAGTTATAGCACCAAAGGCCCAGCAATATCAAAAAATTGACAAATTGAAATTAATGCAAACTTTAAAAATGTGTGCATTGAAGACATCTTAAAGTAATAAAGCAACACACAGAAAATATTTACAAGTCATACATCTGATAAGGAATTAATACACAAATTTTATAAAGAAGATCTATAAGTCAACAACAAAAAACTTCAAAAACTGGCAGAAAAATGACATATCCATTTCTCCAAGAAATATATACAAATAGCAAATAAGTACTTTAAAAATACTTAATATTATCAATTATTAGGTAAATGCATAACAAATCTTTAATTAGATGACACTCATTAGGATGGTTATTATTGAATAAAACAGAAAACATATGCTAATGAATATGGAGGTATTGGAGCCTTTGTATACTGTTAGTAGGGATGTAAAGTGGTATAGCCACTGTGGAAAAGAATGTAAGGTTTCTCAAAACAAATTCTACCTAACATTTAAGAATAACTACTGCAAACACTCTTAATATGTTTTAAATTTCACAGTGTGGTAACTGAAGAATTCTTCGCTCATAACTGGTGTGGCCCTTTGCACTGTGAATGCTGAGCAAGAGATATGAGTGTAGCCCAACTCTAAATGTGCAGAGAGGTGGGATCTAGGGAAAGCCAGTTTGGAAATGGATAGAATATTCAGCAGTCTTGCTGGAAAAATGAACATTGTGATAGTTCTTGTTTGATTTTATATGTGGTTAAGCCATTAAAAACTGGCTTTCATGCAAATATATATCCCATTCTATTTCCTTATAACATATATTCTGTTACATATTCATTTAATTTCTTAGTTGATAAAGTGGAAAGAAAAATTAAAGCATAAAGAACACATTTAGATGGGCCAAGATCCAGTTATAAGTCTTCCAACTTTGAGACTACTACAAGAAACATAAGGAAAATATTTGAAGACTATAGACATAGGCAATTACTTTGTAAATAAGATTCCA
Source organism: Castor canadensis (assembly GCF_047511655.1). NCBI lineage: Eukaryota > Metazoa > Chordata > Mammalia > Rodentia > Castoridae > Castor > Castor canadensis. Next base: position 43,788,896 of record NC_133387.1, read on the forward strand.
AATACTTGAGCCAGAAGAGCAAGAATTAATAAATGGGATGTCATCAAATTAAAAAGGTTCTGGTTATCAAAGGAAACAATTTCCAGAATTGGAACACAGAATACAACACACAGAATAGGAAAAAGATCTTTGCAAGCTATTCATCAAAGGATTAATACTCAGAATATACAGAGAAGTCAAAAAATTAAACACCAAAAGAACAAATAATTCACTTAATAAACAGGCAAAAATATTGAAAAGATAGTTCTCAAAAGCAGAATTACAAATAAATAATAAATACATGAAGAAATGTTCAACATCCTTAGCCAGAAAGGAAGTAAAAATCAACAAAACACTAAGATTCCATCTCACCCCATTCAGAATGGCTACCATCAAGAAAATAAGCAACAATACTGGGGAGGTCAGAGGAGAGAAAGGAACCCTTATATACTGCTACTATATGTGAATACCCTACAAGAATCATCACAATATTCCAACCTCCCTGTGCATTCTGAAGTGATGGGGGGTGCTGACAACCAGGGTTCAGAACAAGGTAGACCATGAGACAAAATATATATATGGGTTGTAGACCATGATTCTGCAGGATCCCTCTTGGCTAAAGACAGCCTAGAAAGGATGGCGACAAAGAAGATAGGGAAAATCAATGAGATGAGACCCAAGGTCAGAAGTCACCTGCATACCAGTACCACAGCAACCTCTATTACCAAACACAGACACCCAGAAAACCTTAAATCACAAGATGGCAAAGAGACAAAAACAGCAAATCCATCAGCTGAAAATTTTTCCACTCTTGGTCCTGAGCAAGGCAGATCTGAGTAAATGCCAGCTTATCTTTCTACCATCATCTGGTGTAGTCATCAAACAAGAAATGAATATGAAATTCTACCAATAAGAAATGAACAAAAATTTAGAGCTGAAGACTTTAATGCTTGCTTTTTGTCCATTGAGGAGAAAAATAAAACTATCTGCATTATCTGAGCAGCATGGAGTTCTTATTATTTTTACCTAAACACATCTCTTTTTGGTAATGACAAATGTGTTTTAAAAAATAAAAGCCCGATTCTTCTAAATACACCTTTAAAGGTTCTTAAATTGGTAGGAATGTAAATTAGTACAACCACTATGGAGAACATCATGGAGGTTCCTAAAAAAACTGAAAATAGAGCTGCCATATGATCCGGCAATTCCACTCCTAGGGATATACCCAAAGAGATGTAACTCAGGTTACAATAAAGGCACCTGCACATCCAGGTTATTGCAACACTATTCACAGCAGCTGAACTATGGAAACAACCAAGATGCTCCACAACTGATGAATGGATTTAGAAAATGTGGTATTATTTACAATGGAATTTTATTCACCATAAAGATGAATGAAATTTTGTCACAGGCAGGTAAATAAATAGAACTGGAGAATGTCATCTCAAGTGTTGTTAGCCAGGTCAGAAGGCCAAAGGCTGCATGTTGATTCTCATGTGGACTATAGGCCCAAAACAAATACAAGCAATATTATGCAAAACATGTCACACTAAGGGGAGGTCACTTACAGGAGAAGGAAATTTTAAAAAGGAAGTTAAGAAGGTGAATATGGTTGATGTACTTTCTACTCAATAATGAATATAGAATTTTTAATCCTGTTGAAATCACCATAAGAAGTGGACTAAGATAGAAAGGAGAAAATTGGAAGGGATGACCAATTTGGGTTATAAATAGAAATGTCACACATACTATACACTTCCTGTATAGTATCTTATACAATAAAAAATGTCCTTTTTCAAAAATAAAGAGCAGGAAGGTAAAAACAGATCCTGTCTGGGTATTGGCACCCCCAGTGGGAAAAAGAAAGATACAAGGAAAGGGTTTAGGAGGTGAATATGGTATAAATATTATGCACTCATGTATGCAAATAGAAAAATGAGACCTGTTGAAACTATTCCAGAAATTGGAGGAGGGAAAATAAAAGACAATGATGGAGGAGGGAAATAAAAGACAATGATGGAGGAGGTGAATTCAAGTATGATATATTTTAACTATTTTGGTAAATGTTACAATGTACCCATAGTACAATAATAATAGGAAAGGAAAAATTAAGGTATTGTTTCATATTTGATCAAGTTGAGATTTTTTTAAAACTTCATTTTTAATTTGTAATAAAAGTTTGCAAGTTGATTTTTTTCAAAACAGTCAACAAAGTGCAAGTACCTGTTAATATAGTTCTTAAATAATAAAAAAATATGTCATTGGCAGAAGAATGGATAGAACTGGAGACTATCATATTAACTGAAATAAGCCAAGCTCAGAAAGACAAATATCATATGTTCTCACTCATATGTGTGATCCAGATCTAAAAACATATGACACGATTAAAAAAAGGGAACTTCTTGATGGCCAGAATAACCAGTGGGTGGAAAGAGAGGAAAAGGAAAGGGTAACATGGGGTGAATATTATAGAAAATATAATATATATGCATGAAAAATAGCACAATGAAATCCCACAAAGACTGTTAAAAAGAAGGGGTACTTAAGGATGGTACTTAAGGACAGTACTTAAAAAGAAAAATACTGTTGGGATGAATTTGACCAAAGTACAATATATACAAGTTGTTAATATCATAATGAAACCTCTTTATTCAATTAATTTATGCTAATATTTTTTTAAAGACGACATTTAGAATATGTTTGGTCTCACTTATGTCTTTTTTTGTCTGTTATTGTGCCCTTGTAGTATTGTTCTTTCAACACCAAAGTATCACTAAGACAAAAAAATAAATTGTAGATATTGTGGATTAGCAATTTTCAACTGAATAAAAGTTTGAGGATACGAGTTTTATGCAAACTGACTGAAAAGTGAAAAGAGACAGTGACAAGAAAGAGATTACGAGTTTGAGGGGAAGGCAGAAAAATAGAATGACATTCCTTAAAACAGAGTTGGGCCAATATTTTGGAACCAAATTCCTTGGCTTTCACTGCCATCTACAAGCTGTTGAAGCAGAACAGCTAAGGTCTCATGACATTTTTGTGTCCTTGCATTTTTGTTCTGTTTTGTTCTTACAGGTTTTTGGCTTAGCTGCTTTTATTCATAAAGATATGGATTCAGATTTGTTGGAAAAATAGGGGAGGTAGGGAAATTGTCCTGATTTCTCAAAGAAACAAAAGGAGGAGAAAAATGATGAATCTCCTGGTGGAAGTATTAAGGAATTCAAAATTTTTAGTTAATTTACAGAAAGTAAAGTGTTCAAAATGTATGTGGAAATTTTTTAAGTAAGGTGATGATCACTTAATTAAGAATTTAATTACTACATGATCCAGCAATTCTAAGTATATACCCAAAAGAATAGAAAACAGGATATTGAAGAGATTTATACACCTTCTTTCAAAACAATATTATTCATAATAGCTATAACCAAGAGTCCATTAATGATGAATGGATAAGCAGAATATGGTACACCTACAATGGAATAATATTCATTCTTAAAAAGGAAGGAAATTCTAGCATACATACATGAATTTTGAGAACATCATTTTAAGTGAAATAAGCCAGTCACAAAAGACAAAACTATATGATTGCCCTAATATGAGAATAGTCATAGTAGTCTTGAAATAGTCAAAACAAGGACAGAGAAAGTAGAATCATGGCTGCAAGGGTGAGGGAGAAGAAAAGATGGAAATTTGTTACTTAATTTGCATAATATTTCAGTTTTACAAGATGAAAGAGTTCATGAGATAGACGGTGATGATGATTATACAATATTATGAATATTTTTACTACAACTGAACTGTATACTTAAAGATGATTACAATGGTATATTTTGTTACATGTATTTTAGCAGCAATAAAAAACATTGGGAAAAACATAAAATAATAAATATAAATAATGTGTAAGATCATCATAGAGTAAAACTGTAAAACATTAATCATACAAAAGAAACAAATTCTGAATAAGTGGAGGTATGCATATTTATGGGTTGGAAAATTATACAGTATAACTCTCCCCAAATCAAAGTCTAGAGGTAAAACAATCCAAATCAGAAGGTCAGATTTGGAAAAATCAAAAGTCAATCCTAATATTTTTATAAAAATGTAAATTATCAAGAAAAGTGGTCACTATCTTAGAAGAAAGTTGAAGAACTAATACAAATGAATAATAAGACTTAACATAGTCTACATTAAAGTACTGAGATACTGATGCAAAGATAAATGCATAGATGAAGGAAATGCAAGAGTTCCTGGAACACTTGCACAAAGGAAGACAGAACTTATATAAGGCTAGACCTGTAGGGCAGAGGACAGTGCTATTCTCAAGCAACCAACTAGTTTTACTATAAATGCATATGATAGAAAAATAATAAAGTGTGGTTGCTACCTCACCTCACCTTACATAAAAATTAATTTCAGGTAGATTGCAATTCTGAAGAAATTGTTCAATTTCCTTATTGATGCATGATGATTTAAAACAATTAATGGGAAGAGATGTTTTATATGATAATTTTTGGTTCTGGAGGGCTAGGTTCCAAACTACAACTCAGTAAACATCTCTGAAACAATTTACAATCTTGAGTATTCGAAGTAGCTTAATGTTAATTCAGCACTTGCTGTTCCTTACACTCTGACTCAGGTTGATGAAATAGAATGTCATATCTACAGAAAAGCCTCCTTAATAGGTATAATATCCATGATAGAAAATGGATTAAGAGAGACACTATTGTCCCCATGCCTGCACCAGAAGGGGAGCAGGTGCCTTACAAATATCTTAGAAATAACCTTGTGGTGAAATGCACTCATATACATTAGTCTAGAGTCAAATAATACTTCTATTTTTCTTTTTAAGAAATAATAAAACCTAAGTAAACAAATATAACAGCAGGTATACTGCATAAAGTGATTTACTAACCTCTACTGGTTATTTAATATTCACAATTGGAGATCATGTCGAATTTATTTTCCACTAATTATTTTTCACTAAAATCAAGGGATGATAAATAGTATCTATGAATTCTGAAACATAAATATCACAGCAAATATGATTATTCCTAGTTCATAGGTGAGGAAACAGGGAGTGTGAAGTGCTAGGTGACTTGCCAAGAACATTTTTGCATCAAGTGCCACAGTGACACTCTTAAGTCAGTGTTGCTTGCTTGTCTCTAGTCATGAGGTAGATGGTGGAGATCACCACATGTCAGTGTGTAATACGTGCTTTGCTTGTACTTGGATCCCAAGCACTTTCTCCTAAACAATCTCAATAAAAAGCTCATGAGAAGATAATTTGTTTGAGGGAATTAGCATTGGAACATAAATTAAATTATATATAAAACTAAAAAAAGAAAATGTAAAAACAGACAAAAATCTTTCTAGATGACAGGAAAAAAAACTATCTTCATCAATTTGGGGTAGTCAGTATTTCTTGGGGAAAAAACAATGGATTTAGCAGAAATAAAAAAATTGGACAATATTAAAGTTGAAACCTATTTAAAAAGTTCATTGAGGAAGGAAATAAAAGCAATCATAGTGAGAGAATATAATTGCAATACAGTTAATGAATAAAAAACTCATATTTAATAGCTAAAAACTCTGACGCATCATAAAGAAAAAGACAAATAATCAAATAGAAAAATAGGAAAAGTATTTTTTAAAGGAGTGACTATGCCTAAAAGGAAAAGATCCAAATGGCCAATGAATATATGAACAAGTTCTCAATTTCGTAAGTCACCTGTGATAAAAAAAAAGGTAGTATATTGTAAGACAGCACTACACATATACCAGCGTGGCCAAACCTAGAGGACTGTAAATATCTCACATTAAAAATGACATGGAGCATCTGGAGCGCTCACATAGGATAGCTGGGACTAGGGACTTGAGCCACCCTATGGAAGAGCCGTTGGTAGTATTCACAAAACATAAACATACACACAGCAATTCCAGTCCTAGAAATGCACCATACACATGCATTTTCTATGCATGTGGATGCATATATGTACAAAAACACATAAATACAAAAAATCATAGCTGAATACTTTTACAATATCGGACCCTGGAAATAACCTGAGTCTATCAATTGTACAGCATATATATGTAAATTATGACACATTTGTACAGTGTATAATTTAATATACTACAGCATTTAAGATGAACCAAATGCTACATGAACTAGCAATGAATATATATCACAAATCTAATTTTGAGATGAGAGAAGTCAGATGCAAAAAAGTAAGAACTACAGGACTAAATTAATAGGTAGGTTTAAAACAAGCAAAGTTGGATCAGAGACATAGCCCTGTGGTAGAGCCCTCGACCACTATACAACATGCCTGGTTGGGCGAGGGGTGGGGAATCACAAGTGAGAATGGTCACTACTTTGGTGAGAGTGCAGTGTCATCATGGTTGAAAGGGTTGTGAAATGGAATGAGGGCATTTCATTACTTGTCTTGGTGATATGCTGCCTTCACTTTGACATGATTCTTTCAACTATACATTTATGATTTGTACAATTTTGTACATTAGTAAAAAATTCACAAATATCCAAAACTATAGCAGAAATAAAAACTAAATAATGAAATTCCTGGAAATAAAAATAAGAAAATCTTCTAGATAGTTGAAAAGGAAAATAAGTGTCAAACAGACAAGGATAAAGAAATAAGAATATCAATCCAGAGGTTCAACCTTCAGAATTTCCCAAAAAGAGAAGAAAGGGAAAGGAATATTGCAGGAATATTTAAAATATTCAGAAAAGGAACATTTAAAATATTATTTTATATAATATTAAAATAAAATTTTCCAGAAGTGAAGAGGGTGAAAATTCACTTGGCATTTAACACAATAAATGAAAATAAAATCACACTATGTCACAGCATTGTAAAACAATAGAAGATGAATAATAAGAGAAGATGTAAAGGATTTTATGGGAAGAAAGTTTTCTGCCTGGTAGTGAGGGGGTAGAGGGGGAGAGGGAGAGGGTGGGGGTGGGGGGGTAAGGAAGGGGGTGGGGGGGAGGGGGGAGAAATGACCCAAACATTGTATGCACATGTAAACAAAAGAAAAAAATTTTTTAAAAAGATTTGAGAGACAATATAGTATTGTACTCATGAATAGTAACCTATTGAGTCATACATCTCTTAGAAGTGCTCCCTTAGGCAAAATTATTATCAAGAGTAAAATAAAAATCTTTTCTTAATCAGCATATGTTATTGTACAAAATAATACATTTCTGTATTAGACTTTTCATCACTGTGACAAAATATCTGACAAACAACTTAAGGGAGAAGGATAAATTTTAGCTCATGATTTCAGAGATTTTAATACTTTGTTCTGTGGATTCAGGGCCTATGCAGAGGTAGAACAGGCTGGTGTTAGGAGTATTTGACAGCAGGAATGGCAGGGATCAAAGACAAGGTATAAGGTTCAAAGTTGTGCATTTAGTGACCTACTTCCTTGAACTAAGCACCACCTCCTAAAGTTTTCTCAACCTCCCAAAATAGTGCCCAAAAAACTTGGGACCAAGTGTTCAACACATGAGCCTATGGGGAATATTTCATATTCAAACCATATACTGTTTCACTGTGACATTTATATATATATATATGTATATATATATATATATATACATATATGTATATATATATATAATATGCTTTGATCATATTTAAGCACCATTACTCTCTTTTATCTCCCTTCTCTCTCCATCTAATCCATTAGAACATTACTTTCATGTTCTCCCCTACCATGTTCCACATATGAGAGCAACATATTTGCCTTGAATCTGGGCTGTTTTGCTGAAAATGGTAGTTAAGCATGGATGGTTCCACCCATTTTCCTGTAAGCAACATTATTTCACTCTTCTTCATATAGCTAAATAAAACTTGTGTATTTATACCACATTTTGTTTATCCAGTCATCAGTTGATGCAAAGGATTTTCCTATATAGACCAGGCTGGCCTCAAACTCACAAACCTCTTGCCTCAGCTTCCCTAGTACTGGGATTACAGGTGTGCACAGCCTTTTGAAAGATCTTCTTATGGACACATGATCCCATTCTTCCTTCTCTAGAAATTAAGGAGAGACAATCAATACTAAATGAAGGCATATTCTAACAAAGAGGAAAATTCTGAATACAGAACACAGGATACAGGAGCTCTAATCAGGAAAGTCCCAGAGTAATCACTTTTCAGAGTACTAGAAAATATTTAATTTTAGACTGGAGCTGAAAGATAGATGGACAGCAAAAGAGTATCTCTAAGAAAAAAAAGAAGCATAGTTATCTTTATCTTCCATAAGAGGAAGCCAATTTAATATGTAAACTTGATGAGTAGGAAATGTGAGTATAGATGTATTAGTCATACAGTGTTACAAATTTGGGAAGGGGTCTGGGAAATACTGATGACTGGATCAAACATCTATTTTCCTTTATAGGCCATACACATACATGCTTGGATATGAACAAAACATTGTATTCTCTCAAGGGGGTCATAACTTTGCTTATCTCTGAAAGCCCAGTCTTTGAAACACTTTAAAATTTCTTTTTTGTTGTTTTTCCTTTTTATCATCATATTATTATTGTATGGGGGTGCATTGCGACATTTACAAAAGTTCTTACAGTATATCATAGTTTAATTCACCCCCTCCATCATTCTCTTTGATTCTCATTCCTGGAATAGTTTTAATAGGTCTTATTTTTCCATTTTCATATTTGAATGTATATAACTTCCACCATATTCACCCTTGTACATCCTTTCATTATATCCACACACACACTGGTACCAACTCCCAGACAGAGCCTTTTACTTTCCTCTTCTCTGTTTTTGAAAAAAGACATTTTGTTTGTTTAAGATAGCTATACAGACAGTTTCATTGTGACATTTCCATGTATATACACCAGCAATATCACAGAATTTTCCAGGTATTCATTTAAGAAACTGAAAACAGACCTGTTTGATCTCTGGTATACTTGTAATTCACAGCAGCTACCTCCAGATGGTGATGATGTCTTGCTTTCTAATCATCCAGGTATGGCAAATTAAATATATATCTTGTTTTCTAACTTAAACTAGTTTTTCTGTTCAGTTTAATGAATATGGAATTCAGATTTCCTTTTATTAGATAGCAGCCTGGATTCAGAAGTCTCACATTGGCAGCCAGCATCAGAAGATTGGTTTAGAAAGTAGTCTTTGCTGTTTCCGAACCCCTCCATCCCTCCCTACCTCTATTTCCCCACCCCCTATTTGCATCTCCTGATCTGTAAATAATTTTTAATAATTCCAAATATCTAAAGGTAAGCCTACGTGTGCTTTATTACATTCCCCTCCCCTCTAATGCCACTTTGATGGCACAATTCATTTTCTACCACTATATTTATCATGCTAAGTATCACAGTTATCACTACTCTGGAGTTTGGAAATAAGTCTGTCCATTCCATTCTACAATTAGATTTTACTTATGTATACAATACACAAAAGGGGAATCCTTTCATTCAGCTTTTACTCTCAAGTTTAATTATTAATCTTACCATTCTTCAGTGTTTCCCCTATTTTGTTTTGCTCTTTATATTCATTGAAATTCTGAACTCTTATTACTTTAAATCTTTCTAATTTTGCCATAGATGTAAGGGATTAGTGATTCAAAAATAACACATTTCAATTTTAGTCAAAAAATTCATTATCAATAGAAAAACTAAAGTCAGTCAAAATGCATTATTTTTTAATCTGTATTCACTTTGGTGACATGTGTCTGCAAGTATGGTACAGCAACCTCACAAAGCATATAGTCAAATGACTGACACAAACAGTGGTGCTCACTGGTGGGAATGTCTATGAGGATGGTAATATGTTATATCTACACTTCTCAGTGTGGCTATGTGTTCAGGAAAGTACCAAATACTCTCTTCCAGTTTGGGGCACCCCCAGGCACATTAACAAAATAAAAAGATTCTGAGAAGCCTCTAGAAGAGAACCTGCTTTGATTCTTAAACCTATCACCTTCCAAATATTCAGTCAAGGAATATACCAGTATGAGTTAATACTTAATGAAACTCTTGTCCCAGAGAACATATTTTTGAAAAAAAGTTCATAATATTTTTGTGCCAGGTAAATATAATCAGAAATATGTCTGAAACAAAGACACCTCCAAAAAAGGAGAACTATAGGCTAATTTCCTTAATGAACATTGATGCAGAAATTCTCAACAAAATAATGGCAAACAGAATCCAACAACATATCAGAAAAATCATTCACCATGACCAAGTCAGCTTCATCCCAAGGATGTACACACGCAAATCTATAAATGAAATATAGCACATTAATAGAAGCAAAGAAAAAAACCACTTGATCATCTCAATAGATATAGGAAAAGCCTTTAATAAGATCCAACACCACTGCATGATAAAAGCTCTAAGAAAACTAGGAATAGAAAGAAAGTACCTCAACATTGTAAAGACTATATATGACAAACCTATAGCCAATATCATACTTAATGGAGAAAAACTGAAACCATTTCTCCTAAAATGAGAAATGAGACAAGGGTGCCCACTATCCAACTCCTATTCAACATAGCCATGGAATTCCTAGCCAGAGCAACTAAGCAAGAAGAAGAAATAAAAGGAATACAGACAGGCAAAGAAACTGTCAAAATATTGCTCTTTGTAGAAGACATGATCCTGTACCTCAAAGACCCAAAACACTCTACCCAAAAACTCCTAGACACCATAAACAGCTTCAGCAAGGTGGCAGGATACAAAATCAACTTACAAAAGTCATTAGCTTTTCTATACACCAACAATGAACAAATTGAGTAAGAATATATGGAAACAATTTCATTTACAATAGCCTCAAAAAAAAAATCAAACACCTAGGAGTAAACTTAACAAAGGATGTGAATGACCTCTACAAGGAGAACTACAAACCCCTGAAGAAAGAGATCGAGGAAGACTACAGATGGTGGAGAGATCTCCTGTGCTCATGGATTGGTAGAATCAACATAGTAAAAATGGCTATACTACCAAAAGCAATCTACATGTCTAATGCAATTCCCATCAAAATCCCAATGACATTCATCACAGAGATTGAAAAATCTACCCTAAAGTTCTTTTGGAAACACAAGAGATGCAAATAGCCAAGGCAATACTCACCAAAAAGAGCAATGCTGGAGATATCACAATGCCTGATTCAAACTATATTATTATAAAACAATGGCAATAAAAACAGCATGGTACTGGCACAAAAACAGATACGAAGACCAATGGAACAGAACAGAGGACCCAGAGATGAATCCACACAGCTATGCCCACCTTATTTTTGACAAAGGTGCCAAAGACATATGATGAAGAAAAGACAGCCTCTTCAACAAATGTTGCTGGGAAAATATAGGACTATCACATACTTGCAGCAAAAATTAAAAACTAGTCAGAAATTAATGTGTGCTGTTTTATGGAAATTAATTTCAAAATTTGGGTCAAATATTCAATATATGTGAAGCCATGTAATATCTCTAAAGAGATATTTGGAAAATATATTGAAAGGTAAAATCTTTACTGAGTTAAATTAAAGAAGAACTAACCAAAGCAAAGGACTTATGATGTTCACATATGAAAGAATATTGTTAAGACGTCAGTTCTCTCTAAATCAATGTGTAGATTGAACACAATTCCATTCAAAATAACAGTGAGGTTTCTTTTGAAAACTAAAATAGTTGATCTCAAATTACACAGGAAATAAAAAGAAGTAGAATAGATAAAACTGATGTACAACAAAGTTGGAGGATTTCATTATGTAATTTCAAGAGTTATTGTAAAGGACTAGTAATCAGGAAAAATAGTATTGGCAAAAGTTTATGTGAATCAAAGAAGCAGAATACAAAGTTCAACCATAGACTGACACATAAGTTCTCAATTGATTTTAGACAAAGATGGAATATCAATTCAATGAAGGTAGTCTTATCAACAAATGATGCTAGAATGTTTGGGCATCATATACAAAAAAGAAAATGCTGACATGTATTTTTTAAAAGCTATATGCAAAAGTTAACTCAAAATAATTCATAGACTTTAATTTCAAACACAGAAGTATAAAATTGTTGCAATAAAACAGCATGTATAAGTCCCTGGATCTGATATTCAGCACCAAAAGAAAAACAAGGAAAATGTATTGTGAACCTGATATAAAGATGTTTTCAGGTATGACACCATAAGTACCATGTGTAGAATGGAGAGTTGATAAATTGGTCTTCCTCAAAATTAAAGCAATTGTGTAATATAATAAAATTAAAATTATCAAGTACATAAAGTACTCTTTAGACTCCATTGTCAAAATAATGCCATTAACTTACAGTACAAAATGTTTTTAAAATTTTAATATTTACCATTTTCAGGTTTTGAAGGACTGATGATGTATCTTCAGCAATGACTAAAAACTAGTAAGAAATTTAAAGCCTTTACTTAAAACAAGTTATAACCATGCAATATCATTACCAACTAATGAAACTTCAATTATTAAAAAAATAACAATTTTAAAGTTGGCAAAAAGCTACACATCAAAGGACTGATCACCAGAATATACAGGGAACTTAAAAAACTAAACTCTCCCAAAATCAATGAACCAATAAAGAAATAGGCAACTGAACTAAACAGAACTTTCTCAAAAGAAGAAATTCAAATGGCCAAAAAACACATGAAAACATGCTCACCATCTCTAGCCATAAAGGAAATGCAAATCAAAATCACACTAAGACTCCACCTCACTGCTGTTAAAATAGCCATCATCAAAAACACCACCAACAACAGGTGTTGGCAAGGATGAGGTGAAAAAGGAACCCTCATACACTGCTGGTGGGACTGCAAGGTAGTTCAACCACTCTGGAAAACAATATGGAGACTTCTATAAAAACTAAACATAGATCTGCCTTATGATCCAGCACTACCACTCCTAGGGGTATACCCAAAGGAATGTGACACAGGTTACTTCAGAGGCACCTGAACACCCATATTTATTGCAGTGCTATTCACAATAGCCAAGTTATAGAAACAGCTAAGATGCCCCACTACTGACGTATGGATTGAGAAAATACATTATTTATACATAATGGATTTTTACTCAGCCATGAAGAAGAATGAAATCTTATCATTCACAAGTAAATGGGTGGAACTTGAGAACATCATCCTGAGTGAGGTTAGCCAGGCTCTGAAGACCAAAAATTGTATGTTGTCCCTCATATGCGGACTTTATTTTTTTTTTAATTTTTATTTTATTCATATGTGCATACAATGTTTGGGTCATTTCTCCCCTCTTTCCCTCGTCCTCTCTCTTACCTCCCCTCCTCCTGCTCCCTTCCTTACCCCACCTTACCCCTCACTACTTGGCAGAAATTGTTTTGCCCTTATCTCTAATTTTGTTGAAGAGAGAGTATAAGCAATAAAAGGAAGGAACAAGGGTTTTTACTAGTTGAGATAAGGATAGCTATACAGGGAGTCGACTCGCATTGATTTCCTGTGCATGTGTGTTACCTTCTAAGTTAATTCTTCTTGAACTAATCTTTTCTCTAGTCCCTGGTCCCCTTCTCCTATTGGCCTCAGTTGCTTTAAAGTATCTGCTTTAGTTTCTCTGCATTGAGGGCAACAAATCTAGTTTTTTAGGTGTCTTACCTATCCTCATACCTCCCTTGTGTGCTCTTGCTTTATCATGTGATCAAAGTCCAATGCCCTTGTTGTGTTTGCCCTTGATCTAATGAATATGCAGACTTTAGATCTAGGGCAAAGGCAGTAATGTTGGACTTGGGTCACATGCTAAGGGGAAAGCACATACTGGAGGAATAAGGATAGGTAGGAAACCCAAAACTTGAAAGCGTTTGATGTCCCCACTGCAGAGGAGCTAATACAGTAACCTTAAAGCAACAGAGGTCTATACAAGAAGGTGACTAGAAGTAGAGAAGAGGTCAGGTAGAGATGAATCATTACACTTGTGCGTGAAAGCAATGCTAGGAATCTCTCTGTATAGCTATCCTTATCTCAACTAGCAAAAACGCTATATCTACTCTTCAACAAAATTGGAGAAAAGGGCACAACAAGTTCTGCCTGGAAGTGAGGGAGTAGGAGAAGAAAGAGAAGGTGAGGAGAAGTGGAGAAAAATGACACAAACAATGTATGCACATATGAATATATGAATAAGAAAAAGTATTTAAAAAGAAATATGTCTGAAAAGAAACTAATCAGATACCACACGAGTTCTAATATCAAACTACCTGCTTTCAAATTCCGACTTCATGGCAGTATCACCCTGAATACATTGCCTCAAAACTCAGTACCACAGTTTTCTCACTTGCAAAAGAGCTATTAAACAAGGCAGAAAATATATACCTCCCAGGATTATTTTGAAAATATCATAACCTAAAAAGTATTTGAACCATTCCTAATATATTGAGGTTCTCTTTAAACCAAGCCACTATTACAACCTGTTGTTATTTTGTCCTGTTTTCTTATGTTTCAGTCACTATAGTATTGATATGCTACAATGTATATGGGTTGTTGTCAACATCTTACCAAAATCATTGGCAGCATCATGCTATTTATTTGCTGTAACCACTGAATATAGGCAATAAATCACATATTTAAATGTGGAAAGGGAAAAATTGCTTTAAAAAAGCTGGCACAGAAACATTATGTACAAAATTAAAAATTCCCCTTATAAAAGCCTTTTACCTAAGTCTAATCAAGGAATGACCTAGAAATACACCTAGGTATTATTACCCTAGCACTTAGCACTTATGAGGACACATATAGCAACTATTTCAATGCGGGTAGAGAATATCAAGGTAAGTATAAATGTAGACATCTGGATAAGATGCCAGTTTCTCCTTTCCATCTGCACCTCATCCCTCCCAAGTACATTCTAGAAACTGAGAGTTTTAGTAGAAGGAGATGCCAAAGGTTTTCTTTATACTTTTCCATCACTGAATTTCATGCAAACATTTAGTATAAAATGACAGTATACAAAAGGCTACTTGGTTTGTCTAGTCAGTAACCTGTGATGACATTTGTAGAGGGCAAAATGACACACATGCAGATTATATTGATGTAATTTTAAAATAATTACTGATACTTTTGAGGTTTTTTTTCCATTCTTCACTAATAATAGTGTCATCTTCTCATAGTCATTGCCTCCTAAACTACAGAGCAGGGAGGGTAAATAAAAATGCCTTTTTCCAATACTTTCACTTACTGCATTATATTTGTGAGATGCTACAGTTTCCTAACTAAATGGATTCTTTATTAAATTAAATTTCTATAATAGAGTGAACTCAGCTGTTATATCAACACATATCAATAACTTTTCTTATAGTCTACATTTTAAAAAGCTAATATTTGAAGACTTTTCTTCTATAGAAGGGATCTTAAAAATTATATTAAATTATATTAAAGCAGACTCCTTCACCATAGCTCCCTTTCCAAAGCAAACATTCCCATGGCAAACTATATCTATAAATATTCCCTATTTCTTAATAATAAAACAAAGCTATGACCTTCTTAATCAAAATACTATGCATCTTTCTTCCTTAAACATATATTTCACTGATGTTTAGAAATAAGGAACACTTTGAAAGTAGAAAAATTAAGGCTATAGAAACTTCCGAGTACAAACCCCACATTTAATGGAATGTTCTTTCCAGGTAATTTGGAGAAGTATACAGTTTATTATTGACAGTCCTCTAATTGGTGGGCTTTCTCCTCTGACTCAATGTGCTATTGCTGCTTCTGCCCCCTAGGTCTTCTGGCTCCTGCTGGTGGAAATTCAGCAGCCTGACAGTCAAGTTGCGAAAGGTCTAGAATGCCAGCTGATTTGACTGTGTTGTTTATTGTGAGCAAGCCAAGTCTACAGAATCCAGCTTGAAAATCTAGGCTGTAGAAAGTTAGCAAAGGGTCAAGTTCATTCCTAACTCACAAGTATGAGGTGATGTCCTAAAAAAGAAGACAAATCACAACTTTAAAACTATCTTTGTGCTCTCCCCCCACCCCCTCGATACCAGGCAGAAACTATTTTGCCCTTATCTCTAATTTTGTTGAAAAGAGAGTATAAGACTTCATGTTAAACAGAGAAACAAGGAGGGCCCCCGGGCTGCCAGTCACCAGCGCCCAGACAGCTTGGGAAGTCACGGACCAGGTGAGTTTCACAGTACCACAGTACTCCCACAGACAAGCCTGGGCCAGAGCGGCATATCCCCCTGGACAGACTGACCCCCACCCGGGGAAAAAAAAGAGAAACTGAGTAATAAGCAATAAAAGCAATAAAGAGGGAAAGAGGGTGGGGCGCCCTGAGCGCTGAAGATTGGGGGAAGGGAATCCTTCCCGGGACTATAAATAAACAAGCTGGGTGGGCCGGAGAGGCTCTGGTGGGAGTGGGGGCAGGGCATGTGCCCAGCAACCAGGAGCAGGAAAGCTTGTGAGAGTGGCGGAGGGAGGAAAACTCCACAGGAGAGGAGGGAAGACCCACTTCCCACATGAACTGTAAACAAACATGGCAGCTGGCAGGAGCAGCAGCACTGCCCAGTAATCAGAAGCAGGAAAGCTTGTGAAAGTGGCAGTGGGAGGAAAACTTCAGAGGAGAGGGGGGAAGACCCACCTCCCACATGAACTGTAAATTAACAGCAGGCCTGACAATGTGGGTGCAGTGTCACCTTTCCCAGAGCTTGGAAAGGGGAAAGCCTGCAGCAGAGGCTCCCGCACAGGAGAACTCTGAACAAACAAAGGCTGTGGGGCCAGGTGAGTGCTAAGCTCACCCCAGAGATCTGCATAAATAATGCCTCCAGCATCAGCAGGCTGAGATCAGTGGGCAGGCAAGCCACAGTTACAGATACCACTCTCAGAACGGTCTCCAGACACTTTTTTTTTCTTTTTCTCCCTACCTTTGATGAGAGAACAACCGAATTACACTTGCAAGAGGAAAAACTTACTGAAACTGTATTGCATTTGAACTTGGGACACTTGGTGGGTTTGTGTGTGTGTGTGTGTGTGTGTGTGTGTGTGTGTGTAGTTTTGTTCTACTTTATGCATCCCCTTTGATGAGACAACTACAGAACAACATCTGAGGCACCATCTCCAGGATTGGAGACTGAGACAGACACCCAAATTATTAAGACTGAAACTTCATTGCATTTGAACTTGGAGGTTTTTTGGTTTTTTGGCTTTTTGGTTTTTTTCTTTAATTTTCTATTTTCCATTTTATGTTAATTCATTTTTATATATAGATATTTCTTTCATTTACCTAGTTTTTATTTTTATTCTTATCTTTAGTTTTTTTTTTATTTTTGATTTTCAATCCTCTCTGTCTCTCTAATGTCTGTTCAGCTTACTGTCAATTAGTACACTAACGCTCCCTGTTTATACCTTTGAAAATTTCTTGTCTGAAACCTTGTTCTGCTTTCTCCCTCTTGTCTGTGTATTTGTTTTCCCCTTTTCTTTAACTTCTTGCTTTCCATCTCAGCTCACCCTTCCATTCTAAATATTACCATTGTTATTATTACAAGCTAGAAAATACTTAATTGCACACAGTACAAGGACAGTAACAACACCAAAGACAATGATGGGAAGACAGAAAAAACAGGGAAACCAGTTTCCCCACAGCAAAAAATTAGTACAGGAACCAGAGGGGAATGAAGAAAACAGAAACTCAGATCTAGACTCCAACAAAATGAAGATAAACTATGCCAAAGGACCCAATGAAGCCCACAAGAATAATTTAAAAGAAGACATACTACAAGTACTCAATGAGGATTTTATAGAGATGATACTGGATAGGGTCAACCAAAATGTACAGGAGACACTCAAGAAATTCAGAGACAACAAAAATAGAGAATTTGAAAGAGCAAAAGAAGAAATAAAGGAAACCATAGAAACACTGTATAAACACCAAAGTGAAAGAGAGAACACAATGAATAAATGGATAAATGAACTCAGGACAAAAAAAGACAACATTAAAGAGGAAAACAGCCAGGATATGGAAAACCTCAGAAAAAAGAACAAAACAAAACTGCAAAACAAAACGGAAGGCCAATCCAGCAGAATAGAACAAATAGAAGACAGAATCTCAGAACTTGAAGATGAAATGGTAATTAAAGGAAAAACTGAAGAACTATTAATTAAACAACTCAAGACCTGTGAAAAGAAAATGCAAGAACTCACCAACTCCACCAAAAGACCAAACTTGAGAATCATGGGCATCAAAGAAGGAGAAGAGGTGCAAGCGAAGGGAATGCATAATCTATTCAACAAAATAATAACAGAAAATTTCCCAAATCTAGAGAAAGCTATTACCATACACATGCAAGAGGCCTCCAGGACACCAAACAGACCACATCAAAATAGAACTACCCCATGACATATCATCATTAAAACAACAAGTTCAGAAACTAAGGAAAGAATATTGAAGGCTGTAAGAGAGAAAAAACAAGTAACATACAAAGGGAGGGGTGAGGATAGGTAAGACACCTAAAAAATTAGCTAGCATTTGTTGCCCTTAACGCAGAGAAATTAAAGCAGATACCTTAAAAGCAACTGAGGCCAATAGGAAAAGAGGACCAGGAACTAGAGAAAAGGTTAGCTCAAAAAGAATTAACCTAGAAGGTAACACAAACACACAGGAAATCAATGTAAGTCAACTCCCTGTATAGCTATCCTTATCTCAACCAGCAAAAACCCTTGTTCCTTCCTATTATTGCTTATACTCTCTCTACAACAAAATTAGAAATAAGGGCAAAATAGTTTCTGCTGGGTATTGAGGGGGTGGGCGGGAGAGGGAGGGGGCAGAGTGGGTGGTAAGGGAGGGGGTGGGGGCAGGGGGGAGAAATGAACCAAGCCTTGTATGCACATATAAATAATAAAAGAAAAAAAAGCTATCTTTGTGCTAGGTGGTGTTGATGTGTGATGAATAATGTGCACTAGGAACAATATTTCTGAATCTTTCCATAACAATTCATTTATTTAGGAAATTCAACTGCACTAGTGGGAGCAATCTACATATTGACCTAAGCCTCCCTCCCACCTATCATGATATGCAGAATCAAAACTTCCATGTTTAAAGAGACTGAATCACCAGACATAGTGGCACATGGCACACGTTGATAATGCCAGCACTCAGGAGTCTGAAGCAGGAGGATTGTGAGTCTGAGGTTAGTACATGCTCATAGTGAGTTCTAGGCTAGCCTGAGCTACATAGAAAGACCCAGTCTCAAAAAATAAAACATAAATGAGCAAACAAAATAAAGCAGACTTTAGAGACCAGGTAGCTTTTAATCCTAACACATGAAAATTCTGCAGAAGCTCAAATGCTTTGCTCAAGTGCATATAGCTAAGTCACTGGAAATTACTAATTAAATTCCAGATTTCTCAAGTCTTGGTCCAGGATTTTTCTACTCTTAAATATATTTCTGTAGCCTTCTATAAATAATGCACCTCCCCACAGACTTTGGATCATAAAGCCCACTAGAATGACTCAGCTTCGACAAGAATAAATAAATAATAGGATTGTTTCTTGACAGAACATTGATGAGAAAGTGGTAGGTAGAGGAAGCTTTGCTAGATTCTATGTCACTCCATTTATGCAACTCCATCTGCACCAAGGTGCAGCCCTGATTACAGCTCCTGCTATCAGTTGCCTCTAAGTAACAGAATCGGGAAAAGAAAAGAAAAATATGTTTCATTGCCTAGAATTGTTCTTTGTTTGCTAGAACAAGAATTGGTAAACTTTTCCTGTAGAGTGGTGTTGTAAGCTCAACAGTCTTTTCTGCAGCTACAATGCACTGTCATTGTAGCTTAAAAAGAACCATGGACTTAACACATAAACAAGAGTGTGAGCAAGTTCTAAGAAAACATTAGTCATGGGCACTGACATTTTAACTTCATATCTTATTCATGTGCCATAAAACATTATTCTTTTGGTGCTTTTCATCCACTTAAAAATGTAAAAATTATTTCTAGCTCTCAGTCCATACAAAAACAGGTGATGAGTCATAATATGTAAACCTCTTCTCCACAGGAATAAAAAAGTCAGAGGACACAAATGAAGTATAAAATGAGCTCAGGAGAAAAAAAATGTTATTTGCATTCAAGCATTTTTTAATAATAATAATAATTGTATTTTTTTCCATTTTATTTATTTGTTTATTTTATTGTGCTGGTGGTACATTGTGGCATTTACAAAAGTTCTTACAATGTATCAAATATGTCATAATTGAATCCATCTCCTCCATCATTCTCCTTTATCCCCCTATTCCTGAAATAGTCTCAACAGGTCCCACTTTTCCATTGCATACATGTTTACACAATATTTGCACCATATTCACCTTCCTTTCTCCTCCCCAGACAGGACCTGTTCTGCCCTCCTGTTCTCCATGGGTTCAAACATTGCAATGCTCACCTAGTCCCACCCTCACTCATATTGACAGTTCCCCCTCAGACACATTTCTTAAATTTCTTTTAAGAAATCCTTTCCAGTCCTTATGTATTTCTAGAAACTTCTTAATGTGTCTGTCTTCTTTCCATTGCCCTCTGAGCTACCAGCCCCACAACCACTTCCTTGCTGTTGCACCCAGAAAGTGCAATTTCTACACTCAGATGGTATACTTTTCTTCTCTTGCCTAGCCTTAGCCTAAATGACACTCTATTATACCAATCAGAAGTGTAACAAAAAGTTTCAATCCTTTCCAAATTCAAAAAGAATGATCTGTGACAAACACAAAATGCCTTACAAAGCCAAGCAAGGTAATTTGAAAAAAAAGTGTAATGAGTTTCAGGTTCATGAAATGTGATATTGACAACAGCAGAAATAAATTGCTCCTATTTAACTGCAGGCCAACTCAGAAGAGATGAGCATCAGCCATGCTCCAACAACGCAGTGGATGCGGGACCCTAAGAGACACACTCTATTAAGACCAAAGTGCTATTAAGGAGTCAGAGTTACCCTGTAAAGCTGGAATGGGTGAAAGAGAGGAAGAATACTTCTCTCTATACATCTCAGGGACTTGACAGCACTTGGCTTCTTATAAATCTGTCTAAGTAAAGTTATTAAGTGGCTGAGAAATGTACCATTGGCAGCCAACCTGGGACAACAATGGAAGATGGATAGCCAATAGACGAGACAGACAAGTAAAAGGACCAGGAAAGATGCTTGCTCACAGATTCTGAAAGGTAATAAACACTGCAAATGGGATCTTGACTGCATCTTTCTTCACAAAGAAATAGCAGATTCTGAACAGAAACTAAATAGCTGCATTATCACCTGCTATTTCCTAAATATGGTAGAGTTAGAAGATCTGAGTTCCATTGGAAAATGGTCTAGAATTCACTAGTTATAATAATGTGCTGAAAAAAGACAAAATAAAGATAACAAAATAATACTCAAGGAAATCTCACTTTTCATGAATTCTAGGAGAAAAAAACCATACAAGTCAAACAGTGCATGCATTAACTCCCAATTCCTGAGACTTTCTCCAGTGCTGGGGAGAAGCTGAGCAACATAATAAGTTATATAGAAAACCAGCACCTTATTGACTATGGAATAAAACACTGGTTTAGCAATTTTACTTTTGTTATCACTTAAATTTATATTGAAATATAAAAACAAATCATACATTCAAGAAATTATTTTTAACTTGCTGCAATATAGAAAGCCAACTATATGCACTTTCTTTATAGAATAGATATGTGTAAAAATACATAAAGAAATTGTGTGTACTGAATTTTATTTCTTTGGCCTGGTAATAAACTCGCAATCAAATTGAAGGCATCATAGTAAAGTGGTAAAATAGCCATGAAATCATGCTTGGGAATTCTGGGTTCAAATCCTGACTCTACCACTAGCTGAAGCATGACTTTTAGAAACCCAATTACTCTTAATTTCTGATGACAAAATGAAAAGATAAAATTTTCTCCAAAACACAACTCTGATGTTCTGTGACTCTAGATAGTCTTCTAGTGAATAATTTATCTGAATGTTCAAAAAGTGTAATTTAAAGCTGTATGGAATTTAAAATTAAAAATCTTATATTTTATTAAACGTGAAAAAATAATGCATAGTATCACTAGGGATTCATAACAAATATTTGTGATTATTTTTATGTTTAAAATCATTAAGAAGCTAGAGTGGAATTTTCAGAACAGTGCAAGTGGAGACATATCTTATTCCAGAGATGAGTTTTAATTTGCCTGAACTGTATAGGTCAACAATATGTTGTCAATTTTTAAATTAATTTCCAACATTTATGAATATAAAAACAAAATATGGGGATTTCTTTTTTAAAGCACAGAGATAAGATCCAGAAGCATTGAGTCTTTATTCCTACATGGCATCACTGAGGTTAGATATGGCTTTTCTCCTGCAATAGAAAATGAGTTCTTCCATTCATCATCATCCTCACTATGCCCTGCAGCCTACAGATACTGAAGTGCAGTGTCAGCTGCCATTTATCACCACACTTGCACTGTCAGTTTGCTTAAAGCAAAGTTAAAAGGCGAATGAAATATTTGTTGGACCCATGTCTCTATCAAAATTTAAAAAGAAATCTCGACTAAGACGATCACAGTTCTCAGCTAAACCAGAATACACAAACCTGCTGAGAACTTCACTCTCATTATGGATGTAACCTGCAAATAAGATGAATTAGAAAGAATTCAAGTTAATCAGTTAAAGACACCATCTGCCTTAGTGATTAACTGGTCTGAAAATAAGAGCTATGATGGTTTGGATACAGACAATCAAATGGAAAGCATGTTTGACAAAGTATGCATGTATGAGGCCCTGCGTTCTATCCCCAATACCCCTTCAAAATAAATGGAAAAAAGTCATTGAACTTCGTTCTTATCTCTCTCCCATCTCTCTCTCAACAAAGCACAGCTGCACTTTCTCAGTGTTTTTTATAAATTGTTGGATTTCAAATAATTGACAATCCCAAACAAAAACACATCAAAGGACTATTTGTGACTTTTACAACAAAGCTATTTTAGCTTCCAGATAAGGGATTGCTGTGAACTACATGAGATGCATCCACAGAATGCAATGCACTCCCTTTGCTGAGTGAGATAAGAACTCCAGGATACATGTGTATGAAGAAGCTTGGACTCAAAAAACTAAGGACTACAAAGTTAGAAAAGAGAACAGAAAGGAGGAAAGCACATTTACTTCTCAGAGGAATTCTGAAAATTATTCCTCAAATATAGCATAATGTTAAGTAGCATAGGAGGAAATGACATATTAGTTCCAATTTAATAAAAACATAGCGCGTCTACAAATTCATCCTGAAATCCTCCAGTAGTAGGGAGTGGCAGTGCCCTATCCTATAAATAGATAATCTACCTGCAAACTCTAATTCAGAAGTTCTGGAATAGGACTTCTGTTTCTCTATGTCTTACAAGCTTCCAAGTGATTTTGATCATCATCTAATTTTGGGAACTACTGACCTATTTTACATTATATCTAGTCACAAGAAAAGATTATAGAAATGCTCAAAATTGTGTTCTATGTTTCTGAACAATGACGCAGATTTACTAAAATCTTAGGAAAATTTCTTAGTAAGAATCCCCCTGCAACAGACCTGAGAGAAGGTCTATTCTGACATTAGTGGAACAATTATTTCCAATTTATCTTAAATATGATTCATAAGGAATTTGAATTCTATAGAAGGTCTATTCTGACATTAGTGGAACAATTATTTCCAATTTATCTTAAATATGATTCATAAGGAATTTGAATTCTATAGAAGGCTACTATCTCTTGTAGTAAATGATTTAACTCCAGAACAAAATGAAGTATTACAATAATGATAATAGGAGGAAGAAGAGGAGGAGGAAAAGTAACCAAACATCAAATGAAAATAATATGACTACCCTTCAGGACATAATACATGCTACACATGCCTGAACATTTTATCTTTTGTTAATCTCACCATAACCCCATGTGATTCATATTATTTTCCTATTTTATAGGCAAGGATATTGAGACTCAAGGAGATTAAAGAACTTGCAGTTTAGCTGGTAGAAAACAGGTGTGATTCCATCTTTATGATGACCAATTCTTTGCTCTTATCAGTTTCCCTGAGCATTTCTGGCTACAAAAGAAATGCTCATCTTTGCAAATTGTATTTAGAAACAGGGAGTAAAGGGACTCACAATAGCACTGGGGAGATTCAGGCTCATTAGTTTCCATCCCCTCTCTCCCCTCGTTGATATAATTAGCCCTTTACCCAAGTTGCCTGAGTGAATAGTTTCTCTGAGCTGTCAGACAAGGCAGTAACAAGCAGTGTGTCATAGCATCCCCCACTTGACTAAGAAGCAGCTAAAATTGTGAGAACTTTCTTTTTCATTTCATTTGAAAGTCCAGGTTCATTTTAAGTTATATTGAACATTTTCCTTCACTAGCAATATTGAAAAATACCATGTAGCCGATGAATGCCCAGATGAAAAAGAATGAAAAATCCCCATCCTGTTTTATTGCTTTATTTTACCCACTATAATTTCATCTACAATTTGTACTCTCATTTTTATAGCAGATCAATTAAAGATAACCAGAAAAATTCTAATATATTGTGAAAACAAATTTTAATATTACTTCCTGATGAGACTATCATCTTATCAAAGAATCAATCTCATTTTACTTTTACTTATTTGGAGTTTTAAGTGTTATACATTAAACAAATGATATTTAAAATATATATGAAATTTTCTTATCAATTCTATATCATGCAAGCTAAATAAATGAGCTTTTGTTCTCTGTCATGTAAACCAAATAAATAATGAGATAATAAAGAACAAAATCAGAAAAAGCGAGTCACAGAACTAGAATCCCAACTCTCCCTAAATTATTCAAACCCGAATTTAATTAGAAGAAAGCAAGCAGATTTAGCAAATTGGTTTATATAGCAGAAACCCCCCAAAATTATTTAATATCCAAATATATCTCAAAAAGTGGGAACAATCTCAACTAGTCTCGTTAAGAAAATTCTGGCACCATTTGATACACCAGTCCTGAGAATGCATGACTTTCTGTTGCATTGTGAATTGAGAGATTAGAACAAGGAAGTAAGGAATGGTTGTATGTAATTAAAAGATATACTTAGAAATGCTGCTCGTGCATCTTTAAATCCAACTTCATTGTGGAAGTATATATAAATCAATATATACATTTTGAAAGGCCGTTTTTCAATGAATTGTAAAATTCTTAAAACTGTGCACATATTTTGATCCAGAATTCTACACTTAGAGTTTTCTCCCAAGGAAATATTTAGACTGCCTCACACATAAAATTCAAGTATGACCATCTTGATTTTATCCATAACACACTGGTGTTTTCGGCAATTGGAGACTGCTTTAATAAATCATTATATATCCCTATAATAGAATGAAGAACTAGATTTTTATCTAGAAATTATATCACATATATTTCTATAATATGCATTACAGAAAAATGTACTCCATATCATTAAGTGAAAAAAATCTTGCACGGTTTTGTTTTTCAAAATCACCATGGCTGTCTTCCCCCTTAACAGTGAAACAGAAACCTTAATCATATCTATCAGTGAGGCATCCCACTCCCTAACAATGCACATCCTCTAAAAGGCTTCCAAAATTGAAAATTTCTCCTTCTTTAATACCTGATGCCATAGAGCCTGCCCACAACAGCCTGAGAACCCACAGAAGTTTGGTGGTCTGAGGCACCAGCTAGAGAAAACCCAGAATGAGCATTTACTATGCCATTAAGGTCTAGTTGAAGTAACCATAGCAACTTCAAGCCATCCCAGTTCCTACCTCCAGACCTCTGTCCAAACCTTTAGGCAAGTAGGCCAGTCTGCAGCTATCAAACAAAGCAGCCCTCTTTTCACTCAATTTGGGGAAGATCCCTGGATTAAATACAGGCACTGTCCATATCCTTTATGTCCTTCATGTGCTCCTATCAACTTCTCTGTGTCTGAAGGATATTTATCCAGAAGGAGGGAAGGACTTCCTCACACATGACAAACAAGAAACTCGAGGACATTAACATGCCCTTTCTACTGGAACAAGCTTTAGTGCACTGAACTAGCTGTGTAAATACCCAGCTCCCTTACTTCACTGCGGGATTGGTTTGGTGATGAATTTGAGTCAGGGGCTTTAGCCATTCTGCAATTTCCCTACAGGATTGAGCTCCTGTTGCTAAATAATATAACTTTTATTTGTCTCCTATCTCCTGGGTAACTTCCCTTCTCTCATATTGGTATTTGCTGCACTAACCAATGAAGCTCTACTCTCAAATTCTTTTCTCAGTGTCAGCTTCTGGGATTAACCTAAACTAACACAATTTTCTTCTTCCTTTTAGACCTGAGCACTTCAGCCACTACAACTCTCAGAACTAGGCTCTTTCAATAGATGAAGACAAAGCAAAACCACTTTGTGACCAAAAAATATCAAAATCCCCAAAGATAGAGGCAGGAAACCCTAGATTCAGGAAACAAAAGTCTCAGCTACTTTCTCAGAATATTGAAGGAAATATACCTCTCTCTACTTTCTTTCTGGTTCTGTCTATGCATAGAGACAAAAACAAAACCAAATATTGCCCCATATGGAAAATCATTCCGTATTACTATAGTATAATGATAATATGATCCTGTTTGTATTTTCACTATTCTAAAATTTATATTCACATATATAGCATCTATAATTCTGGGAAAGGGCCAGCTAGCTTTTTTACATGAAATGAATCCAAATTTTAGTGGCTTTAAACAATATTTATTAATTCTAACAATTATTCTGGGCTGAGTTGATTTCTCTAAGCAGTTATTCTGGGCTGAGTTGATTTCTCTAACTCAGATATCAGACAAATCATAGTGGACCAATTAGTTGGAGCCATTCATGTGTCTTGTGGTTCCAGACTATATTTGAAAATTTCTCTAGAAGGCATGACCACAGGTAAAATTGCTGATTTGCATGTTGTCTGTACTATCAATTATATTAGGAATTGTCAAATTACTTTTCTTTAAGATTGTACCAATTCATACAATCATATTGTATGTATGATTGTACATAATTCATACTTAGTGTATGAAAGCATCTATATTTTCATTTCCTTTTCAACACTTGATACTTTAAGTCTTTCTGATTGGAGTTGAAAAAAGTATCTCACTGACATATGATTTGCATTTTCCTGTTCACAGATGAGAATTTCATATTCATATTTCTAGTGTATGTGTATGAATGTTTTTGTCTGTTTTTTATTTCAATTTATTAATTACCAAGTGAAAAACTGAATATATGGGTGAGGTATAACTTAATGTATTAATAAACATACACACAGAGACAGACAGAAAAGTAGACAAAGACAGATGAGACTGATCCAGTTAATATTTTTATCACCATGTAGTTATCATTTTGCTGATGAGAACACTTAAAAATCTGCTTTCTGAGTAATTTTTGAGTATACAACACAATATTATTAAAGTCGCCATGATGTGTAATGGATTTCTAGAATTATTCCTGTCCAGCTTAAACTCTGAACCCTGTATTGAACATGCAGGATTAATTTGGTTGGGGTGTCTTTTTATGTAAAGATATATGCTCACTTTTCTTTGGAATTGTCTATCTAAAAATATGAATCTTACCTATCTGAGCATAAGAATTTTTATATATTCTGGATCCTGAATTTTTGAGGAGCTCATGAATTGCAAATTTTTTTCTCTAGCCTCTGGCTTACACTTAAATTTGTTTGTGCTTCTTTTTTTCTTTGGCTAAAATACAAATTGTTCCATTTGTAATAAAAGTAATTATCTAATGTTTTCCATTGTGAGTATTTTTTGTATTTATTAAGGTTAGTTAACATGTGGATTTGGAGGTTGAGCCATGCTGTTATCAAAAAGGTACTAAAAATCATTTTCACAGTATAACAAAATAATGTTTTAATTCTAAATAATTACTTATTGCATTTTTAACTGAGATGTATATATAAGCTTTATTTTTCCTCCTGGGTGGCATATAGTTTTTGAAAATCACTATTTTTCTTTAAAAGGGCAGGAATTTGCTATGAGAGCTATGACAACACTGAAAAGCCATTTTTCAAGACCTGCTCTATCAGCAGCATTGTGAGAGAAGCCTGTCTGTGGTGCCACTGGCTGAACTCAGCCACAGAAATGGAAGTTATTCCTCACAAAGCACCTAGAATTGCCCCCAAAAGCAGGAAAGGGAAATCAACTTTAAAAAGGTCAAACGAAATGTGGCTCAAAGAAATACTTATTCTACTGTCCTACTCCATCTTTTGGCATCTTTAACATGCCAAAATTCGAAGTTAAAAGAATGAATGTGTAACAGGTTTATAATGTTCTTCTACTTTTATTTCTACTAGGAATAAGTTTCCTGGGAAAATATGCATAATGATGTCATATAAACTATAACATACAATTGATACATATCAATTTATCTTTTGTATTCACTTTCATAAAGATTATGATACTAACGTGTATCCTTCATCTTGACGCTGGGAATAGGAATAACTCAAGAGGATCTTAGGTCAAAAAAGAAAGTTTTTTTCTCTCTTTGTTGTTAAAAGCACACTGGTTCATATTATGTTTCTTTTATCTATGTGAATGAACAATGTATGTCAAAATAGCCCAAAAACTCACAAGAAAATTTGCAGCTGAGCACATCTTCAAACTGAAGGAAGGATATAACCTACTGATTCTAATGAGAGGCTGTTTCTTATAATAAGGGGAAGGAAGAGCTGAATTAGAAATTACACCTTATAGAAGAGGCATTTTTCAAATTATACCTGCTTTCTTATTCCTTGACTATTTACTAAATGTCTGTTACATTGCAGACCTTGCACTCATCCTAACAGCCTACTAGGGAGATGGAAAATAAATGGATAAAAATAAATAACTGTAATAAATCAGGTAACAATGTGTGTTATGTGAGGGAGGGAAACAGAATAAAAGAATGGTTGTTGATGAAATTAGATTGAGAGTTGGGTACAGTGTCTCATATGGCATCTCTAATAAAATAAAATTTGAGCTTAGATATTTGAAGTAGATTTAAGACTTTGAATTCTTTGATTGACTGGTGTTAGTTGCCATCATTTGTCCACTAAACTTTCTCATGTTTCTTCAAGTCAAGAAGATATGCTTAGCCTCAATGGGCTCTCTTATCACTATCAGTTTAGATAAAGATTTATAACATGTCACTTATAATAACAAACCAAGGCAAAATAAAATAAAACAAATTCATTAAACTAAAGCCATCGAAAATAGTTTTACAGAAGAATATTTATTGACACTGGGTTTCAGAATATATTTAAGGGGAAAAGTAATTCACAAAATGATACAAAGTGTTACCTTACACTTACATAAATCGGTATTTTGGGGAAAACTGTAAGGAAACTTTTTATAGTAGTATCTTTTGAAATGATGAGTGTTAGAGTTTCTATTTTCTTTTGCCTTTTGATTTATAATACTGTGTTTCAATAAGTATTTATTATACTGAAATAAATGACAGAAATTAACAACAAACACAAACACAAATTGTCACCAAAGCCTAAAGCTATATTACAAGTTTGTAAGTAGAGCATATATTTAAGTGATATTTTGGTGTCAACATTGGCTCAGGAATTTTTTTCAGTGTTAGTGGAAGAATGCAATTGGTAAAATGAAGGTTGTTTTTGCATCACCATCTTTAGTTTATTTTATTCTGTTCCTTAACCTATTTGAGTATGAATGAGATTTGTATGCTCAAAGCTTACATGCTTATGTATATAAACTGTATATAAACTTATATGCTTATATATAGACCATTATTATTTACTTTGTACCTTCCAAGATATTTGGATTAGTAAAGAAGAACATTAATTGTTGACAACCTGCAAAAACAGTTTAATTCAAAGGTGGTATTACACCTATGTCTTAGTATGTGTTTCCCCATAAGTAGACTGTTAGATAAAGATTTTAATGCAAGTAGGTTATTTTATAGAGGATCCCAGGAAATTATTTAGGTAAGTGTGAGAGGAAAGGAAACCATAAAGTGTTCCAGCAAATTATCACAACAGTAACATGATCTTAATATCTCTAAGGAATACCTCATACCTAACACAAACTAAGGGAAAAGAAGCTGTGGTATTTCTATATATGTCTTTCTCCAATTTCTAACTTGTTGAGGACTTCTCCCAGATATTTTTAGATTCTTTGCAATTCTAATGCCCATGAGAGAGATTAAGAGTGAGGAAATATGAGTTCAGTATTGATTGTGTCTACTGCACTCCTTTTCATTATAAATTCTTTGGTGCTCTTTGAAGACACTTTGCAAACTCGGTATAAATATTAAAATGAGAAATGGATGTGGAAGATGAATTTTAAAGTATAGATCATTTTGCAGCATGCTTAGGGTGAAAATTATGCTTAAAAACACTTTTGATATGGGATAAGTGACACTGAAAAATAACCAGAGAACACATCTCAAAGGATGACTTACTCTGTTATGATATTTGTACCTTATCCTACAAGAAATGGATAGAGTTTTTTTTTAATTTTCTAACACGAAATTTGAAGAAACAATGGAAGATAAGAAAAGAAAATAGCAAATTAAGATCTCAGAAATAATGATTTAAATAGCAGTGGTAAAGAGAGAAGAGGAGGTAAAAAAAAAAGTAAGGAAAAGAAAATGAAGAAAAAATGAGCACACACTGGAAGAATAAAAATCAAATGTCATAGTGCTCATGAAGGAGATATCTTCTCTATTGTGAAATAGAAAGAAAATTCCTTATACTAATGTTGAACATTATAGTATTTTGCACAGTGGATGTGTAAAATTATTTCTTTATTTAGCAAATTGAAGCATGTAATTCAATTATAAAACTGAAGGAGGGAGTGGTAAAATGAATTAAATATTCACTAGGAAGCATTTCCTTTCAATCATTTGTTCATGCTTAGATCAAACAGATCTAATAATTTCTTGTTAAGTTCATCACTTTTCATTAGAAGAGTAATTGTACTTGGTAAAAGGTAATGGTTACAGCATGTTACACAATTAACACAGTGTGAAATGAACCTAAATACATTTCTATAGATGATTTTCTGGGATTTAGGATATATAAATGTGAGATTTTTATAAATACTATATCATATTGTTAAATCAAATCAAAATGAATTTATATTTCTATTGAAAACTAATGGAGTCACTTAGACATTATAAAGATTCGTAATATTTCAAGAGATCCTTTAGACTTAAGGCAACAAAGTTTGATTAAAAAAAAAAAAAACATGATATCTGTATACAAGACCAGAGTCAATGGCCTGGATCCATGTTTAAAAGCCTACCTGGTAACTTGAAACCTAAAGAGCATAGTTCTTCCCTGAAATTCAACTCTTCATTTTCTATTTTAAGACTTTCCTTTTTACAAAGTTAACACATAACAATGAAGAATATTGAAAAGAAAAATATTTTAAAATATGATTATGTAAATTCCTGGTCTTTTGACAAGTTTGTACAGTATTATATATGCATGTGTATGACTATTAAATTAATAGTATGCTACCTTTATATTTTTATACATTTTCATATACTTCATTGAAGTATAATTTATATATGAGAGACTACAAATTTTATGTGTGGAATTTTATGATTTATATGCTGTTTTAACTACATCCATAGCCAATATATAAAACATTTCAAAATCCTACAAAGTTTCCTTATGACCTTTCCAGTCATTACTCTCACCCAAATTCAAAGGTCTTCACATCCTGCTCTATTTTCAGTCATTATAGATAAAATTTAATTTTCCAAGAATTTCATAGAAATGAAATCATGCAGTATATATTGTGCTCATAGCTTCTTTTATACAGAATAGTACTTCAATATTCACCCATGTTGCTGCAGGGATTATTAGCCTTTTTTTGAATTGCCAAGTAGTATTGTTTTATATTGGTAGAGCAAACTTTGTAGATCTGTTCATCTGTTGAAAAACTTTGGGTTTTTAGCTATTGTAAGTAAAGCTACAATGAACAAATATTAACATATGCTTTAATACTCGTGAAGTAAAAATATAAGAAATGGAATGGCTCAAATTATGGTAGAACTATATATTTAACTCTCTTTAAAAACCTGATACATTTTTTTGTAAAGATATTGTCTATCTGTATTCCTGAAAGCAACATAAGAGTTTCTACTTCATAATGTCAGTCTTTTCCATTTTAGCCATTTTAACAGTGTATGATAGGATCATGTGGTGGTTTTAATTTGCACATGACAAAGGATGTTGAATACTTTAATGTGCTTTTTGGTCTTCATATATTTCCTTTGGTGAATTATATATTTAAATAATTTTCCCATTTTACTTTTTTAAAATTTTTTTGTTCATTTATTCACATGTTCATACATTGTTGGGGCCATTGCTCCCCACTGCCTCCCGCCTCCTACCTCTCCACCCAACCCCCCTCGTTTCCAGGCAGAACCTGTTCTGCCAATATCTCTAATTTTGTTGAAGAGAAGACATAGGCAATAATAAGAAAGACCACGTGTTTTTGCTAGTTGAGATAAGGACAGCTAGACAGAGAGATTCCTAGCATTGCTTCCATGTACAAATGTGTTACAACCCAAGTTGAATCATCTCTACCTGGTGTCAGTTTTTCACCATTAAGTATGATGTTAGCTATAGGTTCATCATATAGCATTTACAATGTTGAGGTACTTTCCTTCTATTCCTAGTTTTCTTAGAGCTTTTATCATGAAGTGCTGTTGGATCGTGCCGAAGGCTTTTTCTGCATCTATTGAGATGTTCAAGTGGTTTTTTTTCTTTGCTTCTGTTAATGTGCTGTATTACATTTATAGATTTGCATATGTTGAACCATCCCTGCATCCCTGGGATGAAACCAACATCATGGTAAATGATCTTTCTGATATGTTGTTGGATTCTGTTTGCCATTATTTTATTGAAGAATTTTGCATCGATGTTCATTAAGGAGATTGGCCTGTAGTTCTCCTTTTTGGAAGTATCCTTGTTTGATTTTGGGATGAGTATAATACTGGCTTCATAAAATTAGTTAGGCAGTGTGCCTTCCCTTTTTATTTTGTGGAATAGTTTAAGGAGGGTTGGTATTAGTTCTTCTTTAAACATCTGATAGAATTCAGCAAAGAATTCATCAGGTCCTTGACTTTTCTTTTTTGGGAGACTCTTTATTGCCGCTTCAATTTCATTTTGTGTTATAGATCTATTTAGGTGATTAATATCCTCTTGGTTCAATTTTGGATGGTGATATAGATATCTGTACATTTCTTCAAGAATTTCAAATTTATTAGAATATAGGTTCTCAAAGTAGTCTCTGATGATTTCCTGGATTTCCATGGTGTTTGTTGTTATCTCCCCTTTTGCATTTCTGATTTTACTGATTTGGGGTTTTTTTCTCCTCATTTTAGTCAGGTTTGCCAATGGTCTGTCAATCTTATTTATTTTTTCAAAGAACCAGCTTTTTGTCTCATTGACTCTTTGTATGTTTCTTTGTTTATTTGTTTCTATTTCATTGATTTTGGCCCTTATTTTTATTATTTCTCTCCTTCTGCTTATTTTGGGATTTGTTCATTCTTGTTTTTCTGAGTTTGAGATGTAGCATTAGGTCATTGATTTGAGATCTTTCCGTCCTTTTAATATATGCACTCATGGCTATAAACTTTCCGCTTAGGACTGCCTGTACTGTGTCCCATAGGTCACAATAGGTCATGTTTTCATTTTCATTGACTTCCAGGAACCTTTTAATTTCCTCTTTTATTTCACCAATGACACATCGATCACTGAGCAATGTGTTGTTCAGCTTCCAATTGTTTGCATGTTTTTTACTGTTGTTTTTGTTATTGATTTCTAGTTTTAATGCATTGTGATCAGATAGAATGTATGGGATTATTTCTATTTTCTTATATTTGCTGAGGCTTGCTTTGTGCCCTAACATATGATTGATTTTGGAGAAGTTTCCATGGGCTGCTGAGAAGCATGTATATTCTGCAGAGTTGGATGAAATATTCTGTTGACATCAGCTAGGTCCATTTGATCTATGGTGTGATTTAGTTCTAGAATTTCTTTATGGATTTTTTTTGTTTGGATGACCTATCTATTGGTGATGGGGCAGTATTAAAGTCTCCCACTACCACTGTGTTGGAGTCTATATATGGTTTTAGGTCCTTCTGAGTATGTTTGATGAAATTGGGTGCATTGACATTGGGTGCATATAGTCTGATAATTGTTATTTCCTTTTGATGTATTTCCCCTCTTATTAGTATGGAGTGTCCATCTTTATCTTGTTTAATCAAAATAACTTTGAAGTCTACTTTTTCCAAGGTAGGTATTGCTGCACCTGCCTGTTTTCTGGGATAATTGGCTTGGTAAATCTTCTTCCAGCCTTTTACTTTAAACCAGTGCTTGTTTCTGTGGATGAGATGGGTCTCCTGTAAGCAACAGATTGTTGGACCTTTCTTTTTAATCCAGTTTGCCAATCGCTGCCTTTTGATGGGGGAATTATGTCCATTAACATTCAGCATTAGTATTGACAGGTATGTGGTGATTCCTGTCATTTAGTTGTTTCTGTTGTTTGAGGGATTGATTGTGTGTAGCTAAATCAATGTTATTCTCTACTTTCTTGTCTTTTCTTCTTCTTTGTTTTGGTACTGCCTGTCCTTTCATAATTTTGTTTGCTTTCATTTTCTGTGTGCAGAATTCCTTGAATCTTTTGTAGTAGTGGCTTGGTGCTCATATATTGTTTTAGTTTCTGCTTATAATGGAAGATTTTATTGCTCCATCTATTTTGAATGATAGTTTTGCTGGATGGCATATCTGAGTGTTGAAGTTATTTTCATTCAGTGTCCGGAATACCTCACTCCATGCTATTCTAGCTTTTAAGGTTTCTGTTGAGAAATCTGCTGTGATTTTAATGGGTTTACCATTGTATATCATGTTTTCTCTCTTACAGCCTTCAATATTCTTTCTCTTTTCTCTGTGCTTGTCGTTTTAATGATAATATGTTGTGGGGTAGTTCTACTTTAGTCAAGTCTGTTCGGTGTCCTGGAGGCATCCAATATCTGAATGGGCATTGTTTTCTCTAGATTTGGGAAATTTTCTGCTGTTATTTTGTTGAATATATTACAAATTCCTTTTGCTTGCACCTCTTCTCCTTCCTCAATACCTATGATTCTCAGGTTTGGTCTTTTGATGGAGTCAGTGAGTTCTTGCATATTCCTTTCACAGGTCTTGAGTTGTTTGACTAATTACTCTTCGGTTTTTCCTTTAATTTTCATTTCATCTTCAAGTTCCAAGAAGACTCTGAATGAGTCTTTTGCTCATTCTAGTCTGCTGGAGTGGCCTTCCATTTTGTTTTGTATTTCTGTTTTCTTCTTTTTTCTGAGGTTTTCCATGTCATGGGTCACTTCCTCTTTAATATTGCCAATTTTAGTCCTTAATTCATTTATCTCTCTATTTATGATGTTCTCTGTTTCACTTTGGTATTTATTTAGGGCTCCTACGAGTTCATTTATTTGTTTTTGTGTCTTTCCATATTCTTTATTTTTGTTGTCTTGGAATTTCTTAAGTGCCTCCTATATGTTTTGGTTGACCATGTCTAGTAACATCTCCATGAAATTCTCAGTGATTACTTGCAGGATTTCTTCTTTCAGAGTGTTCTTGTGGACTTCATTGGGTTCCTTGGCATA
This sequence comes from Castor canadensis, assembly GCF_047511655.1. NCBI lineage: Eukaryota > Metazoa > Chordata > Mammalia > Rodentia > Castoridae > Castor > Castor canadensis. Next base: position 43,824,555 of record NC_133387.1, read on the forward strand.
GTTTATCTTAGTTTTGTTGGAGTCTGGAACTGGGTATCCATTTTCTTCATTTCCCTCTAAATCCTGTATTAATTTATTTTGGGGGTGAGAATAGTTTCCATCCCTTTTTCATCTTCCCATCACTCCACTTGCTGCTGTTTCTGTCCCTGGTCTGTGTGTAAGTTAGTATTGGCTAAATCACAATAGTAAAGCTAACAAAACAAAGAAAAAAAAAAGAGAGAACCAAAGAAATCAGCAAGGAGATGTGGTGGACAAACAAACACATAAAAAAAATAATTCCAGTACAAGAATAATAGAACTTCAGTCTTAGTAGGTCTGGTGTTACTCTTTCAGCATCTACTCCTGGTGTTGATATTTAAGCAGAAGCTATGTCTTAGTCTTGCCAGGTGGTTGGGGAGACTTGCCAGTTTTTTTTTCCTATCTTTCAGAGGCAGCTACCTAGTCAGCTCTTCCTTCAGTGAGGTGTGACTTGTCCTCAGGTTTCAGAGATCAGCTCTGTGGCCCAGTAGCCATCCTGCTTTGGAGTTGGATTTTCACTGTGTTGGTTTTATTGGGGGCTTGTTTCTTTGCCTCATACCCTTTCTCTAGGGCAAGGTCAAAAATCCATTAGCCAGCTCTCTGCTGTCAGCATATTATGCTGGTTTGCTGACTTTTTTCCAATTTTGCAACATCGTCTGACTTTGGATGTTGCTCACTGGCTCAGAAGATGAGCTTTGTGGACCGCTATCTGCCTTATTTCAGGCAGCAGCTTATCACCTATCCACTGTCGGCCCTTCTGTCTTTCCAGTCATTGTTTACTGAAAGTTCATGCAGAGATCAGCTCCTTGCTTCTCCCCCCTTCTCCAGTGCACCCAGAGCACCCCATCCCCTCTGCTGCATGTTCCTTTTCAGTTCCTTGTTTATTATTCAATTTTTTTTGATGGGGAAGGGTCAGTCTGTCCAGGGGCCTATGCTGGCTTATCCCAGGGGTAGCTGTGGAAATACCACGTACTGCTTATTTGCTCACCTGTTGGTCTGCATCTCCCAAGCAGGTTTGGAGCCAGCATCTGGAGGCACAGGAGCCCTCCTGTTTTCTCAGTGTAACGCGGTGTAGACAAGCTTTGTACGGGCTGAGGGTTCGGGTGTCAGAATTTTGATTCTTCTTGGCAGCTTTTTTCTACCAAGTGTGGCTCCAGCATCTCAGCAAAATTTTTGATTTACGGAGCTCATGCTGTCTGCTTCTGCCCTCTAGTCACCATCTTGGATCCTCCCCTTCTTTTCAATTTTCCTGTTTTAATTGGGTCTTTCTTGTGTTATCTTTCAACTGTAATGGGTCATTTATCTATTCTGAACACAAGGTCTTTATCAAACAAATGTATTACAAATATTCTATCTCAGTTTTGGATTTTAATATTGATGAAATATGTCTTAATGTATTTCTTTTAAAGTTTGTACTTGTGTTCTACTTAAAAATCTTGCCTGCAACATTTTTCTCCCTTATATTCTTCCATAATATTTATTTCCATAGATTTTTTGGTTTAGTTCTATGATCCCCTGTGAGTTAATACTTATATATATGGTGAAAGTTTTATTTTTCTTTTTAAATAAATATCATCTTGTTTCTGTGCCATGTTGGTAAAGTTATTTTCCCATTTGAAGTATGTTTACATAGTTTTCAAAAATAAGTTGATCATATATATTATTACAGGATATAAAGTTTTATTTTATTGAATGGTGTACCTAACATTTCACTAAAATGAAGGTGTGTTTATTATTATAGATTTATACTTACTAACTCTTAAAATCAGAAAGTGTGAGTCCTCCAAATTTGTTCTTTGTCAAAATTGTTTTATATTCTTTAGACTCCATATGAACCTTTCCTTATAAATTTTAAAACTGACTCATCAGTTTCTTCAAAGAGCATATTAGGATCTTGCTATGGATTGAAGTGTCCCCTTCAAAATTCAGGTATTGCCAGTGTGACAGTAAGAGGTAGGATCTTTATGTGTGTTTACATCTTAAGGTCTTCCTCCTCCTTAGTGGAAATAAGTCCTCTGTAAAAGAAGTATGGTGTAAGTATTGGTAGGCTCCTTTATCTTTCTGCCTTCTGCCATGTGAGGACACAGCATTCCTGACCTCTGGAGAGTGCAGCCTTAACCAGACAATCTTATCTGATAAAATAAATTTCTCCTTTGTATGAAGTACCTTCATCTCATGTATTTTTATTATCAGTACAAATAGATTAAGATTTGGATTAGTACATTGAATATATAGATCAATTTGTGGCTAGTTAACACTTTAATAATAGTAAGTCTTTTGAACAGTTCTCATGAGATAGCGCTTCACTTATAAAAATTATTTTGATAATTCCCTTTAATAGTTTTTAGTTTTAAATGTATGAGATTTTCACCAATATTGTTAAAATAATCACTAAATATATCATACTTTGGAGCCTATTATAAATGATACATTTTAAAATGTAATTTTCATTGTTTATTTTTAGCATATATAAATGTGAGGTTTTCTATATTCACCTTTTGTCCTGCAGCCTTCCTGATTTTGATTGGTCCTAGGAAATTCCTGAAAATGTTCTGAGTATACAATTGTTATAAAATTTCTGATTCTATTTTTATGTTGAATACTGAAAGCTTTTATGCTTGTTCACTTCACCTTCCTTCCTCTCTTACCAAACATCTAGACAAACTGATTGAAAAAAAACAAAACAAAAAAGCAGATCCTCTCTCCTGGTTCAACAGATACACAGGAAGATTCAAACTACCTGCACTCACTAGCCACCATAAAAACCCCAATCTAATCTATTTTCCCTCTTCTCTTTAACCACTTTCATGCAAGCTTAAGACACTACTCTGCTGCCCAAAGTGCTTCATTATGTGAGTAATAATAAGTCTTTTCATAACCCCGGTACATGTGTTGTGTCATCTGTCTCAACATGTAAGCAAAGTATGATGCAAACTACAAGTTTCAATGGGTAACTTTTATCAAATTAAAAATGCCTCCTTGTATTTTTAACTTTGAGGATTTATAAAATATATATTTTGTTCAAAGTTTTGTCTGGTGCCATCAACATGGTGAAATAAGAAGCTTCCAACTCTCCATCCACCCATGACCACATCAAATGAGCATCTAGTCACCCTTCAAGCCCCTCAGTGAAAGTCAGAGACCAGTTGAGAGTACAATTTCTACATGATATGTGCCAAGTTGCACAAATATAATTCATAGAATTGGTGAACCACTGAAGCTATCATTACATATAAAAGTGGATTATTGATGCAGTCAGTTAGTGATATCCAGAGATAGCAACTTCATTGGGATATGTCACATCTTTAAGAGTTCCATAATCTGTTTCTTGTTTCTTAGTATTCGTAGTGAAAGACCTCAGTACTCTACAAGTACATAAAAATCCAGGGACTAAAACTCTGCAATGAGAATGAACATCCTAAAATCAGAGGGAAAAAATTAGAATGGTAATTTAATAATTAAATCAGTTGCAATCAGATTTTCTTACATTTTGCCTAAAAATCAAAGCCACTTTAGACAGAGGTTTCAGAAATGTTATTTGTAGTACTCAAAAAATGCTCAGCTACAAATTACATACACTGAATGTCTTCTGCACATTCTGACTCTGCATGAACGTTTTCTGTGGGTCAAATGACATCACCTGTGTATATTTTGACATATGCTCAAAACCACATTCTTTGGTCAGGCAATCTTACTTCACTGAAAACTGCCGAGCACACACTGTATTTTTGTTCTCTGACTTTTATGGGGGTTCAATTTAGCTATTATCTCTAAATAATATTATCTACCTCTTTATGATGTTTTATTCTTATTTACTGACTTTAAAATCATAGTACTAGTTTCAAAGAGAAATGGTAACTTGTCCTTTAGTATACATGCTTGCATAATTAGAACCTTGTTTTAAGAGATGCAATGGTATTTAATGGTGTTTACAAATTTGAATGTTAAATTGTAGTTGAAAGAAAGCCCCAAAACTGCCTTTTTGTATTTACCATAAGAGGGATATGTTCATGAAACAAGTTGTATTCACTGCTTATATTGGGAGCATGTATGTGAAACAATAATTATCAAATATAGTGTTTAAGAAATGATTTCTAACAGCACTTACTTATTCTGACACATTACCTGAAACATGGCTCCTGAAGCTTGACTTTGATGTAATAAATGTGTAAGTTACTTCAATGAATACAATTAGGCGTTTCCCCATTACTAAGTCAATATCTGGTTTTAATGCCTTTGGTAACTATCCTTACCTTGACATGCACTTCATGTCTTTGCTGATCTGGCCCTGCCTATTTCTCCAGGATTATTTCTTAGCACTTCTTTTCTTTTTTTTTTTTTTTTCATTTTTCTTTTATTATTCATATGTGCATACAAGGCTTGGTTCATTTCTCCCCCCTGCCCCCACCCCCTCCCTTACCACCCACTCCACCCCCTCCCGCTCCCCCCCCTCAATACCCAGCAGAAACTATTTTGCCCTTATCTCTAATTTTGTTGTAGAGAGAGTATAAGCAATAATAGGAAGGAACAAGGGGTTTTGCTGGTTGAGATAAGGATAGCTATACAGGGCATTGACTCACATTGATTTCCTGTGCGTGGGTGTTACCTTCTAGGTTAATTCTTTTTGATCTAACCTTTTCTCTAGTTCCTGGTCCCCTTTTCCTATTGGCCTCAGTTGCTTTAAGGTATCTGCTTTAGTTTCTCTGCATTAAGGGCAACAAATGCTAGCTAGTTTTTTAGGTGTCTTGCCTATCCTCACCCCTCCCTTGTGTGCTCTCGCTTTTATCATGTGCAGCACTTCTTTCTATCTTCAAGTTACTGTCAGCTGCAAGGTTGAATCTGATCATTATCTCTTCTCCCTGAACTACTCTTCCTTCTCTTGCCTGCTTGGCCTAGTGAACACCTGTTTACTGTTTGCTTAATATATTTCAATATTCAGGTCAAGTTTTACTCTTTCAATGAACCCTTTTGTAATTAGTCTGCGGCTTATCTTCATAAATGGCTATATGAGTAAATCACATTTTGGAAATAGAAAACACCTAAAACATTAAAATAAATCTTCAGTCCAAATAAGTTACAGTTTTTAAAATGTGAATGCCTCTTTTCTGAAAAACAGTAGACTTCACTAATTTTTCAAGTATTTGAAAATCTTTCTTATGACAGAGCTTTGATTTGCACTGTGTTAATTCAAAGTAAGTATATGGCACAATGAGTACACAAAAAAGAAATTCAAAGTGTAATAGAGAATATTAGACTAGGAAGTGGGTTTAATGCATTTTCTTATAAATATCTGAAAAAAGTATATTCCAAAATGTTAAGAGAATTTCTGAGTCGTAGAGTCATGGTCATTTTGATTTTTTTTTTTGTACTTTACAAATTTCATGTTTCCTTAAGTGTATAATTTTTATACAAAAGGATAAAAATATTTGCTGCCAAAAATGTAAACAGAGTTGACAATATTGACATATCAGTAATGTAGATGTGGAATTGGAAAACCCACGTTAATAAACATTATTTGGAAGGTTTATTGAGAAACACATTAAGGTACATAAGAATTGGTTCATACCCTTTGACACATAATTCCCCATAAATATTATAAAAGTTATATAAACAAAAGACTATATAAATATTGCAGCATTATTCATGACAGTTTAAGAAACAAATGAAACACAAATGTCCTAAATAAGTAAATGATTTAGCAAATTTCACATCATTGTGGTGACCTAATCTGCATCATTAAAATAATTGGGGAACCATGGAAAAATTTAAGCCATTAAATTAAAAACAAAATAATTACTATAAACTTTGGCTTAAAATGACAGAAAGCAGTAACAAAGGGGGATATATGCAAAATTAAATGTAATGATGTAATGTGTTCTTTCTTTTTAAAACTTTTCTTTTGGTGTCATGGTTTTATAATCATTATTTTATACTTTAAGCAATGATTGTAAATAAAAAGCGAAAGAAGTTAATATGAGATGCATGTTAATAATTTTTGCTGTTTTGTTTTTAGTATCAATTTAATCATTTATATATAAGAGCTATCCTCACATACTTTAAATGCATAAATCAAAGTGACATATGTTATTGCCTTATGCACAGTGTTACAATATTTAGGATTTCACAACTTTCTATTAGAGAGTTAATGGACATACTCTGCTCAATAACTATGAATGGTTTCAAATATAGCAGCCAACCAATTTCACTAGGATATCTTCCAATTCCCTTCCAAAATCTTACTGTCTTACCCCTTTAAGTTTACCTCATTCCTGGCTTACTGATCATCAATCTATTAGTAAATTTTATTGTTAAAGAAATCACTCATTCTTTATATTGTCTGGCTATTGTTTTTGATGTCTATTAAGAAAGCTAATTTAGAGAAATATAAAATTATTTGGCTGTTTTGAACAAAGTCAGAAAAGTCATAGAAATATTTCCAAGATATCAGGACATCCTGGAAACATAAAAAGCTATTAACCTGGAACTATGCAAATCGTCTCTTTGTAGAGCAAGTCCCTGTCTAACACCAGATGGATAGAACTGGACAACATGGCAGATGAAGAGAGAATTCCCCAACGAAAGACCTGTACCCCTCTCAAATTGCCAGGTGTACTAAGCCAGAAGAAATTAGACCTTGTTAATAAGACAAGCCAAAATTTTCAGGATTTTCAGATTGAACAGGTGAAAATGTAACTGGTGATAATTGAAAGCTAATTATCAACAGCTAGCAATTGGCAACCAGGTGTTCTGAGTCACCTAACAGGCAACACAGGAAGGACTGTGAAGATATTTACTTTTGGCACAGATGAGAGAAATGAGTTTCCTTTCTGAGGGTTTAGCAAAGCAAAATTAGTCTTGTTTATTTTTTGCTGTTTTGGAGTTCCCAGGAGCTAACCAGGATAAGGGAAGGTTGCAAAGCCACGTAATTATGGACTATGTGTAAGACTTGCCTTTTAGTTTTCTAAATTGGCTTTTACCAAGTGAGTGAGAGCAGAAACATAGTAACCACCAAGCCATACCTACTAATGATAGGCCATCCTAGGAACATATTGGCTTTACTCTTCAAGCAGATCTGAACAACAACAACATGCTAGCCAAAAGAAAAAGCAGGTCCTTCAGCACTATTGATGGATACTCTTCTGGAAGCTGAAGCTTACATAAACTAAGTGATATAGTCAAGATCATAAATTTAATAAGCAGTTACTTTAGGACCCAAAAGCAAACTGCCAGCTTTTTTGGTATACATCCTGATTTTTGATGAAAAATTTCTGGTGCCTTAAATAATACCAAGTTTCTTCTTATTTTGTATGAACTCTCCATAATTATGCTAATTCCAAATTATAATGATCTCTAAAATTTTTAATAAAGGCTTACATTCAAGTACAACATTTATGTAGAAAAGCATATGTACCACAAGGGTACTGCTTAATGAGTGAACAGAATGGTTATATATACCCAGCCAGGAAATAGAATACTACTAGAAATTCAAAAATTCCTCTGAGATACTACCCTCCTTCCAACAATAACCAATGCCCTGACTTGTAACTCAGGAGACTTATCCTGCCAGGGTTTGAACTTTATATAAGAATTGTGGTAGAACACTTCCCTACCATGCACAAGATCCTGGGTTCAATTCCCAGCACTATAAAACAATAAAAAACACTACCAAAAATGCAAACTAGAATATATAATATGGAATATATAATAGTACAGTTTGTACACTTTTGTATCAAACTCCTTTCACTAAACATTATGCATATAGAAATGATCTATTCATATGGAATATTTCATTATATTAATATGTCACACTGTATTTTTTGGGTGATACTAGAGTTTGAACTCACAACTCCATGTTTGTTACGTAAGCATTCTACCACTTGAGCTATGTCCCCAGTACATTTTGCTTTAGTTTGTTTTTCAAATAGAGTCTTGCACTTTAGCCCTGGTTATCATCAGACTACAGTCCTCCTGCCTCCACCTTTTGAGTAGCTGGGAATTCAAGTGTGTACTACCACACCTACATGTCCCAATGCTTTTATCTATTCTATATTCCATGAACATTGGATTGGGTAACAATTTGTATTTATTAGTATTAATGCTGTGGACTCTTTTAAATGAACATGTATGTGGATTTCTCATGGCTAACTACCCACAGACGATAGTCGTAAGGTATCTAAGTTCAGCTTCACTGGATAATGTCAAAGTGGTTGTACCAATTTGCACTCCCATAAAAAAATAGGTTTCATTTGCTCCACAACCTTGCCAATCCCAAGTAATAACAGTTATTAAGTTTTGGCCATATAGGTGGATGGATTTACTTGGTGTCTCTCTGAGCCCAGTAAGTTTGAGCCCCTTTTCATATGTTATTTAAACCTTCTGGATATTATCTTTTGTTTTATGCCTATTCAAATATCTTGTCCTTTATTCTGTGTTTGTCTTGTTGACTAGTAAGAGAAAGTTATATATTGTAGATTTGAGCTCCTAAATCAAAATATTGTAAAGACTTTATCAAACTTTTCCTTATAACAAATTGATGAGTGCTGGTAAAAGAAAGTTTTGATTTTTTAAATGTGTAATTCTACCTTTTTTGTTCTTAGCAAGTTACCTTTGTACAATTTAAGAAACCCTTGCTTATCCAAAGGTCATGAAGATTCTCTCCTATAATTACTTTTATTTGTTTCTTTGTAATTATCTCCAATTAAACCCATAATCAACTTGAAGTTAACTTTTGAGATTTTGAGTAGGATTGCATTAAATTTGTGAACCAATTTAAGGAGAGCTAACATTTGTGTGATAGGGAAATTTTCCATCCAAGAATATACTAATAGATCCCTCCATTTTATTGTTTGGTTTTACATGTTGTATTTTCTTTACTAACCCACAGTAAATATTGTGAAGACTCCACAAAAAATATCTAATTTTTATATGTATACGCTTCTTCAGGTAACGGAAGTTAATTTTTCTTTTCCTAATTTTATAAAGCTAAAATTGGACATCGAATTCTATCAAAGAAGTTTTTTGTATCTATAATTCTCTTAATATGTTAAATCTATTCATTATACAGTATTTGAGTTCCTGGATATACTATCCTTTCATATGCCATTGGGCTTAATTAGTCAATATTATGCTAAGTATTTTTGCATACATGTTCCTGAAGAATTTAGTCTGTTGTTTTTCTTTTTCATAATATCCTTGTTAAGTTTTACTAGAATCTTTTTAGAACATTTCTCTAAAGTTAAAAACAAATTTACCTTAACTTTATCCTATCTCTATGAAAACTGTGCTGTATTTCCATCACTAATTTACATTGCTTATGTAAAAACTTACATAGACACATCCATATAACTTTATCTAACATAAATCAAATTGCATTGCTATATTCATTTACTTATCAGACTTCCCTACTAGACTGTAAGCCCATCAGGACTCTGATATATTTTCTCTATCTCCAATGCTTAATACAGAAGAACCTCCATAAATATTTATTCAGTGGTTATAAAACTATTCCATAGTGAGACTCTTTTTTCAAATAAAGTATTTTTTCAAAATAAAGTAATTTGCTAAGCGAATTAACAAATATATTCAAGTGGTTTCCTCCTTTACTCAAAACTGAATATTGAGCAATGGGTGTGAACAATTCCTTTGAGAACATGCACCACAAAGGATTGCTTATTTGTTAGTTTTCGTTGTATTTTAATGGAAGTGATTTGAACCTGCTTTGTGTCACTGGGAAGAATCCAGTAGAGAAGGGAAATTGGAAGTTACTAAAAAGGAAGAGTAAGAAGATAGGCAACAACATACATTTTCTGAGCAAACAGATGTAATTGCTTTATTCTTAGCCAGGAGGACATAAAAAGGTAAACCATTCTATTGTTAGAGGAGAAGAGGATAATAGATGCAACTAAGTTTCAGATGAATTCTCTGTGCCTATCTCTTTTTTCTCTGTACAAATAGAAATTAAAATAACATGGGGAAATACAGGGAGTGAGTTGGAGAGTGGGAAGAAAACATTAAAAAGCTAAAAATAATGGAAAAATATTGAAATATCAATGTGAAGAGTGTGAAAGGTGCCCAGAGAAATGTACCAGAACCACTAAACAATGTAGACTTGATCTAAAGTTGAAAGCCATGAATTTATAGAAGAAAAAAAATTATATTTTCTCTTGAATCCTTTGCATCCCAATAACCAATACAAATAAAGCAACAAGTTAGGTTCATGCAGGAATGGGATTCTGTCACAGAGATGTGACGAACAAAAATAGAAAGAGAAATACTGATATAGTAGGGCTTTGTTGATGTGATAGACCTTGAATTTTAAAATCAACATGAGGGTTGTAAAGAAAGGAGGGAGCAGATAAATTGGGAATGAATGGGAGAATGGGAAGGAATGAAAAAATCTAAGAATAGGAATCATAAGAGTTACTGAAAATGAAAGCTAGAAATAGAAACTTGAGTCAGAAAGCTTTATCATTGAATCATCAGTTATATGATGGAGGATTTAGGAAGCCTGGTCTAAATATGGATATAGATTGTTGAAGTGAAGAGAAAAAAAAAAGAAAAAAGGGAAATAATTGGAGATGATGTCAATGAATAGACAAGTGAATGTGGTCTACCTTCCATACAGATTATAAATCACTCAAGGCTATAAAGCTCCTTTAGCTCAAATGAAATGGGCCAATCAGCCTCATTCCTGTATTCCCTAGAGCTCCAACATACCACTGTGGAAACACTAGCATTAAGGGTTTGAAAAACAATTGGCTTAATTTAGTGAATTGTCTTTTGAACTTGTTAATGATAAATTACACCTCAGACCAGAGTCAGATAGAGCACATCAACCTCACTAACAACCAAGTCAGCCACACACAACAGTTAAATCAGGGAAAGAATTTAGGCAATCAAATTCACCAACTACCCTGCCAAAAATATAATGGCACAGCACCAAGTAGAGCGATGGGAAAAAGAAGAAGGAATGGAAACTACTTTCCTCAAAAAAAAAAATAATTCAATACAGAATTCAGTAGGAAATGAAGAAAATGTATACCCAGTCTCTGACCTCAAAAAAACCACAAAAAATATAACTAAGGAACTCAGAAATCTCTGAGAAATTCATGGAGGAGATATTAGACATAGTCAACCAGAATGTACAAGATGCACTCAAGAAATTTCAAGACACCAAAAGCAAAGAATATGAGATGACACAGAAACAAATAAAGGAACTTGGAGAGGATCACAAAAAATACCAAAGTGAAGCAAAGAACACTATGAGAGATACATGAATTAAAGAGGAACACACAAATTATAAAAGAAGAATTGAACATGGATTTGGAAAACCTCAGAAGAAAAAATCAAATGGAAATCCTAGAAATAAAAAGTCCCTGTAGTCAAACAAAAAACACAATGGAAGACCACTCCAGCAGACTAGAACAAGTGGAAGACAGACTCTCAGAGCTCAAAGATAAAATAGAAGTTAAAGAAAAAACAGAAGAGATCTTAGTCAAACAACTCAAAAGCTGTGAAATGAATATGTAAGAACTTAGCAATTCCATCAAAAGACCAAACCTGAGAATTGAAGAAGAGGTGCAAGCCAAAGGAATATGTAATATATCAATAAAATAATTAGACAAAATTTCCCACATGTCAAGAAAGTTTTGCCCATTCAGGTACAGGAAGCATTCAGGACACCAAACAGACTTGACAAAAATAGAAACTCTCCACAGCATATTATCATCAAAACAAGCACAGAAAACAGAAAGAATATTGAAGGCTGTAAAACAAATAACATATAAAAGTAAACTCATCAAAATAACAGAGATTTCTCAACAGAAACCTTAAAATAAAGAAGGGCATGGAGTGAGGTATTTCAAGCACTGAATGAAAATTATTTCAACCCTAAGATACTCTACCCAGCAAAACTATCACTCAAAATTGACAGAGCAATAAAAATCTTTCACAGTAAACAGAAACTAAAACACTACATGTTCACAAAGCCACCACTACAGAAGATTCTACAAGGAATTCTGCACACAGAAGATGAAAGCAAATAAAGCCATGAGACAGGAAGCATCAAACCACAGAAGAAAAGACAAGCAATCAGAAAGTAGCATTGGTTCAACTGCACACAATCAAACCCTTTCACAACAAAACAACTAAATGGCAGGAATCACCACATACCTATCATTATGAATGTTAACAGACTCAATTTCCCCATCAAAAAACACCATTTGGCAACTGGATTAAAAAGAAGTTTCAATAATCTGTTGTTTATAAGAGACTCATTTTATTGACAGAAATAAACACTGGCTTAGGGTGAAAGACTGGAATAATATTTACAAAGCTAATGCCCACCCAAAAGAGGCAGGAGTTGCAATACTTATATCAGACAAAGTAGACTTCAAACTTACATACATTGGTCAAACAAGATAAAGAACACTTCATATTATAAATGGTGCAATACATCAAAAAGAAATAACAATTAACAATCTATACACATCCAATGTCAATGCATGCAATTTCATCAAATATGGGAGACTGAGGAAGTAGAACTAGACCTTGACATGAGCACAGCTATGTGTAGGGCTCTTGGCTGATAGGCATGGACTCACCCAAAGGGAGCCAAGGTTCACCAAGGTTGCCTTTCAAGAAAAACAGGACACACTTACCAGGTTAGGATAGTCTGTAGTAATAAACAACATACCATAACTTCTGTTCCTGCCACCTATGCAACTGGACCCATGAGAACTCACCCTGCAATTCACCCCACTTTCTCATACATACTGCATAAATAAATGCACTTGGAGGTGGAGGGGGTCGCCAGCATCTCTCATCAGGAGTGTCGGACCCACCTGATCCCAGTTTTTCTCTATATCTATCTTTGTGTCTTTTTTCTAATCCCCAATGGATCCCAGTCAAGTCAATGGACCTACTCACACTGGCAGTGAAAGTTGGTGCCTGAACAGGGATCTGACCACCAGGAACTCACAGTTCAGTAAGGGGATGCTCTTTGAGTGGCATGCACAGTAAATTAAGGTAAGGGGAAAGCACAAAAGATAAAGTCAGGTATAAAACAATGGGACAAAATGGCTCAAAGAAAAGAGATCTCTATGTACGAATGCTAAAAGCAATGCTTAAAACTAGAGGAAGCAAAGTTAGGTAACTTCAGCATATACAATTTTTGGATTATGTTCAGGACGCATGTCCTTGGTTTCCAGAGGAGCGCACTGTAAATCTTGATACTTGGCAAAAGGTGGGAGAAAGATTCCGAGGCCATTACACAGCTGAAGGGCCAACAGCATGTCAATATTTTTTTTAATTTTTATTGTTTTATTATTCATATGTGCATACAATGCTTGGGTCATTTCTCCCCCCTGCCCCCACCCCCTCCCTTACCACCCACTCCACCCCCTCCCTCTCCCCCCCACCCCCTCAATACCCAGCAAAAACTATTTAGCCCTTATCTCTAATTTTGTTGAAGAGAGAGTATAAGAAATAATAGGAAGGAACAAGAGGTTTTTTTATTGTTTTATTATTCATATGTGCATACAAGGCTTGGGTCATTTCTTCCCCCTGCTCCCACCCCCTCCCTTACCACCCACTCTGCCCCCTCCCTCTCCCCCCCACCCCCTCAATACCCAGCAGAAACTATTTAGCCCTTATCTCTAATTTTGTTGAAGAGAGAGTATAAGAAATAATAGGAAGGAACAAGGGTTTTTGCTGGTTGAGATAAGGATAGCTATACAGGGAGTTGACTCACATTAATTTCCTGTGCGTGTGTGTTACCTTCTAGGTTAATTCTTTTTGATCTAACCTTTTCTCTAGTTCCTGGTCCCCTTTTCCTATTGGCCTCAGTTGCTTTTAAGGTATTTGCTTTAGTTTCTCTGTGTTGAGGGCAACAATAGCCATCATTAGCAACACCACCAACAACAGGTGTTGGTGAGGATGCTAGGAAAAAGGAACCCTCTTACACTGTTGGTGGGAATGTAAACTAGTACAACCACTCTGGAGAAAAATTTGGAGGCTACTTAAAAAGCTAAACATTAATCTACCATTTGATCCAGCAATACCACTCTTGGGGATATACCCAAAATAATGTGACACGGGTTACTCCAGAGGCACCTGCACACCCATGTTTATTGCAGCACTATTCACAATAGACAAGTTATGGAAACAGCCAAGATGTCCCACCACTGACGAAGGATTAAGAAAATGTGGTATCTACACACAATGGAATTTTATGCAGCCATGAAGAAGAACGAAATGTTATCATTCACTGATAAATGGATGGAATTGGAGAACATCATTGTGAGTGAGGTTAGCCTGGCCCAAAAGACCAATTTTTACTTTTGGTTTGTGGAGCCAGATTCGGGACTGCTTAGTTCCAACTCCCATACATTGAAATTTTCCTCATCTCTGTTGGAGCCTGGAGGTGCAGGGAGTTTTTCCAGGGTAACTGTGGCCCCTTCAGAGGGATACAAGACTCTAGTAAGTGGGGTGGACTCTATTGACTGTCCGACTACTCAACCCTTAGGGGACACAGGACCTGCCTTTAAATACCATAAGCATAAGACTGAGGATTCAGACACAGGCTCTGACTCCAATTCTGAGGGGGAAGAATACGAAGGTGCCACGGCTCATCAATTAAAAGAGACCCTTCACTTGGAGGACCATCCATGGCCCCCGATACCTGAAAGCCATGGAAGCCCCTTACAAAAGGCCTTATTATAAGCACAAATGCATGGGGAAGATATGCCAGGCTTCCATGTCTACCCGGTGATTGAGAAACCTGATCCCAATAATCCTCAGGCATTTATCAGAGTTCATGAACAAGTCTCATTCAAGATCTTAAAAGAACTCACACAGGCATGTACTATGTATGGTCCTACTGCCCCTTTTACTGCTCAGTGGTTGCAGAGTGCAGGAGGGGATTCAAGCCCTGATGCCTGAGGATTGGATGGGGATTGCCAAGGCTTGTCTAAGCCCAGGGGAATATTTATTGTGGAAAACTATCTACACAGAGTTATGTGGGAAACAGGCAGCTCGTAATGCTGCCCATGGGGTGCCGATAACCTTGGACATGTTACTTGGTAAGGGCCCATTTGAAGGGGTCTTTAATCAACTCCAGTTCCCTATTCAGGCTTATCAGCAGATTGCAATTGCAGCCATTCGCACCTGGAGGGAGTTGCCTGCTAAGGGAGATAAGTCTCAAGAAATTACTAAAATCCCACAAGGGCCTGATGAGCCATTCCAGGATTTTGTTGCTCGCCTCATGCAGGCTGTGGGGAGAACAGTGGCAGACCATGAAGCTGGGACTATGCTTGTCCAACAACTGGCCTTTGAAAATGCTAACAAATATCATAGGGAGGCATTTCACCCCCACAAAAGAAAGGTTTCCATCTAGGAAATGATCAGGATTTGTTCTGATATAGGAGCTTATCATATTCAGGGGGCAGCTCTCGCTGCTGCCCTAAAAAGAGGTTATCCACCCCTTCAAAAAATGGGGCAATGGTGCCTGCTTTACTGGAAGGCAGCCAAGGCATTTTGCCAAAGAATGTCACAAGGGAAAAAGACTCCCGTCCAGCAGGACTGGAATAGTGTCATCCTTTCCTGGCTCGGGGGCTTGGCCCCCTGGAGTTTGTCTGCAGTGCCATAGAGGGAGACACTAGGCAAATGAGAGTCATTCCCAGACTGATGTTGAGAGCCACATCCTACAGGAACAGGGAAACTCCAAGTGGGGCCTGCCCTGGCCCCATCAAACAATAGGGACAATCTCTGTTTGCCAAACTCCCACCTTACCATTGAGGACCCCTTTCAGGTCACCCCAGGAAGCACAAGACTGGACATCAGTCCCTCTACCCAGTATGTCTTAACCCCTGAAATGGGTGTTCACCCTATCCCTATGGGGATTCATGGTCCACTTCTTAGACACAGCAGGATTAATATTAGGGAGAAGCAGTGTATGGCTCTCCAAGGTTTACAAATTCACCCAGGTGTAATTGACCAAGATTATACAGGGGAACTTAAAATCTTGGCTCAAGCCCCTCAAACATTTGTTGCAATAGCCCCAACTGATAAAATAGCTCAACTCGTTCTTTCTCCTAATATAAAAAAGGGCAAGGTGTTAACACCGACTCCTCAAGAAGATAAAGGATTTGGACATGCAGATTGTGTTTACTGAGTCTAACAGGTTACTGCCGAGAGACCAGAAATGACTCTATTCCTAAATGGCAAAAAATTCCTGGGCCTGCGAGACACTAGCACAGATGTCTCAGTGATTGCATCTCACCACTGGCCTACGATGAGGTCCTGCATACAGGCTTCAGCAGACCTGCAGAGGGTGGGGTCAGCCAGGGCCTCCCTACAGAGTGCTGCCACAATTAAATGGCATGATGAAGAGGGACATGCAGGGTTTTTTACACTATATGTTTTAAGAGCCCTTCCAGTAACCTATGGGGAAGAGATGTTTTATAATGGATAGAAGCCATACTCTGTAGTCCCAACAGTGTGGTTTCCTACATAATACTACAATAGGGCTTTGATCCTTGTAGAGGACTGGGAAAAACCCAACAGGCAAGATTATACACTATTGATAGTGAGCAACACTCCGAGTGCACTGGATTGGGCTACTCCCCTAATTGACCTTTTCACCCTGGTTGGACAGCAATGATCCCCCTGCCCCAAAAAGACAGCCACTCAGATTACATGGCTAACAAAAGAGCCTGTCTGGGTAGACCAGTGGCCCCTAATAGGGGAAAAATGATGCAGCCCATGGGCACCCTCCAGCTAGGGCTTCCATCTCCTACAGCCATTCCTTTACAAAATTATTTATATATTATAGACCTTGAAGACTTCTTTTTTACTATCCCACTCCATCCAGAAGATAGGGAAAACTTCACCTTTTCTTTACTCTTTAGAAATCACCAGGCCCCATAAAAAGATACCATTGGAAAGTCTTGCCACAAGATACAGCCAATAGTCCCACTATGTGCCAAGAATTTGTTACTGTAGCCCTTGAACCCCTCTGAGAAAAATTTCCAAAAGCTTACATCATCCATTTTATGTGTAATATTCTGATTAGTCACTAAAATGAAACAAGTTTACGTGAGATAATGGCTCAGTTGTTACACACTCTGCCTGCCTGGGGGCTAGTTGTTGCCTTGGAGAAGGTGCAATGACAGTCCCCATTTTCTTACCTTGGCCACCTCATAGAAGTCTGCACTGTCTGCCTTTAAAGGATGAAATTTTGTAAAAATGCTTTAAAAACCTTAAATGATTTTCAAAAGCTTTTGGGAGACATTAATTGGCTATGACCTGCTCTCAAATTAAACACCACAGAACTTTCTCCTCTTTTTTAACATACTTAAAGGAGATAGTGATCCCTCATCTCCTAGACAATTAACCCTGGAGGGACCACAGCTCTACAAAGGGTAGAAAAGGCTATTCAGTAAGCACAACTAAACTGATGGGACCCACACTTATTGTTACAATTGTTAGTATTACCCTCTCCCTGTACCCCTATTGGTGCTTTTTGGCAACAACAGGGAATATTAGAATAGATCCCTCTTGGGTACTTCCCATCAAGGGTGATTACTCCCTATTATGATTTGGTGGCCAGGATAATTGGGCAGGAATGTCTGTGGTGTGTACGGCTTGTGGGGCAAGAAACATGCTCTGTTACAATCCCAACAAAATTGGCTTTGGCAGTTTTCATAAATGTGGCAGAATGCACTGGTTAATTTCCCTGGGCAGTTAAGTGAACATCTTCCACTTCCAAGGTCCTACTTTTTGCATCAACCCATTCCTTCATGTTTCCATGTTGGCTATGGGAAAACCCGATCATGGATGCCCTTACTCTGTTCACAGATGCAGCAGGGACAGGAATAGCAGTTTATTATTCTACAAAGGGCCATAAAGTTGAACAAATGTCTTTTCATGGTCTGCTGTGATTTTTCCACTGAGGCCATTAATGCTTATACAAACAGTGCCTATGTCGCAGGAGTATTGTGTGCCATTGAAACTCCCTACATTGGCCATACCAGTAATGAGGAACTATTTCATCTGTTTTGCCAATTGCAGACTATCTTACAGGCTCACCATCATCCCTACTTCGTGGGACACTTATGCGCCACTCCAGTCTCCTGGGTCCTCTTGCTGAGGGCAACAAAAATGCAGACTCATTTGCTTCTCCCTCTCGCCTTTCGGGACACGTTAACGCCTGGTTCTGCTGTCACTCAGGCTGTTCAAAGTCATGCACTCTATCATCAAAACTCAAATGCCCTTTGTAAACAGTTTGTCTTACCAGAGAATAGACCTGACAAATTGTTAAAACCTGCCAAATCTGCACACAACACTTCCCCCTTCCACTAGAGGGTGTCAACCCTCATGGCCTCCAACCAAGGAGTACTTCACAGATGGATGTAACTTATATATCGTCCTTTGGGTGCCTTCACTTCGTACACATCACTGTTGACACTTATTCTGGTTTTATTTATGCCTCTGCCTGCAGCAATGAAGCCACCAAACATGTAATAGCCCACTGCCTGGCTACTTTTACTATTATGGATAAACCTCACCAAATCAAAATAGATAATGGGCGTGGGTACACATCAGCTGATTTTCACACACTTTGCAAGTCATATCAGATATTCCATTCTACTGGCATTCCATATAATCCACGGGGACAAATCACTGTAGAATGAGCCCACCACCTAAAATTATAATTAGAAAAACAAAAAGGGGGAGATACTCTCCCTCCTGCCACCATGCTAAGTAAAGCTCTTTCCACCCTGAATATTTTAAATTATACAAATCAGGGAATAACCCCAGCAGAAAAACACTAGGCTGAGCTCAACAAGGCGACCTTGCCTCAGGTTTTTTGGAAAGATGTGTTACGGGCATATGCATAGGCCCTAACTCAGTGATAATGTGGGGCCAAGGGCGTACTTGTATTTTACCTGAAGGTGCTGATCAGCTGGTTTGGGTGCCATCTCACTTCGCGAAGCCTTATGGATCCACTCACCCCACAAATGAAGAAAATATGAATGATAGATGAGGACAAGACAGATAGATGAAGAGACAATTCAAGCCCCCAGAGGAAAGGAGAAAAAGGAATGTCTCCTGAGATGGAGACCAGTGATGCCAGCACCACCCTGGGAAGGACCAGAAACCATTTGTCTCAAGCAGCCCAGACAGCAGGTCCACCCAGATGGAGACAAATCAAGTGCCTGACAAGGATGGCAGGTGATGTACTCAGAGATTTAGGGCTGATAGGCAGCCTCGTGGCTTTTTTCTTGGCCTGCTGGCAATTATCACCCTACAGGTAAGTGGCTCAGTGACCCAAAATTAATAACACTGGACTTTTATACCTCACCCACAACTGCTTCAAGCAGCAACATGGAAAGGACCAAAAATGCCAGTTTACACCAATGATTCAGAGTTGGTGGGAGGCCATGCTAACTGGCACATGACTCCTACCTTCAGTTCCTACAGTTTCACAGGGCAGCCCATTTCAGTGCCATTACGCTTGGGCTCACTACAGTGGTGCCTTCCTACATCTAGAGGAGTACTCTTTTGTGGAATGGAACCCATTATGTAGATAAGAATTTAGAATTCTTGGGTTTCAATGCCACTGAGCAGTACAATGCCATATATTGGCCCCACTTTCCCACATGTCACCCGAAACAAACCCAACATCATCCTGGGAAAGGGGCCCTACAGGAGCAATATCTGTTCCCTCATAATACATTCTTTAATCTCAGTGTAGCCATTGTTGTCTATTGGTCCAGAAATATTAGCCAAGAAACTAGTGTGACTGAACCACTCATACGATAGGCCGCAATGGAGGGAACATCCAAACAGATACATGGACTGCTGCCACGGAATTACTCAACTTAACTAGTTGGTCTCTGGTTGACCTTGGATATGGTGGGGTAAATAAAGAAGGCCTCCAAGCTTGTGTACAACATCCTTTTGCTCTAGTTCTGGGGAATATAAACATTACAAGAAATGGTTGCATATATGACATAAATTGCCTAACTTTGCAGCCTGTACTAGCACCTACAATGAGATCAAGATGATCTTAGTGGTAAGGCATATACCATATCTTCTAGTACCCACTAATTTTACAAGTCCTTGGTACCGTGACAAAGACCTACAGTTTATAAAAGAAGCAAAAAGCCTTTAGTAAAAAAGAAGAGGGTTATAGGTGTTATGATAGCAGGCATAGTGGCCACCATAACAGCTATCACCACTATAGCCATGGCATCCATGGCTTTGTCTCAAAGAATACAAAATGCCCACTATGTTAACATACTCACCCAGAATGTCACCACCTATGCCCCTCTAGAACAAGTGTCTATATATGAAAAAACTGATGTCTGCTTAAACACCCTGGAGGCAGCTTTCCTGGCTATGGCAGATGAGCTACGAACTATACAATTCAGACAGGACCTCCTATGTCATATGGACTTCCAGCATATCTGTATCACTGCTGCTCCCAACAATGAGTCAGTGTATCCTTGGCAGAGCATTAAAGTTCATGCAGTGGGAGCCTGGGAAAACACCAATGCTACCTTAAAATTGTAACACCTCACACAATAGATATAAGCAATGTAGACAGCATATGACCAGGTCATTTCTCCTGCCAACATCGTAAAAACTATATTAGATGAGCTTCAAGGTTTTAATCCATTCAACATCCTTAAACATTCCTTCTGGTATCTCAGGAATAAGAGTGTTGCTACTAATCTGTTTTTGTACCTTTTAAGTCAGATGCCAAGCAATCCAGAGACAGCTCCTCAGAGTAAACAACAGTCTGCACTGAGAACATTTAAGAAATAAAAAGGGAGGAGATATGGGAGACTGAGGCAGTAGAAATATGCCTTGACATGAGCACAGCTATGTCAAGGGCCTCTTGGCTGATAGGCATGGGTGCAGCCAAGGGAAGCCAAGGTTCAGCAAAGCTGCCTTGCAAGAAAAACAGGATGTGCTGACCTGGTCATGTACTAAATAACAACATACCACACTTCACTGTTCCTGCCACCTATGAGACTGGACCTATGAGATCCCAACCTGCATTCCATCCCAGTTTCTCACACATGCTATATAAATAAATGTGCTTGGAGGCAGAGGGGTTTGCCAGCATCTCTCATCAGGAGTGTCGGACCCACCCAATCCCAGCTTTTCTCTATATCTATCTTTGTGTCTTTTTTCTAATATTCAGTCACTCCCAGTCAGGTCAACAGACCTACTCATGCTGGCCATGAGAATCAAACATACACTAAAGGATTTAAAAGCACATGTAGACTCCAACAGTGTGGTAGTGATAAACTTTAATACCCCTCTACTGCCAATAGATAGGTCCATCCAAACCAAAAAATCAACAAAGATATCCTAGAACTAAATGTCACCACAAATCAAATGGACCTAATTGATGCCTACAGAATATTTCTTCCAACAACAACACAATATATATTCTTCTAGCATCCCATGGAACTTTCTCCAAAATAGATCCTATCTTAGGACACAAAAGAACACATAGCAAATATAAGAAAATAGAAATAATTCCCTGCATTCTATCTTATCACAGTGCATTAAAACTAGAACTCAACAATGAAAACATGCAAATAATTAGAGGCTGAATAATACATTGCTCAAAGATCAATGGACACTAGCAGAAATAAGACAGGATAGAAAAAGTTTTCTGGAAGCTAGTGAAAATCAAAACAGAACCTATGAGACACAGAAGTTCTAATTGGAAAGTTTATAGCCATGAGTGTATATATTAAAAGGACAGAAAGATCTCAAATAAATGACCTAATGCTACATCTCAAACTCCTAGAAAAGCAAGAGCAAGCAAGAAGCAGAGAAATAAAAGAGTAAGGACCAAAGTTAATGAAATAGAGGCCAATATATATATATATACAAAGATCACAAAACAAAAAGCTGGTTCTTTGAAAAAAAAAATCAAGATTTACAAGCCCCTAGCAAATCTGGCTAAAATGAGGAGGGAATCAATCCAAATGAGCAAAATCAGAAACAAAAAAGGGGAGATAACAACAAACACTGTGGAAATCCACGGAATCATCAGAGACTACTTTGAGAACCTATATTTCAATAAGTTGAAAAATCTTGAAGAAACAGATAAATTTCTAAATACTATGACCATCCAAAACTGAACCAAGAAGATATTAACCATCTAAACAGATCTATAACACTTAATGAAATTGAAATGGCAATAGAGAGTCTCCCAAAAAAAGAAAGTCCAGTACCTGACAGATTCTCAGCTGAATTCTACCAGACCTTCAAAGAAGAACTAATACCAACTCTGCTTACACTTTTCCATGAAATAGAAATGGAAGGAACACTGACCAACCCATTCTATGAAGTCATTATTGCACTCCTCCCAAAACTGGACAAGGACACATCCAAAAAGGAGAACTATCGACCAATCTCCTTATTGAACATCGAAGCAAAAATTCTCAATAAAATAATGGCAAACAGAATCCAACAGCATATCAGAAAGATCATTCACCACAACCAAGTCAGCTTCATCCCAGGGATACAGAGATGGTTCAACATATGCAAATTAAATAAATGTAATACAGCACATTAATAGAAGCAAAGACAAAAAGCACATCATCTCAATAGATGCAGAAAGAGCCTTTATTAAGAGTCAACACCACTTCATCATAAAATCTTTAAGAAAACTAGGAATAGAAGCAATGTACCTCAACATTATAGAGGCTATATATGAAAAACCTATAGCCAACATACCTAATGGAGAAAAACTGAAACCATTATCCCTAAACTCAAGAATGAGACAAGGGTGCCCATCCTCCCCACTCCTATTCAACATAGTCCTGGAATTCCTAGGTAGAGCAATAAGGCAAGAAGAAGAAATAAAAGGAATACAAATAGATAAAGAAACAGTCAAGATATCCCTATTTGCAGATGACATGATCCTATTCCTAAAAGACCCAAAAACCTCCACTCAAAAACTTCTAGACACCATAAACAGCTTCAGTAATGCAGCAAGATGCAAAATCAATTTACAAAAATACAAAGCCTTTCTATACACCAACAATGAACATATTAAGAGAGAATACAGGAAAATAATTCCACTTACATTAGCCTCAAAAAAAAAATTAAGTATCTAGGAATAAACTTAATGGAGGACGTAAATGACCTCTTCAAGGAGAACTACAAACCACTGAAGACAGATTGAGGAAAACTACAGATGAAACGATCTCCCATGCTTATGGGTTGGTAGAATCAGCATAGTAAAAATGGCTATGCTACCAAAAGCAATATACATATTCAATGCAATATCTATCAATATTCCAATCACATTTATCACAGAGATGGAAAAATCTATCTTAAATTTTATTTGGAAACACAAAGACTGAAAATAGCCAAGGCAATACTGAGCAAAAAGAGCAATGCTGGAGGTATCACAGCACTTGACTTCAAACTATGCTACAGAGCCAAAGTAATAAAAACAGCATGATACTGTCACAAAAACACATATGAAGATCAGTGGAACAGAATAGAGGACCCACACATGAATCCACACAGCTATGTCCACCTTATTTTTGACAAAGACACCAAAAACATACAATGGAGAAAAGACAGCCTCCTCAACAAATGGTGCTGGGAAAAGTGGTTATCTGCCTTCAGAAAACTGAAACTAGATCCATGCCTTTCACCCTGTTACTAGTATCAACTCAAAGTGAATTAAGGATCTTAATATTAGACCTGAAACTTTGCAACAAAATGTACAGGAAAAAGCAGGGAATACCCTGGAAGCAACAGGAATAGACAAGGACTTCCTCAGTAGAACTCTAGCAGCCCAGAAGGATGGAAAAATGGGACTACATGAAATTAAAAAGCTTCTGCACAACAAAAGAAATGGCCTCTAAATTGAAGAGACCACACACAGAGTGGGAGAAAATATTTGCTAGCTGTGCATCAGACAAGGGACTGATAAACAAAACATACAGAGAGCTCAAAAAACTAAACTCCCCAAAAATCAATGAACCAATAAAGAAGTGGGCAACTGAACTAAACAGAACTTTTTCTAAGCAAGAAATCCAAATGTCCAAAAAACATGAAAAAATGCTCACCATCCCTGGCCATAAAGGAAATGCAAATCAAAACCACACTAATGGCTATCATCAAGAACACCACCAACAAAAAATGCTGGTGATGATGCAGGGAAAAAAGAACCCTTATACACTGCTTGTGGGAATGTAAGCTAGTACAACTACTATGGAAGTCATTATGGAGGCTTCTTAAAGAACTAAACATAGATCTGTCATATGATCTAGCAATCCCACTCCTAGGGATATACCCGAAGGAATGCAACTCAAGTTGTTACAAAAGCACCTGCACACCCATGTTTATTGAAGCTCTATTCACAATAGCTAAACTATGGAAATAGCCAAGATGCCCCACAACCGACGATGAATACACCAAGAAAATATGGTATTTATACACAACGTAATTTTACTCAGCCACAAAGAAGAATGAAATTTTATCATTCCCAAGTAAATGGATGGAACTAGAGAACATCATCTTAAGTGAAGTGAGCCAGGCTCAGAAGGGCAAAAATCACATGTATGAATTATAGACCCAAAACAAATGCAGCAATATTATTGAACATGGATCACACACTAAGAGGAGATCACACATGGGAGAAATAGGGAAAGGAAAGAAAACCAAAAACTTGAATGTGGTTGATGTGTTCCCTGTAGAGGAGTGAATAAAGTAATCTTAAATTAACAGAGGCCACTGTGGGAAGGGGACCAGGAAAAATGGTAGAAATGAACCAATGTGGTTTACAATGCACAAGTGCAGGGAAGCAATGCTAGGAATCTCTCTATATAGCTATCTTTATCCCAAACTAGCAAAAACAATGTGTCTTTCTTATTATCTCTTATGTTTTCTCTTCAACAAAATTGGACAAGAGAGTGGAGCAGGTCTGCATGGAAGGGGGGAGTGGCACAAACAATGTATACACATGTAAGTAAATGTAAAAACAATAAAATAAGGGGTTAATAAAAAGTAGATTATTTCTTTTCATTTTCTGTCAATGTCAAACAAAATAATTGTTCAATAGAGGCAGCATCTTTTAAGGAAGGAAGTTCCAGAGAGGAGACCATATGTCAAAAGACAATTATATAAATCCATTGAGAATCAGTTTGGCATATTCGCTGTTGAGCTGCTACTTTCATGTAAGAATGCTAGTGCTGCCCATCACTTCTGCTGTTATTTCACCTAAAGCCAGAAATATGAAAGTAGAAAGGCCATTACCCTTCACTGCCGGTTATAAACCCGGATCACCCACAGGGAAAAGAAGACGCTCCCGTTCCTGTCTATCCTCATTCTTACTTATATACCATAATATGGAAAGAAATTTTACAAAGGCTTTTTTTTACACACAAAAAAGACATAGAGGGTTAAGTTTTTCAAAATTTGTTTCTAGGGACATTTTCTTTCTCATTATTAAGGAAGCAAAGTGGTATACTAAAGGATGCAGTTTATGAAAAGAGAAGACTAAAACAGCACCAATAAAAAAAAAAGATAAATATCCACTTCTAAATTGCTAGCAGAAGGTGAGGAGAGGTGAAGTACCGGGCCGTTTCTAGGAAAGATCTATAGAACTAATTCAGCTTGTAATGCTTTGGCAGAGAAAAATTCAGGTCCTGCGACCATGCCAACAGTTTGGGCAGAAGAGTAAGTCCTCCTGCCCTACATACAGTAGGTAACACATATGCCATGTGATGCTGGATTATTCAAGGGCTCATTATCTTCTTCATGAGTTTCCCCTTAGACCTCTGTTTTCCATCTTTTCCTTATTCATGTCCATGGTTTAGTCATTTCACTGCTCATTAGCATCTAAATTAAAGAGTTGGAACTTAGGTTAAGTTGAGGAAAAAAGGTGGGAGAGTAGCAGCAAGTTCAGGAGAAAAGCTCAGCTGGTGATTCAGAGGTGCCAATTATTTTCTTCATACCTCCACATTCCCTTCTTGAAGCACCTCTCCATTCTTTCTTCATATACCCACAGGCAAATGAGACCTAGCCTTTTTTTTTTTTTTCATTTTTCTTTTATTATTCATATGTGCATACAAGGCTTGGTTCATTTCTCCCCCCTGCCCCCACCCCCTCCCTTACCACCCACTTCACCCTCTCCCTCTCCCCCCAACCCCCTCAATACCCAGCAGAAACTATTTTGCCCTTATCTCTAATTTTGTTGTAGAGAGAGTATAAGAAATAATAGGAAGGAACAAGGGTTTTTGCTGGTTGAGATAAGGATAGCTATACAGAGACCTAGCCTTTTATTCTTAACTAATTCAAATGGGCTAAGAATTGACCTAAGGTGAACCAATTAAAATTTCTTTCTTGAAATTTTGTTTTTCTCTAATTTTTTTTTTTTGTGTGTGTATGAATTGTGTTACAGAGACATTACTTACTTGCTGTTGAGGTCTTGATCAGAAAGATTGCATAGATCTGTGACTGGGACCCCTAGCCCATATCTTAAGAATCTTTTCAGAGAACATTTGAACAAGTTTTAGAGAGCAGTAAGGCTAAGGGATCACAGTAAGTGAGGCCAGGAGTAAAAAAAGAAAAATTTAAAAAACAGGACTTTCCAATTCCTGTTTCTTGTGTCTCAGAATGCCTAGAAAATATTTCCTGACCCTAAGTTTGACAACTGACTCCTGAACCATTCAAAAGATACCCACTATCCTATCTCCTTACTTTTAAACTAGTAAATTGAGTTCTGTTGCTTATCACTAAAGAATTTTGGACTCTGAACAATCATGATGGGGATACTAAGAAAACTTGGAATCCAAACATTACTTATAATTTTGAAAAACAACTATTCCATGTTTTTGCTTCATATATGTAATGAAGAGTCACTGAAGATTCGTTTTAAATGTGAGGGATGTTGGAAAAACTGCTTTAAGAGGACATAATCTGACAGCTCTCTAAAGGATGGGTTGGGGGAAAATAAGCATATAATTCACACTCCTTGTTGGTACAAGAGATAAAATCTGAACTCCGCATAGAATAGAAAGTTCTTTGCAAACTAGGCCTTCTCCCTTTTCCTCATCTCATGCCAGTCCCTTGTATTTTGGCCTTATTTTAACTAATCTTTGTAGCCAGAACGCAACATGCTCCTTCTCACCCTGTTCCATTGCACATCTAGTGCATTCTATTCACTCAGCTCACATTTTAAAACTCAATTCAGATTTCCTTTCTCTGAAAACATTCATTAATTGTCATTCCTTACTCTCTGAGATTGAGTATGGCTTTAATGTCCATTTTCTACACTTTCTCCTGTACTTGAATTCAACTTCATTTAGTAAGAGAATTGGCTTTCTCTCTCTCCAATATTTATCACAGTGCCTAGCTAGAATGCAAGATTAGTATATGTCAATTTGATAGACACTTAATTAATTTTCTTTTTAGTTTTTGAGGGTTGTTACCTCTAATAAGTTCAGTTTGTGTCTTCTACTTAGTAGGATTACAGTTGAATTAAAAGCTGGTGGGTACCATCTTGATGCTGACTTCTTTTCATTGGATTATTTTTAGTTGTAACAGAACATATTATTGATAGTAATTTCCTTGACAATCCAGCCATCCACCCAAATGTTAGTCTATAAAAAGTGGTTTCATTTCACAGATAAAATACAAATAGTTTTTAAGTTTCAATGCTACTTAAATAAGGAAAGATAAAATTTCTACTCCAGATAAGAAATCTCTTTACTAACTTTATAATTTTAATTAGTAGCAAAAGTAAAAAGGCATTGCATGGTTTTGTTTTGCCCATGGGCCACTGTTACTCTGCCAGAACAGCAGTGTTGATTGTATTAGCATATCCTGTCATGTGTCTAAAACCTAAGCCATTACAGAGTTTTGTTAATCCTGGGAAATACTGCTGCTCATCTTCAAAATGAAATGCTCTCCTAGGAAAGAGACTCCCAGGTCTTACGTACAAAGCAGTGTAATTCTTCTCAAGATGGCCATGAGATGGGGCCCATTCGTGGATTTTAGCATCCATGAAATTGGAGGATTAAGTATACCTTGAAAATGGTTTTATTATCTTTTAGCAAGCACAATAGTACTTTCTTGCTTTGCTGCTTCTTGAAAGTTTTGGATCTTCAAATGGCATTAAAAGCTAAAGAATGGAAAACAAAAACTGCAAGCAATTGCCCAGCTAATGTTTGTCTCAAATGCAAAGTCGGAAAAAAGAACATCTCCAAAGAGTGTAATCAGCTTGAAATGAGTGATAAAAATTCGATTATCTACCAGTGCAAATTTGTGCTACAAATTGCCATCAGCCACATTTGGCCTAGGAACTTATTTGCTATTCTCAAATCACTTTGACTTTCAATGGAAAAAAATAATCACAACAACCTCAAAAATATCCTTTTAGGATTGTGAGTACCTACAAAATATGGCTACATATGTCATTCATGAACTTCAAGGTAAACCATTTTAAAATTACATTTGTGTGGTAATCAAGAAAACATCTAAAGAAAGAAAGAAAAACTACTTTTCAAAGTCAAGGACTTTTGGAAAACTCTTAGTAAACAAAGACAAAGTGGTTTCTTTTCTGTAGGCTGTCTTAGAGACTTCACTGGACCAGTATTCACTGTGGACCTCCTTAAAGAAAATGGTTTTCCAAACTTATTTGACCATTGAATCCTCTTTCCTGAAGTAGCACAATATAAAACTGTTCTGCAACATGTACCTAATAAGGCCACATGTAAGTATTTGTGACCAAGTAATGAAAAAGCAAAACAATTCCAATAATACTTCACTGCATTTTTCCTGTGTTTTCATGTTGTTTTATATCATTTGCTCTTGGTATAGACTTCAGTGATTCAGGGAAAGACAAGCTTCAGCATGACATCAAGAGTAGTCTAACCATATGGTTTAACTCTTTGTCTTGGGAATAAATAAAAGTCAGTAATTTTGGAGGAAAATCCAAAATTTTCATGTGATTCATTCAAAACAGGATTTTCACTGTGTATTAGTCAGATCAAATTGTTGTAGTGAAATGACATAACCTGAACAGCTAATCAAGAACAGAAACTTATTTCTCACAATTCTGGCACCTGGGAATGCCAAAGTCAAGATGCTCATAGACTTAGTGACTTATCTTGTTTTATAGATGGCATCTTTTTTTTGTTCACACAATGCGGAAGTTCTCGTCACTGAGACTCTCTTAGGCCACTTTTATAAAGACATTAATCCATTTCATGAGTTCTTTGTCCTCATAACCAAATTGCCTGTGAAAGTCCCACCTTCTAATATCACCACCTTTGGGTTTAAGACTTCAACAGATTAACTTTAGGGAGGACACAAATATCAAAATATTCAGACCATATAAACTGTTCAGCTTCACAGCTCATCTCTTTCCCATATTCACTTCCATTTTTTTTTTGGCCTGAGAGTGAAGCAAAATTTTTAAAGAAAATTATTCTTAGTCTTATCACTCTGTAGATTAATTGGTCTAGAAGAATTAATAGGGCTCTATTTTGGCTCTACATCTCTAGAACTCCTAGCATTATATTACTTAGTTGTTCACAAGGATCCAACTTATCTCTAAGATAAGTGAATACACTGTTTTCATCATCCAATACCTAGTATAAACCCTATAATGTCATAGAATTAATATTTTTCTTTTACAGTGTATTTGAATGGATATTTAAATGCAATAAAGTTGTCTGTTTCAATTTCACAGGTTTTGGTACTGATTTTTTTCTTTGAGGTTTTAAAGGGAAATTTCAAAGAGGAGATGGAAGTCTTATGAGGGTGGATTTTTTATATGTTGAGTTTGCTGATCTACTCCAAGTACCTCTAATTGGGAATGGAATATAGCATACAGTATAAAACATTGTTAGGTGAATTAATTGATTTTATAAAATAAATCCCCTTATATCTGAGATGTTCAAACCCTTCCTATTAAAAGTAAAAGAAAAATTGGTAGAGGCAAGGAGATTGGCTCTTCTGATTTTGTTCAATATCACTAGAATCATAAGTAAGTTCCCAGTTTCATAAAATAAATTCTTCCTTTTACAATTAT
Organism: Castor canadensis; assembly: GCF_047511655.1. Lineage (NCBI taxonomy): Eukaryota > Metazoa > Chordata > Mammalia > Rodentia > Castoridae > Castor > Castor canadensis. Next base: position 43,854,661 of record NC_133387.1, read on the forward strand.
AATTCAATGCTAGCTGGTATCATTGTGCCTTTGAAATAAAAATAAAACTGCTTTGTCAACCAAATGTGAAGAAGATATCTCTCATAGCCTCCCTTTGCAATCGTGGGCGCTTACACCTGTAATCATCTTGAGAAATACTGCCACTCATTTTTTAGTTCTTCAGGTTCTTTCTTCTGAGCTACATCACTTTGTCTTGTTACCTTGGATGTCATCCTGTTCCTTCACAACATCACTTCCCACTCCAAAGAATCCCTACTCCTTCATTTCCCAAAACAGCCCATGAGAGAAGACTATGTTGGGAACTCACTTTTCCTGGAACTTTGAGTCAGATTTCCATCACAGCAAGATAAACAAACATGAATTGAATACTCTGTATTTCAGCTCTTAAAATTCCCCTGGTAGTCCTACCACCAGAAAAGTACAATTGGACATTCTTTTCACAGATTTCTAAATTCCCCTCAGATCACTCTTTCCCAACTTGTCACTTACTTCTTATGCATAGATTTCAGATGCAAGGATTGGGGTGATTTTCACCTACAGCTGTCTGTGAGAATTTCAGTAAAAAATTTTTAACCAAACTCATTTTTAAATACATTTTTTTATTATTGAATGTTGTCTGCCTCCAATCTATTCTTATACCACTTCCTATACTATCTGTAGTGAAATGGTGTTCAGGTCACCATTAAGAAATGGGATTAAGATGAGATTAAGATGTGGACTCCTGGGACCCTGAGCCTTTTGAGAGATGTATATTTTATTTGCCTTGGGAACTAATGGATATGTATCCAGTGAAAGAATTGACTCACAGTCAATATGGCATAGAATATTTGAGGGCATTCTTTAAATGCCCCATTTGTATGGGAATATTCAATTCTAAAATTATCCCAAGAAAACCTTTTATAGCACTGTCATTTTAGTCATTTATTTTGTCTTACAGAAGGATGTTCAGAAGAAAGAAAAAAAATTACCCAATTATCCTATCACTAAATAGAACTAAACAAAATATATCATGTTGGTATGTTTCATTCCATCCTTTTTCCTATTCAGAGCTCCTTTAGACAACTTGTTAGAATCTTTTCTGCAGATTCATGGACACATTTTGCTTTTCCATTTATCCTCTCTAAATCATTTTCAAAATTTTGTTTTTCATATCTGCCTGGGAGTTCATCAAGTACACTGCAATCAACTTAATGATTTTCCTAGTGGATATTTAGCTCCTATGTAATATTTGTCTCTTGAAAATAATATTTCACTAAGCATGTATTATACATAAAATTTGTTCAAAATTTGGAATTGTTTCCTGAGGATTCACCCCCAGTGTTGAAATTAGTCCAAAAATTATGAACATTTTAAGGCTTTTAATGTTTATTACAAAATTCTTTCCAAAAACTTACATTATTTTTCACATTATGGTGTTTAAAACTTTACATCAGCCTTTTTATTTTATGATCTGAACCAAATGTTTTCTGCACCAAAGCTGTTGAACTTGAGATAACAGAGCTGACAAAAAAAAAACCTTTGCGTTGGGCATAAGGTCAGTGTAGGCTTTTGAGAATCTTTCATCTTCTTCTGTTTGACTGGAATGATCTCCTCTCTCAGTTTTGGAATATTCTCCTTTCAGGCTGTGTTCCTTTAGTCACTAACAAAAATCTGTGTTCTAAAATGATGAGTTTTAGGATCCATGGTTATCTGTTCTGAGTTATAACACTGATTTCATTTTCTTTTGTAACATATTTCTGATAGCAAACTAAAATATATTTATTATAAATAATTGGGAAATACAGAAAGTATGAAGAAGAAATTCTTAATTTGTACTGCCACTACATGTCTTAATTCTTGTAATCTCTTTTAGTATTAGGTGCATTTTCTTCCAAATGTGTTGATACACATAAGACCAAATTCACAATGATGCTATCACTACCTCACAGCAATCAAAACCATAGAATACCAGCACCCTAAAAGTCCTGAGTTTACCTGGTAGCATTGTAATATGAAACATTATCATGCTATTAAATGCACTTTGAAAGTATGAATTAAAGAAGTCATATATACTGCAGTGTGCCACAACCCATTTGGCAGTTCCATGATTAGATTTTTAACCTTTTGTTTTTCAGTTTGTATGGTTTTCTTGGATGGAATAAATGCAATACATGAATATTTGTATATAACTTTGATTATGACCTAAGGATCAGTTCTTAGACATATTTCTGAGTAAAACTTGTGAATATTTTTTTAAGATATTCAGTACAGGCTTCCAAACTTTGAAAGGTTTATGCCAATTAATTTTTCTTGTTCCATTATGAAATATATAACAGAAATGGAAGATAAGGATTATGGCAATTTATTAGTTATGAATATGATGGTGCATGTATTTTCAGATATAAGTGATAAAGATTTAAAACAGTAAAAGTGCAAAAATACTTAGATTGATTCTGAATAACTTTTGTTAGCTGCTTATGAAGTAATGCTAATTATTTTCAAAAATAAGTTTTTATTAAAACTAAAATAAGCCAAATGTACTCCATTAAACATGCATTTTTTGTTTTTAAATTTTATTAATAATTGAGGTAAGTTATACTGAATACCATTTTTCTTCCAGGGGTTTAAAAATATTTTTTACAAAATTATTTTCAAAATATTCACAAAATAAAAGTAAGCTATCTTGATCTTCACAGATAAAATTATACTATTTAATACAATCCATTACAATAAGAAAAATGAATATGCCTTCAAAATGCATGGAATCACATCTCTAGAATCCAATTGTATATAAGGATATATTCCTTAATTTAAAAAAACAGTCTTATGTCCCTTTTATTTTTTAAATAAGTTAAGAGCAAGCCACATATGTGGTACACACCAATAATCCAAGCACTAGGAAGACTAAAGTAGAAGGATAGTGAGTTCAAGATCAGCTTGGGTTACAGAGTGAGTTAAAAGCCAAATTGCAGTTATTTTCATATCAGACTAACTCCAAAAGAGCTAAGGAAAGCAGGATTGGTAGCATAGTAGATTTGTTTACACTAGAATTACCACAAACATGCAGCTGTCTGGAGCCACAATCAATTGTAGCCAGGAGAGAGCACAGAGAAAGAAGCCCGGTTCCTGGGATCCCCCAGCCAGACATTGAAGACCACAGGAACCTCATGGCAGGAACCCTTATAAGTCAAAATATAGACCCCTACATTCAGGACAGCCTGTCATTAACCCCAGGTGAGTCTTAAAAATCTTGGCAACACTAACACTGCATTACTGATGTAGGAATCAGCAGGTCAAGAGAATAACAGCCTGTGCATTGGTGAGAAGTTAGGAGTCCAGTTTTTGGGAGTCAGAGTGGGAGCTTGAAACAACAATTTAAGTCTGTCTCTGTGCTAGAGCCCTGGCTCAGAGTCTTACAGGCTCTGGATGGTCTCTCTGTCACTGAACCAAATTCCTAAACCAGATACCTCTACTGGCCTAACCTGTTCAGATTAGATAGATAGATAGATAATGGCACTGAAGGGATGCTGGAGCAAGGAAGCCACCATCCTTACCAATGATTAAGAAAATACTGACTTTATCTTTGTTTATGTCTTTATGAATTTTTGTTTGTTTTTGGTATTTCATTCTCTTCCTTACTTTTTTTTAAATATTTTCTCCTTTATTTTTTGCAGTGATCATACCTGAGCCATGACACTGACCTTTTAATGTCTAATTTTTAAAAATCTTTCTCCCTGCCTCTCTTATTACCTTTCCCATTTCTATGTTATTTATGTATTCATAAGTCAATTCTCTTTCTTATTTATCTCCTCTTTCTATTCTGTCTTTCACAATGCTTCATTATTCTTATTTTTTTTTTTGCTTAGGTTGTTAGATTGCCCGATATTTTTCTCTCTCTCTCTCCTTTCTTTCTCCCAATACATTTACCTTTTCTATTTTCATCTTCCTTCTCATTTACCCCCACCCACTTACTTTGTCTGCCTTCCCTTCTATGCTATTTCACCATAGATCATGTGCTATTCACTATAAGTATCCCCACTGTCTTCTTTCCATTATTACCCTATTGCTAGTGTCTTCTTATTTCATGAAGTATTATCTTTTCTTATTCATTCCTCTAGAGGTCCTGGAGATTTGGCAGTGATTGTTCTTAATGCTTTTTGTATTTTCATAGCATATTAGTCTATCAACTGTAATTGCTTCCATAGCATGGTCTTCTGCTTGAGTGGGGCAGACGGTCAGACCCAGTGTCTTAAGTTTGTTGTGTAAATGCTTAACTATGGAGCCACAATACCCAGTCTAATGGGGAAAAAAAATGTGCCACAACCCAATCAATATCCAAACCAGATTGAACATTGAGAATACTTCAACTGAAAGAACATAGGAGATTAAAACCTCCATCCAAAGATTTGGCTCCAGATATGTTAATCTTAACATAGAAACACAAGTGATATGGAAAAACAAGGTGATATGTCTCTTTCAAAAGTCAACCATTCCACAATAAAAGACTTGAATAATAGTGAAGTGGATGAAATCTGAAATAATAAGAATGATAAAAAATATTAAAGAAGAGATGTATAAACACCTGAATAAATCCTAAAAAGAATACAAATAAACAGCTAAGTAAATTCAAAGAGAATTCAAATAAGCCATTGAATGAAATAAGGAAGAGAATGCAGAATATAAAAGAAAAATTCATAAAGGGGTAAGGGAGAGTAATGGAAGGGGTTGAACAGATCAAATAAAGCACACCCACAATGGGCATACATTGAGATACCCCTTTGAACATGAACTTAGATATTAATAATGAAAACCAATACTGTAAAATAGGTACAGTTTGGGGGAGGTGGTTACTAGTGGGAGGGGATAGGGTGGAGGAAGGAGATTAAGGTGATGTTATATGGTAGATAGATTTCATATACCTATATGAAACAGAATTAAGAAACCTCTTGCAATTGCTTTAAGTGGGGTGGAGAAGGGATTAAGAGAGAGAGATGATGGGGGTAATGTAAATAATGTACAATATAAGTCTAATCAGAATTGCCACTACAAATCCCTCCATATAATAAATATATCCTAATAAAAAACTTTAAGGAGAAAAATTCAGTAAAGATAGAAATCATGAAAAAAAATCAGATTGAAATTCTGAAAATGGAAAGTCCAATAACACGTATTTTAAAAAATCAGTTGAAAGCCTTACTAATAGAATGGAACAAGGTGAAGATAGAATAGAGGAATTAGAACATTTTGATAAAGACAAAGGGAAAAATTATAAAATGGTATGAACTGTACAGGAAAGACCTTTGAGTCACCATTCAAATACCAAACCAATGAATCATGGGCACAGAAGGAGAAGAGATGGAAGGTAGATGTATAAATAACATATTCAATAAAGTAATAGAAGAAAATTATCCCGATCTTTAGAAAGAAATTTTTTCCAGGTTCATGAAGCCTTTAGAACAGTAAACATATATGACCATAAAAGATGTTCCCCATTGAATAGTACAATTAAAACATTACAGAAGAAAGAATATTGAAAACTGCAAAACAAAAGCAACTGGTCACATATAAAGCCCAACCAACAGAATAACAGCAGATTTCTCAACAGAAACTTTAAAAGCACAGATAGTCCCCAAGACAATAATAGTGGGTTATGTCAATACTCCACTCTAACTCAGAGAGATGTCATCCAGACCAAAAAAATTGACAAAGAAACTTCAGAATTAAATGACACAGTAGATCAAATGGATTTAACAGACATCTACAATATATTTCACCCAACTGTTGCACATGCACATTCTTCTCAGAAGCCCATAGAATTGTTTCCCAAATAGATCATATTTTAAAACATAAAACAAATTTTACAAATTCAAGAAAACTAACACAACTTCCTATATTTTATCAAATAATTAGATAAAACTAGAAATCAACAGCAAAAGAAACTACAGAAAGCATTCAAACACATGAATACTGAGCAATACATTGTTAAATGACCAGTGAATCACTGAAGAAATAAGAGGTGGGGGGGCTTTCCTAGAATCAAAGGAAAATAAAGAGACAACTTACCAGAACCTTTGAGACACAACAAAGGCAGTACTAAGAGAGGAAAGTTGATGGTAGGAGTGACAACATTTAAAATCAGGCAAATCTCAATCAAAGTACCTCAAGCTCTTAGAAAAATGACAATAAGTCAAACGTTCATTAAGAGATGGAAAGAATTAATAAGTATTAGAACAGAAATTAATGAAATGGAGACTAAAAAATACAAAGGATCAAACAAGCAAAAATTGGTTCCTTGAAAAGACAAGCAAAATTGAAAAATCCTCAGCCAAACTAAGCAAAAGAAGGAAGGAGAAGATCCCAATTAATAAAACCAGAGAAAGAAATGGGATGTCACCAGAAATACTAATGGAAGCAGAGAATAATTAAGGAGTAATTAAAAAATTTAATTCTATAAACTCAACACTCTAAAAACAAATGGATATATTTCTAGATGCATATGACCTACCAAAATGAAATCAAGATTATATAAACCACTTAAGCAGTTGAATTACAAAAAATGGGACTGAACCAGTAAATACTGCCACACTATTCACAAAAGCCAAGCTGTGAAGCCCACCCAGATGCCCTACAACTGATGAATGGATCACAAAAATGTGAAGTGGATAGATGATAGATAGATAGATAGATACAGATACATTATGTGAGATACATATACATATGTGTGTGTATATATATATATATATTCATACAATATATAATATATATACAAAGGCTTCATGTTTTCTCTCATATGTGGAAGATAGATCCAAAAGATAAATGTATACACAAAACAAACAAGATCATATACAAACTTATATATAGAACATGCTTGCAATAGTGGAACTACACTATACAACTTGGGGGAGGAGGGAAAGGAAAAGTGAAAGTGTAAGCGATATTGCAATATATAGCTTCTCTGCAGGTACAGGATATAACAATATGTATGGAAAGTTGCTGAATAATGGAGGGTAAGAGGGAAGGAGTAAGGTAGAGTAATAGACGAGATTGAACTGACCAAAGTAAAGTATACTCACAGCCAGGATACCTCAAGAAACCCCTTCGAACATTGAATTTGGAATTAAAAATGAAAGACAGGACTGTATAATAGGAAAAATGGGAGAGGTGTACTTGGGAGGGAGGGTGAATGGAGGAGATGAAGGTGAGGGAATATGTTTAATGGACTTCATATACATATATGAAATAGAATAATGAAACCTCTTCAATTGACTTAGGTGGGACAGGAAAGAAGTTGAGGTGAGGAAATGGTGGGAACAATCTAACCAATGTACAATGTAAGTCTATTTGGAATTATTGCAATGAATCCCCTCTGTACAATAAATATATCCTAATAAAAACATCTCCCAGCAAGAAAAAAAGCCCAGAGCAGAGATGCACTGACAATTTCCACCAAAAGATTAACCCCAATGCTACCTAACTATTCCATAAAATAGACAGGGAAAGGATGCTACCAAACTCATTCAATGAAGGCAGTATTACCCTGACACCAAAACCAGACAATGAAGAGGAAATTATAACAATTTTCTTCATGAACATAGATGAAAAAATGTCAGTAAAATACTTGTTATCAAAATTCTAGAACAAATAAAAAAATCATATTGTATGATCAAATTAGTTTCATTCTAGGAATGCAAGGATGGTTCAACATGCCCAAATAAATGTAATACAGCACATTTAAACAAAATCAAGGAAAAAAATCAGATGATCTTCTCAATAGATACAAGAAAAGCCTTTCACAAAATTCAACATCCTTAACCATACAGAATATGCAAATCAAAACTACACTGAAGTTCCATCTCACTCCAGTCAGAATGGGTATCATCAAGAAAACAAACAATTGGTGGTGAGAATGCAGGACAAAGAAACACTGTTGGTGGGAATGTAAATCTTTGTACCTACTATGAAAATCAGCATTGAAGTTATTACAAACACTAAAAATAGATCTACCATATGACTCTGCAATACCTCTTTCAGGCATATATACAAAAGAATGTAAAACAAGATAACAATAGAGATATCTGCACAGCCATGCTTATTGCAGCACAATACCCAATAACTAAGCTATAGATTCAATCTAGTTTCCCAAAAACCAATCAATATATAAAGGAACTGTGGTGTATATACACAGTGGAGTATTATTCAGCCATAAAGAAGAGTGAAATTATGTCATTTTCAGGAAAATAGGTGGAACTTGAGATAATCTCATCAAGTTAGATAAGCAAAGAGCAAAAAGACAGATATCACATTTTCACTCAATAATAATATGATAATTATAATAATAGGACATGTTTATAAAAGGGGGACTTTCTGGTGGGAGGAACCAGAGGGAGGTAAGAAAGGGATAAGAGATGGTCCTAGAGATATGAGCACTTTCAAAATACATTTCTTATGTATATATGTACATGTACATATATGTATATGTATGAGAATAGAAACACACAAAAATGTTGTTAAAGTCATGGAAGAGATAGACTATGAAGAAAGTATAATAGAGAGGGTAAATTTGACCAAAGTACTTTGAATTGTTTATAGAAATATCACCACAAAACCCCCTTGTACAATTAATTTATACTAATTAAAAAAGAAAGCAATTAAGAGCAAAGGAACTATAACAGTCTCCCACTTATCTGTGTGATATGTTCTACAAATCCTGGATCATAGATGTTTGAAACCATAAATAGAACCAAATCTTATGATACTATGCTTTTTTCTATTCATATATACATACTTATGATAATGCTTAATTATAAATTAGGCACAGTAAGAACCTAATAATAATACTATCATAAAATAGAACAATTATAACAGTATACTATAATAAAAGTACTTATCTCCTCTCTTTCTCTATTGTACTATATTCATCTTTCTTGTGATGATGTGAGATAGTACCTAAAGAAAGCACTGTACAGCTTCTCTTTGGCATATCTAATTTTTTTCACTACAGGGGTTAGAACTCAGGGCCTTGTGCTTACTAGGCAAGTGCTCTACCACTTGAGCCACATCTCTAGCTCTTCTTTGGTATAACTGAATTGCAGATATCACTAATTTTACATTTTGGGACTATCAGTAAGTAAAGTAAAATAAGGGTTACTTTAACACAAGCACTGTTGAATCAAAACAGGGGATCTGATCATCAAGATAGTTACTAGTGAGAGCAGGCAGGTAGTATATGCAATGTGGATATGCTGGACAAAGGTATGATTCAATTTCCGGGAAGGATGGAACAAGCTGATTCAAAGTTTCATCATGCTCTTCAAAGTAGTCAGAAATTTAAAACATATGATTCTTTCTGGAATTTTCCATTTACATTTCTCAAAGCATGCTTGATCATGGGTACTAAAACCATGGAAAAATGAAACCACAGAAAGGGAAGGTTACTGTATTATTTACCTAGAATAATGCTAAATGGCATAACTTGATTCAAGTCAAATTCATTGAACACGTAAATATATATTCTCAATACTGCAGTGTATTCTCCCGGGTCTCAGTAAAACATCAAATGAGTATAAGTCTAGTGAGAAAAAAACTGCAAAAACAATAAAAGATCCAAAAACACAAAACATGACTCAGTCTGATATATAAATCAAGGGAAGAGGGTACTAGGTGATTTTACATATTTTAGGTTAAGATAGTCATTCCAAGAATAAGTAGTATTTTAATACTGTGTTTTATAATGTTGAATATATTTTCATTTGTATGATTATCATTCTCCTTCTACTACACTTACAAATCTAAATTCCATCCCAGATGATGCCATGTCCTTTTTGAGGCAGTAGCATGTATGTTTCTAACTTGACTGAAGAGTGGGGATTAAAATAAATAATTACTGGATATATCTTAGCAAAGAAAATAGTCGGTTGTGGTTTTATTTAATTCATAGGCAATTAATAGCACAGTATGTCTCTACTAATACTGTGATCAATGCATAGTATTTGAGGAGAAAATAGGAAGGTGTGCAGGCAAATATTGAATAAAGTTTTGTGCTTTTCTTAAACAGACATGCATACTATCTATGCATGCCAACTAGATGTGTCAGTGTACACATTCACCATGATCATATGTACATACAAAGACAAATGTGTTCTTCCGGTCATCAGAGATATACTTGTTTTATCCAAAATGACAGTTTCCTAAACCATATAGGAATAAGAAGTCACTTACTATGTACATTGTGATTAGTGTTGCAACAGTCTTTTGGAAGTCCAGATTTACATCTGCTACATGAGCAGAAAGATTGATGCCCCAAGTAAACATCACTACTTTCTACTGCCTGGGAGATATTAATATGGTCTAGAATCACAAGCATTGATTAAATCCAGGGCTTCAGAGTTAAAGCAGACTTTTTCTCTGTGTCATCCAAGTTGGGCACCAAGTCAATTTCAAATTGATCTGATAATGTATCATCTCCCTTTTCTCTGTTTAAGTAAACCAAGTCCCAAACAACCCTGAACACAGGTGATTTGTAGCAAAAGAAAGAACTCATATAAATACCCAAGCAATTTCTCATTCTCACCTTTTAAAATTGTATGAGTTCAGCCTTAAGTAAGAATAGGCCATAATTTCATTTTAAAATACTGGTAAATGGATATCTTGTCAGTAATCAATAACCTACATTTTCTCAGTATTCCTCCAATGGAAAAATCTCCTATCAACTTAAATTTTTGGCACTTTCCAATATCCTACTACATAGGTTATAGTAAATTTGACTTTATTACAAATTTCTATTCTTACTCATAACCTAAGCAGTAAAGATTTATGGAATATAATCAAGCATTACAACCTAAATGCCACTTATATCCTTAATCTAAATTAATTGATATATTGCATAGTTTATAAAAGTTACATACCAGTCTTGGAACAAGATACATGGTAGACAAAAGTTATCATGATGACTGCACCTCACTGAGGATCTTTTAAAAGCTACCAATGTCAAGGCTCCATCTTTGAGATTCTGACTTAGGTAATGTACAGTGAAAACCTAAGCACCTTTTCTTTCCTTTTTTTTTCTTTAAAGCTCTCCAGCTCCCTTGTAGAATCTAATAGGCAGGAAGTCATGATTTAAACTGAAGGTGCATTTATAAACATAAGCATAGGTAATGAAAAGAACAAACTCATCTATGAATTGCCCCCAGAGACTTCAGGAGCCTATTTTGCTTGCTTCTGTCATGATCTTAAAATTAACAATATTGTGTTGCTCCTGTTGTTGTTACTGCAGCTGCTCTTAACGTTCTATTTGGATTCTCAGTTTAAAAGATATTATGTACTAAAATCAATAATAACAGCTAGCATTCATGAAGTGTGTGCTATGTGGAAAGCACTGTGCTGGTTTAATTTATATGCTTTATCTTATTTAATTCTAAGACCCTTGAGGTAAGTATTATTAGATCTGTTTCACAGATTGAGATTCTGAGACTCAAGAGAAGTAAAATGATTTACACTAGGGGCACCAAAACAGCTAAAAAGCAAGCCTGAATAGAGTGTCTTTCCCAATCTCATTCTTCTTTCCAGTTCTACGTCTAATTTTTTTAAGTAAAAACTGATCTGGTTTCATATCTACTTATTCTGGAGTAAAGCCAACATGTTTCAAAGCATAAGATCTGCACTTCTCTACTAATATGAAGAACTGAATGCTGACACAATTTTCTGCATTTTGACACCAGAAAGATTTCAATAATGGGGTAAATTTAATATCCTCAAAAATGCAGATTAACTATTTTATCTTCCTCTCAGAAGACTTGAATCAAAATAAGATGCTTCCAGCCTGCAGAGGAGCAGTGGAAACACAGAGATATTAAACATCATAAATATGCTTTGAGGTGACAGTTTACAGGATTTACTTGCACACAAATCATCCTAGAAACAGACTTAAATCTCATACATTGCCATACATTTTTAGCTACTGGTGAATAGCAACCCTGAATAAAAACACTTCTAAAAAAAAAAGTTAAAAGACTCAAAACAGTGATACCCTTTGCAATGAGCAAATACTAAAAAGTTGATAAAAAATAAAAGTCTTTTCTTAAAGAAAAGACTTAAATATTTCACCAGCCTTCCTTCAAAGTAAATGGAAAGTATGACTCATGAAGCATCATGCAAATGAGTAGATGGTGCTGCTATGAGTAAACATCAGAATTATAAAGTCACTTTAGAGAGATGGCATTACTAATTTATTCCATTCCTGTTTCACAAGAAAAAGATTTTCAGATCAAGGTAAGATCCCTATTTATTTTGTTATAGTCTCTTATATAGGGAGTTGCTATAATTAAGATAATATATGTCTCCCAAAGCCCCATATGCTAGAGGCTTGATTGCCAGCTTTTGGTGTTATTGGGAGGTGGTGGAATGTTTAGAGTTGGGATATAGTGAAAGGAAGTTATGTCATTGGAGGCAGGCCTTTGAAGAAAATACTGGGACCCTGGCCGCTTTCTCTGTCTCTTTCTCTCTCTCTCTCTCTCTCTCTCTCTCTCTCTCTCTCTCTCTCTCTCTTTTTACACCTACACACGCACACACATACACACACACACTTCCTAATCACCATGAGGTGAGCAGCTTTGTTCTGCTACATATTCCCTATGATGATCTGCCTTATCATAGGTCCAAAAAAAAATGGAGCTAACTAACTGGCTCTGAAATCATGAACCCAAAAATCCCTTTCCTTCATTTAAGTTTTTTATTTCATGTATGTTGTCACAACAATGGAAAACTGAATAACAGTAGTTTTCACCTAATGGTTAGTGAAAAAAATATCAATAAACACTTCATCTTCAATTATAATGTGAAAAGAGATCTTTCTAGTACTTAGAAATGTATTCTACTCATATCATGTTAGAATTCTCTAAAAAATTTTTTTGATACCATATCAGCATCTTATTTCCAAATCAAACAAATGAACTGCATTTAGTGTCAAGAAAACCATTTGGCACAGAGCATTATAAGCCAATCCATTTTATGAGCCTAGTAATTAATTCATTAATTCAGTAAAAGAACTTATATCTACAACATTCATTAATTGTTACCATAAAATGCTCTAGTTAATTTAAATTTTTCTTTTCACTTTTTGATTGGTCATATAAACTTGTGTACACATACTTTACATTGTACTTAATAAGAAATCACAATAATGAAAAATGTGACAGAGTAAGAGTCAGAAAACTCAAGTTCTTCTTGTGGTCTCTCTAGTCCACTGAATTAAACCAATAACTTAACCTCATATCTGCTTTTCCTCATCAATCTAGTGCTGATTTTACAATCAATCTGTAAAGATAGATTTGAGAACAATTTTCTTTTAAAAATATGCATTAAAGAATTTTAAAATTAAAAAATGATATTTTCCAAAGCACAAGCCAAAGAAAAATGATCTGAAGTAGTCTTTGAAAAGGGCAACAGTCAAGGAAGTTTTGAAAATTATAAGATATTCACAATTAGTCCTCAATTTTTAAATGTTTTAAGAAGTTCTATAGTCATAGGGAGGAAAAAATTATGACTTTATTAGGTCAGTATTTCCACAAATAAGTTTACCATGATAAATATATGTTTGGCAGTACTGGGGTTTGAACACAGGGCTTCATGGTTGCTAGGCAAGAGTTCTACCACACAAGCCACACCTCCAGATCCAGATATTTTTTAATGTGAACATTTTCTTCCTTAGATGTTCTACAGAGAATGATTTGGACTATGTAATGCAGTACATTAAATTAAAAAGTATCATTGGGGCTAGGGAGGTAGCTCATTGTGAAAGAAAAAGAGAGGAAGAGAGGAAGGGAGAAAGAGAGGAAGGAAGAAAGAAAGGAAGGAAGGAAGGAAATTTTTCTTATTCCAGGAATATTACTGAGAATAAAGAAAAATGTTTTATAATGAAAATTTTTAATTTGAAAGAAATTTAACATCCTTAATTTTTACCCACCTAATATTTGTATAAACTTAATACATCCTCAAAATATATGAAGCAAGAGTGGCAGAAATGAAAGAATAGGTAAGATTAATATTAATATTTTCAGATTTTAACACTCTTGTCTCCATAATGGAAAAATTATCAACCAACTTGGCCCAATGGACATTATATAACAGTAAAACAAATAACAGAAAAGCACACACTCTTTTCAAGGGCATATAAACAAACCTCCAAGTAAAACAGACTATATGCGGGCTTATAAAATAAATCTCAGTAAATTGGAGGTTGAAATCATATAGTACATGTATATTCTATGATCACAATGAAGGTAAGTAAAATAACAAAAGATATCTTAAAGGCTCGCAGAGTGGCTCATTTGGTAGAGTGCCTGCTTAACAAGCTTGAGGCCCTGAATTCAAACGCCAGCCACCATTCAAAAGAAAAAGATATCTAAAAAATCTTCAAATAGTTGGAAATTAAATAAAATATCTAAACCTACCATGGGTCAAAGAAATTACATGAAAATGTAGAAAACATATTGAAATGAAATTAACACATATCAAAATGTGTAGATATATAATCCACGGAACAAAATTGTGCTCAGAAGTAGATCCAATGTATATGCTGAGTCAAAGTTTTACAAAGTTACTAAGGTAATTAAATAAAGTAAAAGATATTTGTGTCAAAGGACTGAAAACCAGAATATACAGGGAACTCAAAAAACTAAGCTCCCCCAAAATTAATGAACCAACAAAGAAATGGGCAAGTGAACTATATAAAGCTTTTCCAAAAGAAGAAATCCAAATGGTCAAAAAAAAAAAAAAAGCCACATGAAAAAAATGCTCACCATCCCTGGCCATAAAGGAAATGCAAATCAAAACCACACTAAGATTCTACCTCACCCCTGTTAGAATAGCTAGCATCAAGAAGACCACCAACAACAAATGTTGGTGAGGATGCAGGAAAAAAGGAACCTTCATACACTGCTGGTGGGAATGTAAGCTAGTCCAACCACTTCAGAAAAAAATATGGAGGCTTCTTAAAAAGCTAAACATAGATCTGCCATATGATCCAGCAATCCCACTCCTAGGGATATACCTGAAGGAATGCAACTCAAGTTATTACAAAGACACCTGTACACCCATGTTTACTGCAGCACTATTCACAATAGCCAAGCTATGGAAACAGCCAAGATGCCCCACTACTGATGAATGGATTAAGAAAATGAGGTATTTATACACAATGGAATTTTACTCAGCCACAAGGAAGAATGAGATTATGTCATTCACAAGTAAGTGGATGGAACTGGAGAACATCATCTTAAGCAAAGTTAGCCAGGCTTAAAAGGCCAAAAATTGCATGTTCTCCCTCATTTGTGGATTACAGACCTAAAACAAATGCAGTAATAATATTAGACATGGGTCATACACTAAGGGGAAAAGACACATGAAAAGAATAGGGAAAGGGAAGGAAATCTCAAACTTGAATGTGGTGGATGTTCTCCCTGTAGAGGACTGAATAAAGTAATCTTAAACTGGCAGAGGCCACTATGGGAAGGGGACCAGGAAGTAGTGAAGAGGTCAGGCAGAGATGAACCAATGTGGGTTGCAATACACAAGTGCATGGATGCAATAGGTATCTCTCTGTATAGCTATCTTTACCTCAAACTAGCAAAAATTCTATGTCTTTTTTATTATCTCTTATTTTTTCTCTTCAACAAAATCCAAGAACAAGAGGGTGAAACAAGTTCTGTCCAGAAGGGGGGAGGGGGCGGGAGGGGGCGGGAGGTGGCCCAAACAATGTATACACATGTAAGTAAATGTAAAAATGATAAAATATAAGAAAGAAAGAAAAATAAGAAAAAGAAAAGTAGCTTAATATAAACATGGGCAAAAGATTTTTTGAAAAGATACTTATGTCAACAAATGGTACTGAAAAATAATTTATGGCCATTTGATAAAACAACATCAATGCATGCACATGTGAATAAATGAATAAAAAATTTAAATAAATAAATAAATATCAAAATAAATAAATAAATAAAGACCTCAAACTGCATACAAAAGTTAACTTTAAATTCACCATATACAAAATTTAAAATGTCAGAACTCTAAAATTTCTGGAAGAAAATAAAGAGTAAATAAAGATGTCTTAGGACACTAAAAAAATGATGGCTAATTGTAATTGTCAATTGTCAACTTCATTGGACTGAGAAATCCCCAGGAAATTAGTAAAACACACATCTGGGTGTGTTTGTGAGAATGTTTCCAGCAGCCATTAGATCATGAGGGCCTAAAGAATGGTTTAATCCACTGATGAGATTCAAATTTTTAATAGACTATTGGGAGTTTGTGGAACTGTGGATGGTGGACTAACTGAAGGCAGACAAATCCTTGGGGCTAGATCTTGTCCTGTTACAGCTGTGCTCTGTTTGCTGGCTTCTCTACACCCTCACCCCGTGATGGTCTAAAACTATGAACCAAAATAAATTTTTCCTCCTTTAAGTTGCTCTCTCAGTTATTTTTGTCACATTTATGCAAAAGTAACAAATACACAAATTAACCATTTAAATATGGTAAATTGGACTCACATCTTTTAAAAACACTTATGAAAACAAATTGGCAAGCTAAGACTGGGTGAAATTATTTGCAATTCATGTATCTGGCAAAGATCTGGTATCTAGAATATATTTTTCATAAAACTTCTATGACTAAACAATTTTCAAATAATTAAATATTTCTACAGATATTTCACAAAAAGTGGATATCTAAATAAGCATCAAAGAAGACACCTAAAATCACTGATTGTGAGGAAAATACAATTTTAAATCCATGAGACAGTTTTACATGCCCAGTATAATAGCTAAGATTATGATTGATAATACCTACTGTTGAGAAGACCACAGGCTATTGCTCCTCTCAGGGACTTCAGGTAGGAATGTAAAATACATAAACCATTTTTCAAACTAGCCTGTTTACTTCTCAAAAGTAAATACACTGTTATCATATAGCCTGGAATTTCAGTCATAAATATTTACCCAAAAGAAAAGAAACATAGGCCCACACAAAGGCTTGTTCACAAGTTCAAAGCAGCTTTATTCACAGTACTCCAAAAGTGGCAACAACTTAAATGTCCATCAGCAAATGTATAAACACATGACGGTATTTCTATTCAATGGAATACTATTTGGCAATAAAAAAACTAGTGATTGTAGAACACAAAATGAATAATTTCAAAAACATAATGTAGAGCAAAGGAAGCCAGAAAAAAATTCACACTCTGCTTCCTCCATATTAAAATCTAGAATAAGAAAAAAATAATTTATAATGAAAGAAGGCAGATTAGTTATGTTGAAGAATTGACTACAAAGGGACATAAGGAACATTTTAGGGTGATGGAGATGTTCTTGATTGTAATCGTGACAGTTACATAATTGTACATAAATTTATTGAGCTACACACTTAAAATGACTGTACTTTATTGTGTGTAAATTATACCTCAATAAATGTGATTTCAAAATCTACATTCACAAAGATATTATTTTACATCTATCACCTAGAATATCATGTTCAAATAAAAACATTTGTGATCTGTGTTTGTCTTTTATGTATTCCCCAGAAGCATTTCCTGAGACAAAGATTTGAGTGAATATAGTTTTCCTGGAGGTGATTATAACAGGCATCCATAGTAGAGAACTGAGGGAGTAGAGAAGTGAGGCATAGTAAGTTACAAACATGGGATTTGGAAACCAATTATACCACTCACATTCAAAGTTATCCACATAAGAGCATTGGTGGAAGCTTACTCTTCAGTCATTGTTGGAAGTCTGTTCTTGGACACCTACAGAATATTATTTCCTTGACACTTCTGGCCTGCTGTGCAGGGAGCAAAGTAGACTTCAGTGGACAGGAGAGGGATTCTGGAAATGTAATAAAAGTACTAGTAGTTGGAAGTTGAGTTAATGTGCACTGAAATAGTGAAGGGAACAGTTACATAAGTGGGACCCTTGTCTTACTGCAAGATTACTGAAAGAGAACACCTGACAATTCAAAGAACACTTCTGTTGCAGAAGTTTTAGGCATATAGATGTTAGAGTTAAAGACCACTTTGAATCATTTATACTTTATTTCCACTTTGTTTTCAACATCAACACATCTTTGCAACTATAAAGATGTAAGCCAAAGAACTGACCATGATTTGAAAGTCAGGTTTATGCCATTCAGGTATGACTGAAAATGTAAATATACATCAATGTAAAGAAAGGAAAAGATAGAAACACAACTTAGAAGTGTTGTAATTATTCTTTCTTTCATTGGTCTTTATTTAACATAGAACTACTTTTTCCCCAGGATCACTCATGAGGAGCAATATATTTCAGGATAAATATATTATTTAAGACACTTAACTACTAAAACTATCAAACTATTATTCTGCAACAGAAGAATAAATATTATCTCAAAGATCTAAGAGAATTAGTATAAATTCCTGCATATGAAATGAAACAATTATACTTGCTATTATGTTTCGACTGATGATTTAAGTCAGTATCAACTGATGCCATAACTATTCTACTGCTACATATTTAATCTCCAACACAACTCTTTGGAGTCAGTTGTCCCACCTTAGTACATATATATGCAGCAAATATTTCAGCCAAGGTATAATGACATGCCCAATTATCCAATCAATGAATTTTCCTAGTCACAAGAATGATTAGTCTTTCCACTTTGTGATTTGTAGTTTTTTTCCTACTTTTCAAAGTTCTGATTGGACATTTCAGAGGAAAGAAGTTCAAGTCCAGTATCAATACTCATAGATATTGAAACAGTTTTGTAAATTAACAAATAAATCTGATACCAATATCCAATTTTAAAATATGCTGACATGTTTCCAGATATTTTATGAGATATTTTAATAGCTTAAATTTATGATTTGTTCAATTTTTATTCAAAAGTTTGAAATATATAAACATTTCTTCAACATCAAAATAATTTTTAACTTGCAGATGGCTACATATGAAATTAACACTTTAAAGTGACCTCCCTAAATTGTTTAAAATTTCATCTTAATAATTCAACTCATTGTTAGTTTTTGTCTCACCCATCATTTCATAATTCCTGAATCACCCAATTTCTCTATTTTTAAATTTTTATTTTTAAAAATCCTTTTATAAATGTGACATAAAAATAGGATCTCTCTTCTAAGAAAAAGTAATTTACATACGATTTTTGGAATTTCTTGGCTTTCATAAAAGCCAGTTTTGAAGCCCTTATCCAATTTATAGATTATATGCAGATCTACTTAGATATAAATTAGATACCATACACAAAACTAAACATAAAGACTGTGATCACGGTGTGTAATTCTGATACAGAAAAATGTCACAGTGAAATCATCATTTTTTATAATTATTATATCCTAATAATGAAAAGAAATTTCCATGTTCCATGATGGTTACTTATTCCTTCTAATTTACATAACACTATTTTCCTTTCAAATATTGAATAATGGATCAATGAGTCCTATACAGTATGAAATAATTTTTATATATCTTTTTTAGAATGACACCTCAAGAAATTACTTATGCAAATATCATAATGTCTTTAAGAGCAATAAATTGTCTATTAGAATGGACCCATGTAAGATACATAGATTTTTCAAATGTACATTACTTCCTTTCCTTTTCATGGGTAAGAAAAGAAACCTACCAAAGTTATTAGTTAATGGCAATCAGGTGATGTGCACACATGTTACTTTCAGTTAAAGCACACTTTAAAATACTTGCTTTATAAAGCATCTATATTTATATGTAACCAGAATATAAAAAATAAATAAGGCAACATTGCCTCGTCTGTTTCTCATGCATTATAACCTGTTTACCGGTGATTTCTAGTCTCTGCCTTTGTAATATATCCAGTATTTAATAATTTCTCACTGCCAATACAGCTATTAACATAGTTGGAATCTGAGTAATTATGATCTCCCATCTCCATTATTATAGAGCTTCATTCCTAGTCTTCCTGTATCCAATCTTCCCTCTTAGAATCCACTCTCCACAGTGCAGGGTGGTTCTTTTAAATCATAAAACACTTCATAATACTTACATGCTCAAAACACTCTGAGAATTCTTTTTGAATCATAGGTAAAGTTAAAATCCTGCTTCCTTTGTTAACACATTTTATAAGTTTCTCTGCAGGGCTCACTCTGCTCCAGCTCCACCAGCCCAAGCAAGCCCCTGACTTAGGCTATGCCCTGTCCTTGGAATGTTCTTGTCTAATATGCCCATATGCCTAGGCCCTTGGCTTCCTTTTAATGTCACCATAGAATAAAAGAGCTGCTTGCTAAATGACCTATATTAAAAATAAATAAACTAATAAATCTCTATACCCTCCCTCTATTTTATTTGTTTTCGTAGCATTTATTACCTCCAGACATATTTATTGATTGCTGCTTTCTACCACAAGGTTCTAAATTCCACATGGTCAGGAGCTGTCTACATGTTCACTGTTATATCTTTAGGAACTATACTGGTGAATGACATATTGAAAGTATTCAATAAATAAATATGCTGAATAAATTAATAGTCAGGTGGAAAGTTACAGAGATGGCTAGTGTCATCTCCCTCATGCCCTCTTACAGTTTCCACTTGAGACCCATGAGGCACCTCTGTGGAAATTTAGACATATTTGGAACTCATTTACAAGCCATGACTCTTATATAGGAACATAATTTTTCAAATATACTGGTAAGACCTTTCAAGAAGAGTGGGGAAAATGTAGCTTTTATGTAATAAAAAGAGTGCTGGTGTATACCTGCAATCTCAGCACTTGAGAGAGACTGAGGCAGGAGGATGGTGAGTTGGAGCCCAACATTGGCTACAGAGCAATTTCAAGGCTATCTTGGACTAGATAGCATGATCTTGCCTCAAAGAAAGCCAAGAAAAGATGTTAGACTGACAGCCTTTGAGTTTGACAGAATCTTATTCTCCTATGCAAGAGTCCATAAGATTTCATAAAAATTCTATTCTGAAGTGTGTCCATGTACAAAACTAAATTCTCCTTCATATTTCTAGTTACCTATTCAATCTAAAACAAATATTATAATGACTTTTTAATGTATATATAAAATTAAGGGCTTGTACTAGATAGAAAGAATTATAAAGATCACAAAATCCTCTCTGCATTTTAGTAAGCTACCTTGTCTTCAATATAGGTGTCTCTGTATCAAAGTCTCTGATTCACAGTATGCTTTACAGCAACTTCCACAAAATACTTATCAATTTCCAGCAAATGAATAAAATAATATCTAGCAGATGTTAATTTCACCAAATAATCAATTGTAAAAAAAATTTTTAGTTTTACATGTCTAGAACTAAATTTTTATCTGAAACTCAAATTCTACCAGACGGAGAACCCTACAACCTCAGCCAAATGGGGTCAGTTTAGTCTATCTAGGGTTCTGCTAATCTGTTCCCAAGGTTTCCAAAAACTTTCACAAAGTATATTTATCCCCTCAGTAGCTGGAGATGGCACCTGATTCTCATTCACCATTTGCCCATGCTGACCTCTTAAGGGACCCAAATCCCATCTTGTCTTCATACTGAGGACTGTTAAATTGCTCCCACATGTTCTGGTAGATACACTGGACTGTCACCTTTATGCCACTCTTTGCTGCAACAGGAAATTTCTGTTGCTCTTATGAGACTTTTTACACCTTATGCCCATGTCCTAGATACTCTATTCAGCTATCTCACTTGTGTTACGAGGCTTGCTGATTCCCAAGAATCCATTCCACAAACTAGGACCTTCTGCTGCCAGACCCTTAAACCCATCTTACCTCTAGTAGTAAATTCCTGCTCTTCATAGTATGAATAAGAAGCACCTGATCTGAAGGTGTAGAAAAGGACCAACCCTGTATGATCTTAACTTTCCTAACAAACCATGTTAGATTTGACACAGACTGTGCCTGCATGTTTCAAGTAGACATTAACTCAAGATATAAGAAAATAAAGCAACAAAGGTTTTTAGTCAAAGCCATAAGCACTGCCAAATTTTCAAATATAAACTCTCCAAGTATATCCTTCTTTGATTTTTGGCTTTGTTGCAGCAGAGGTGGAAATGTGGAAAACTGTATTTGTCTGAGAAGTTCACATGGTACAAAGAAATAAATGTGCAGGTAGGACATGGAGAGCCACATATTTCCAAAGGTCCCACTAAAGATAATGGTATGAGTAATACCATAAAATGACACACATCCCACCAAAAAAAAACCACCCCATGTACTAAAGAAAAGGACAAACAAGATCTTAAACTTATCACTAGTATTGTACAATTTCCATAGAGTGAAATATTAGAAATATTTTTGACTGGAACATGTGTTATTTTAATGATTATATTTTCAACATTTGGGGAAAATAAAATGGTAGAGACCAAGCTCAGCTAATAATGAAGAGAGTTCATAGACTATGTTTAAGATGGTAGACTTATGAACATAATCCTGCTTTTAACAATGGACCATAACTTGCCTTCCCACTGTGGTTCTTGTAAATATGCTGATTTTGAACATGAACAAAACATGAGCAAGTGAAAAAAATGAATAAGTATGACTATCACTGTCATGTCATAGTCAGAGGACCAGGGTACAACAGAGAAGCATTAAGCACATTCTAATTCCTGTTTTTATGTGTAGAGCCGGGTTTCAGAAAACTTGAGAACATAAAGCAAGTAAATGCATAGAATATTTTATCTACTTTAAGAATAAGATGTTCCATCCATGACCACAAAGGAAATGCAAATTAAAAAAGATTCTACCTCATTCCTGTTAGAATGACTATCATTAAGATCATAAGCAACAACAAATGCTGGTGAGAATGTATGGAAATAGGAACACTCATACACTGCTGGTGGAAATGGAAGCTAGTACAAACCACTGTGGAAAACAGTATGGAGGCACCTCACAAAACTAACAATAGGACTGCCATATGATCCAGCAATTCCACTCATATGGATATACCCGAAGGAATGTAAGTCAGGTTACACTAAAGGCACCTGCACTATTCACAATAGCCAAGTTATGGAGACAACCAAGATACCCCACTACTGATGAATAGATTAATAAAATGTGGTATATAGATATGCAATGGAATAGTGTTCAGCCCTAAAGAAGAATGAAATTTTGTTGTTTGCAGATAAATGGATGGAACTGGAGAACATTATCTTAAATGAAGTTATCCAGGTTCAGAAAGCCAAAAACTGCATGTTTTCTCTCATATGTTACATACAGAACCAATACAAATATATACAATATTATGAAAAACAGGTTTCATTAAGGGGATGTCACATACTAAAGAGGGAGGGTAAAAGAAGGAATTAAGAAGGTGAATATGGTTGATGTACTTCCTATATAAGAATAAATGTAGAATTTTAAAATCTGTTGAAATCACCATAAGAAGGGAACTAAGGGGAAAGGAGAAAATTAGAGGAGATGAACCAATTCAGATTGTATATATATATATATATATATACACATATATGTCACAGTTAAACACACTGTATAACTATCTTAAAAGAACAAAAATATTTTTTTTTCTTTTTCAAAAATGGAGAACAGGAAGACAAAACAAGTCCTGTCTAGGGGGTTGGTACCAGTGGGAGAGAGGAGGTGAGGAAAGGGTGTAGGAGGATGAATATGGTGTAAATATTACGTACACATGTATGTAAATGGAAAAATGAGACTTGTTGAAACTACTCAGGAATGGGGGATTAAGGATAAAGGAGAATGATGGAAGGCGTGAATTCAAGTACGATATATCATAAAAACATTTGTAAATATCACAATGTACAATAATCACACTAGTACAATAATAACAATAAATAAATTTTTAAAGAATAAGATGTTGCAAGCAAGACAAAACTTATCAAAAAAGAAGACTAACACTTTCAGATATTCTCACACACTCAAGCTTCATTCAGAAAACACCCTCATGTGTTTTTATTGTGCCTCTATTAGAACACCTAATTCAAGGCCTATAGCAGAAGAGCAGAAAGAGACATTATGAAATGATATAAAAGGAATTGAATGGAACCAACATCAAAGTTACTTGAACCATTTTTGAGCGAAGCTAAAGTTGTATTAATGAAAGTTTCCTAGACACACAGCAGTATCGATGCGAAATGAGATTCCTATATCAGAATCTAGGAGTAATTTTCAGAATTGCACTGTAGCAATTCATCCCTGGCCTACAATTCTCATATTTATCAAGCTCAAAGACACCTCTGGCCCCAAATCATAAACAAGCTCACTAACAGTAGTTTGGAGAACAGCACAGGCTGCCAACTAGTAGATTGGCAGGGGCAATTGGAGCTGGTTTCTGCCTGAGCAGGGGTCAGGACTGGAACTTGCTATGGGACACTGAGGAGTTCTGAACACATAAGAGAAATAGCAAACAGCCAAAGGAAAGAAAATGGACTATGTGAATTATTCATCTCTTTTCCATATGATAACAAGCCTATTTTCATATTAAATGTACTATACCTGTGTAGAAATTTTTTTTTTTCACTGCACTTCAGTACTGTTTAAAATTAGAGGAGAAACAGTTTAAAAGTCTCTGGGGTCTAGGGATAGGATTTGACTCCTAATCTACCACTTAAAATATGCTGCCTTATTTGCTAGGTTTTTCTGTTTCTATGCTAGGTTGTTTCACATTTCTAAGCATCAGTCTCAACCTCTTGCAATGGGAGCCCAAGAGCATCTACCTCAAAGTTGTAATGTTTAAGCAAAAGAACACATGAGAACTGTTTAGCTCCATAAAAGGTTCATCCTTTAATATTCAATAGATACTAGCTATTGTCATGGACTTGCAACCCTTTCTCTTTTGACTGAAGAATGTAGTAAGACAAAAATAGCAATTGTTTACTTCTTTTTAAAAGTTTATGAAATATTTTTAAACTGTTTAAAAAATTTAACCATGCTTGACTACTGAGCATTGTTAGTAAATGGAAAAAATAAGTTAATTTTAATACTGAAACTATCTTAGGGTATTTTTTAGGGGAGGTTGTTTGTTTGTGGCGATTTTTTGGTAGCGGTACTGGGGCTTGAACTCAGGTTTCTTACTTGGTAGGCAGGCACTCCAGCTGTCTAATACTAAGACTGATACTAGCTTTCAGAGAAACAACAAGGTGAATTTTGGTAGTAGCAAAGACAATAACATTTATGGAGTTTTTAAAGTACTTATTTGATAATAGTTACATTCTAACAACTTTCCTAAGTAATCACAATTACAAGAACCAAGTTCACTCCCTTGTTTGACTGAAGGAACCTGATGATAAAGTGTAATAACATCTTAGGTTTGCCTGTGAATATCTCTCATAGGATTAGAAAATTTAAAACCAACACTTCCAGGTAAGAATGTGAGCAGATCTGTATGTCTAATTCACAGGTTAGAAATTGAGGAAAAGACACTTGGCCTCGATTGGCATGAGCTACTTCAGCCACCAACAGGTCTCTAATCTTTCTGCACCATCATCCCTAGGAGCTTTACAGCCATCCTACAATCCATCAGAGATAAAAAGCATCTTTCTGCACATGCGGAATTGTAACTACTAATGTTCTTTTGGTCAAACTTGAGGCACTTACCCAAGTGCTTGACACTACTGCTCTGCTAATTTTAGGGCATTTTTCTAGATTGCTCACAAGACAAATCATAACTAAAGCTCTTTCACAATGAGATTTCTATTCATTTCCCATCCCAGTGAAAAGATGTTACTTAAAATTTTTATTATTTTATTGTTACTTAAAATATTTCTACTATAAGATATAAACTCCATGATATACCACTATCTTTAATTGTTTCCCTGTATATTCAAGTTCTGCATCATTCTTTGATTATATTATGGGATTCCAGAAAAAAGTCTGACCTAGCAATCAGTATTTCAGGATTGAATTGTCTATACATGAATTCAATTTTTGTCACCTACAAACTAAGTAAATAGTAATCATTTCATGTAAATTTATGTTTAAAAAGTTTTGTTTTTAATGCATCTACTGATTTTCATATGATTTGAATAAAAATTAAGATAAATAATAAATACATAAATAAATAAATAAATAGATTAAGAGTAAGATAAATAAAGTGTCTGAAACTGGTACATCAACCAAGTCTCTCAAAGGTTTATAAATAGCCATTTGTACTTGCTCCAGGCTAAAACTTGACATTCAAAGCTGATGGTGGCGATGCCTATTGCTTTTCCAAAGAGCAGTTTATATTGCTTAGGCTGCTTCCTACATGTAAAACAGTGAGGGAAAAAAGAGAAAAGGAAGCACTTTTTCAGGTTTCTCATGATTTTTTAAATCTATCTTGCTCAAAAAATATGGTAAAACAATTTATTGCTGAAGTAAGAAACTTAAAGACTCAGTCTACAGTTTTACATTTAACAGATATCTCGATTACTTTTAGAATAATCACTTTTAGAACTATAGCATGAACTATTAGATGTCAAGTCCCCTTCTACTCAAGCAGAGAAATACTCCCAAGAGCCATGGAACCAAAAGTGCTCAATTGAGACCATATCATAATTATTTTCATCATAAATAGGTAAACTAGTACTGTATCACTTTTCTTTAATGAAGCAAGAAGCTATATTCATCATTTTTCATAATTTCAATTTGCTAAAATATTCTTGAAGAAAACAATAGGTAATTGACAAAACCTCATTTTCATCAGGTTCTAGTCCCATTTGGGTATTTTTTCTTTTATCTTAGCAAAGATGTGTAATAATTTTTAAGATTATAGAGGTTTTTTTCCTTAGTTCTGCTTAAAGTTTATTTTTCCAAATAATGAATGCATTCTTAAACACAGCTAAAACTTAAGTAAGTTGTTTGCTGAAGCAACCAGTTAATATAACAAAGTTTTTAATCTGAACATTTGAACCTTCATGTTGATGGTCTTTCTGCCTAAAACAGAGACAATATCAGATGCAAATAAATTGTTATTTCATGTCAAACTTCTATATCCTCACGATTCTTCTATATTGTAGATCGAGGATGTGGATGATGTAGGAATTTGGGTCCAGAAAAAAAAATATATGTATGGGTCTAGAAAAATAGTCCTAAAAGTTCAGATTTTTTTAAAACTTGAAATCCTTATCAGAAGTTTGGTACATGTTTTTTAGGGTTTTTTTCTTAGGAAAAATTACAGAAACCAATTCAAGTAATTGAATGTCAGCTTGCTGAATTCTATACAGTAATAAAAATATAAAAGCAGAGGGCTGGTGGAGTGGCTCAAGCCATAAGAGCACCTGCCTAGCAAGGGTGAGGCCCTGAGTCCAAACCCCAGTGCTGCCATTAAAAATGTGAAAGCATTATTTCATTAGGGGCATTTAGAAGTAGAGTAAAGGGGTAGAAATTGAAGCACTAATTGCTCATGTTGATAAATTCCAGAATAATAATATTCGTCTGTGGCAAATGTGTCCATCAGCTGGAAACTGCAAAGTTCTTACTATTCTGCCAGAGGGAGACTGTTCTAACATTAGTGTTTAAATGTCATGACAAAGTTATTCATACATTGATATAAATGATTGTCCAGATATATTGGAGGACTTTGAAAGACTGACATTTAGCAAAATGATGTATGTTTGATTTTCAGTTGAATATCCTCTTTAATCAAATCAGTTATTAGATTCTCATGATAGAATCCATTGTTTGGTCTTTCTTATAGTATTCCTATTTGTTCCCATATGAAAATAGACTTAACCCTAAGAAATATGAAAGAAAGATGAGAATGGATTAGTGTTCTTAATTTGGCTTGTTTGGTTGTCCTTTACGTCCCAGTAGCAAATTCATGACTTAAAAATGGGTGATTTTCCACATTTCTTCATCTGTTTATTTTACCGGGATTGTGTAGAGAAATTATTTTTTAAAAGAAAGTTTAATGTCCATAAACAATGCTATATATATAACTTGATTCCATCTGCTACAGATAAAATGAGCATTGAACCCCTCTACTGCTCTTGCAATTTTTTCAGTTGAGCCATTATAATGGAATTAGGGAAATTCAGCCACAGTCTTCAAATATCTTGACTTTCCTCCAACGAAAAAATATTACCTTCACTTCAGTCTTGACAAGTAAAGACTCTGAGCAGTGAAAGAAATTTAACTAGTTACAATTAATTCAGGAGACCTCATTTGTTGATTGGGGGGGTATTATTGAATAGCTAGCATGATAGTAAGCCAAAAATGTGTGCAACCTTGTATGCCACAATTATTTCTCAAGTTTGATTCTGAAAAACTTAAGTTGTTTTGACTGGGCCACTAATAGCAATTTAGATAATTCTGTTTAAATTTAAAGGCATGAGATACAAAACCATGACTGTATTTCTGCACATTCTTCCTGTCAGAATCACTTAAATCACCATCTTACACACATACATATTGAAACTCAACTTTAAGTGTTTTATTTTTATGTACACTTTGTTTGTCCAGAAATAAAATATCTAAATACAGACAGTGTAATGTTGTATATGTATAGCTTTCAACAATACTTGAGCTGAATAAATGCTTTGTACATTAAGTTTGTCTTTTTAATGGAGTTCACGGCTACATTGATAAAATGGATTCCTCAGATCCTTTTTTTTTTCTTTTTTAACCAATAACAAGCAGAGACAAGTACAATTTAATATTAATAAGCAGCTCAAATAACACTTGGTTAAACTATGTACAATACAAACCATTCATACAAATGAAGACTAGGATATTGAATTTGTTACAATATGTGTAGTAAAGATAAGACAGACACTTATAACTTACATGGTGTCTGCCAGGCATTTCCCTTTTTATCTAACGATCAGAACTTATTTAAACAGCCTTAGCTGGTCTCTACTTCACAAATGTCCATTGTTGGCAATGAAAGCTGTTATTCCCATGTCTACCCACATGTAAATTCCAAATGTTTGCTCATCTTTACTGAGAACAGGCTCCCTCCCTAGAAAAAAGAGCCATCTTGGATCACCTTGAATGTGCCTACTCTATGCTCGAAAAGGTTACTACACTGTTGTGTTCATAAAATAAAGAATACTGAGCTCTAAAGACACATTTTTTTTCCATTTTAACAAGCATATACTCCTACAGTAGTATTTACCAGTACAGCTACTCCAAGCAGTAGGAATGCATGAGTGGCAATTATTGATTAGCATGGACTCAAGACTTTAAAAAGAGGTTTCCACAACAGTGAGTGTTAGAAACATTCTCTGTCTAGTTAATCCTTTTGTTTGATCATAGTATACCCTAAACCATTATGAGTCAGACAAGTGAAAGCCCTCTCAACAGGAACCATGACGGATGCAAGCTGAAATGTACATGAATGTGTGCTTGTGTACCTCTATATGTGAGAGCATGTCTTCAAGTGTGACTTTAAAATCTGTGGTGATTTATAACTGTAGTGAGAGATGAAGCTGACTGGGCAGAAATTACATCAGATTGTTTTCCACTAGCATTATTTGCAGCCAGTTGACAAGAGCAGCAGTGTAGACACATTCTAGGCAACAGATGTGACCTTCTTCTTTGAGGTAACAGCCCTGTCATATGACCTTAAATTCCTCCGGCTTCAGTCTCACCCCCTTGTCCATCCTCATCCTGAGGGGAAGTAAGGTGTGTCACTGTGGTAGTTGTAGTCGGGGCACACTTTCTGTACTAGTTTATAATCTGTACTGTAAAAGGAAATGTAAATACAGATCACCTTGAAGGGCTTGGAGCAGAGCCAGGATACGTGACTTTGGGTCTGCTCCTGGTAACAGGTTTTTGAAGGGTCATAGTTGCAGAGTGTGTTCTTGGTGGCCTTGTCAACCTTTTCATATTCAATTCTACAGTTAAAGGATTTGGAATCTTTAGCATCAATCACGGTTTGCTGTGCCAAGTCAAATTCCACGATTTTTGTTGGGGGCACCAAGCTGACAGATACATTCCCTTGACCAGTGGAATTATGCCTGAAATATACACTAAATGTCCCGTTGCCATGATCTACAATTTTTCCAGTTATCAACAGGTTTAGCTTCACTGTTTTGATATTGGAATGAAAATCACCCCATCCAAACATTTTCTTAAACTTGCCCGTCTTAACAATGGGCCTTCTCTTGGCCCGGGGCCGAGGCTCTTGGAGGTCTGTGGAGTTCCTCAGCCAGTCCCAGAGGTCTTGCTCAGAATAAGGTTCTGGGGTGTCATATCGCAGGTCCAAATCTGTATCATTTTCTTTGCCACGAAAAGTCTGTGACAGGAGTCGGCTAATAGATAAATCTTTGCTGCTTTCTGTCCATATGTGCTTTAGTGTGGATTTGCTGCTTCCTGACTTCAGAAGTTCTGACTTTCCACCATTAGTTAAATTGGCACACGTGACCTGAAAAATGAACAGAAAAATGGCATTTACATCTCTATACCCAAAACAGAGATCTAATCCCTTCCTCAGAGACTCAGAATTAAATGATGACACTTATTTGGGTTTTTTATTTGTTTGATTTTGTTTGTTTTAAAGGCATTCAGCATCTGGCCAATATTTATTCAAATGTGATAAAACACCACTTTTGTTTTTAAATAACCATGGAAGAATAGAGGTGTGGGTGGACAAAAACCACTAAACATAACCTAAAGATCTATATAAAAACATTGACTAATGGAGGAAAAGGCCACCCAGCATGAGAAAACCAAATTGAATTCAAGCATAAACCAAACTATTTACTTCTTAGCACAAAGTCCACTTTTGAAATAAAATTTTATAAATCATTATTTTTTTTCTTGCTTCAAAATTATCATAAGCTTTAAAACTACAGGATTCTCAGAAATGTCAACTGACATTCTATGGAGTTGATTGCCTATGCAACAGTAATATTAGGAAAATAAGTTTTGCAAAAAGACTAATATATTTTAACTGGTCAAAGCAAAATAATATGTTTATTATCTGTCAATAAAAAGCAGCAGGCATATCAGTTAAGGCACATTTTTTTTTAATCTTACATGTTTTTCATCTTAAAATGTGGTCTAGGCAAAGGGACATAAATTAAGATATCCAATATTCAATGTCTTATAGATATTTGTCAATCTACAGAAGCAAGTCAAACACAGTCAAAAGGAATTTAGCTTAGATTGTGAGAATCGCATTCAGAATCTGTTCTCTGAGACCCCAGGTTTACTCCTTTGGGAAGAATTAGTTCCCCACCTAAGTAGAGGTTCAGAGGAATCAGTATCCCATGGCCTTATTGGCATAAGAGAAGCAACAGCTTCTCATTTTGACATGGAATATGGAAGACAGGAGTGAAGACAACCCAGGACCCACAGGAACCAGCAGTCAATGCAGGCAAGCCAGGTAACATATGGACTCACTCCTCTAGGGCCAGCCTGTTAAAAGGAGTCCCCAGATGCCCATTTTAAAGGCCACGTTTCACAATAAGTCTCTATTGTCAAGCCCCTAAAGAACTAATCCAGAACCTTCTGAGTCCTTTCTCAGACATGAGCCTAATAACCACTCCACAGCCTCATTGCTCCAGTCTCCCAAATTTCCCAAAATAAAGTCATTCCCAGAGAGCTTTTTAAAGTCAGACCCATCAGGGATTGGAACTACATTCTTTGGGTCCCTCCATACACTTAGTTTTATAGGCCTCTTGTTACAATACAACTTTGTCCTCAGTATATCCTTTCATCAACCACTTAAGTGAAGAAAGCCTATTCCAATCTCTGGCGAGCAAGACCATGACCTTTACGGAAAGACTCCCTGCTTCTCTCCCAGCTCTGCCACTTCTACGCTTTGCACCTTTGGTCAAATTATTTAACCTCTCTCAGCTTCAGTTTTCTGTCTCTGCAAAATTAACATAATAATGACATCTACCTCATAGGGTTGCCATGAGGATTGAATGAGCTAAACCGTGTGAAACTTTTATGATAGTAGCTAATACATAGGAAGGGATCAATAAATTTAGCCATTGTTATGAGTCCTAAACTGATCTCCAAAGACATTTAGAGAAACAAGCCCACCAAATGGAAAATATGGAGATCTTCCCTAGCAGTACTTTGCCCTGGATAATACAGCTAAATGCTTCCTACCTGGATGGAATAGATTTCCCCGAAACATAAATGCATATAGTCTTAGTAATCTAAGCTAAAACAAAGTCTCCTAGATCTTGTCATCTTCCCTTTTTGCAAACGCCTTCAGATCAGTGAGCTCTCTTCACTGCCAGCCAGCAGTTTCTTCCTTGTCTGGTTCAAACTGAGACACTGTGAGTGGTATGGAACCATTCCCATCTAAGAAATAATACTGACCAAAGCTGGTCTATCCTCAGTAATGCTGAGCTTAAGAAATTCTGCAAGTTGAACTGGAAGTGTACTGTGGCTCAAGTGGTAGAGCACCTGCTTTGCAAGTAAGAAATCTTGAAGCCCTGAATTCAAATCCCAATTACACCAAAATAAAGAAAAGAAGTCCTTCAAGTTTATTCCCACATAAATTCATGGGAAGTAAGACAAAATGTGGTTCAATCATGGGTTTACATCACATGAATAAACCCTACAATGCCAAGACTGAAAACTGGGTAGATTACTACAAGAGCTAAATCAATTATTTCATGCAGTTAGCCTGCCTCCTGTTGCATCAACTGTGATCTCCAAGGCAATAGTGATGCCTTCATGGAAAGATGCAGTGGGTCATTGTATGCAGAGGTTACTGAAGGAGAGAAAAATGCTACGATGACCTATGGTGATTCACCTCCTACACATGGATGAGTCTAGGAAAGAATAGATAAATTATAGTGGTAACACAGTCATATCTAAAGGAGTCTCATGCACATACGCAGTCAGTCCTCAAACTTTTAAACATATCACCTACCAAGATGAACAAACACCATGGAATGGAATCAAGATGGATATCAGATGGGCCACTTCTGGTTTGTAGAAAAATATCAGGAATTGAGAAGTTGTCTCTGCTGCAAACTTCATTTTGGTTACAAATAATGCCTCCTTAATGTCTGCTCAACCCTCCCAAGGGCATCTCTCTTCTATCCTCTGCACTAAAACTGTCCTGTCTTTACAGATTCTCATCATGCCAAACAATTCTAGAAATGGATCACATTCAAACAGTATAAATTACTGAGAATAGCAAAATGATTGTTTTAGCAAATGTAATTTTTAAAAAGGACTAAGTATTATATCATAAAGGAATGAAATTGAAAGCACTAGTATTTAGGGTAGGGGTACTATACATACAAATGTGTAAGGTAAAAAACAAAACTCCCCACTTATCCTCTGTCACTGATAATAAGGTCAATCCACTATGGGATAATTATTATTATTTTATGCAAACTGTAATCCATATAGTACCATAGTTAATGCTATTCCATTATAATTGCAAAAATAATAAAAACAACTCAAATTCTCCTGCTAATTCACTGAATTAATTAGTTGCATTTTAAAATATACTATTTGGGGCTGAGGATGTTAGCTCAGTGGAAAAATGCTTAGCTAGCATGTGTAAGACCCTAGGTTTGATTCCCATAACCTCAAAACAAAAAAAAGAACCAGTTATTTTGCTATGACAAAAATTGAAAACTAACAATAATTGGTAATAGTAGTATAAATTTCTTGGATTGTGGGATTTTGTGCATTTGTTTTGTTTTAATAAAATCTGATTGATTATTTAAACATTCAAATCCATACTTGCTAAATTATAAGGCATAGTCTCTATCATAAGCTCTATATTTATGCTTTATTGTAAAAAAAAATGCATATTGTCCTCTGATTTTTTCTTGCAACTAGATAGCTCCCCATTGTTTGGGTTGCAAGAAGAGTAAGTTCAGCGATGCATCTGGAAGTGGTTTAACACCTGTATCTCAACATCAAAACAGGGCTATAATAAGATCCTTCCATGATGCACTGGCTAGCAAAGCATTGATGAAATTTCCCCAAAAGAAGAAGTGGAAAGAATATTTAGAGTGAAACTTATCATCAGCTTCCCTGATGAAAAGGGAAAAATGTAGAAGTGGGGTATATGATTTAAAGGAAGAAAACCAAACTATTCAAAAAAGATGCTAAGACTGAAAGATGCAAACAAACCTTTAACTTTCAGGTGGAATATAAATTTTTTATTTGTAAATTATACTTTCCACTCCAGTACTGATTTTGAGTGTAGGAACCAGAGTCGGACTGCCTAAATCCCAGACAGGGCCTTGATCCTTAACAGCTATGTGAGGTGCACAAGTTACTTAATTTTTCTCTTCTGGAGATGAGGAGAATAATACCTCACAGGAATGTTGTGAGGATTAAATAGAGCACTCCATTTGAATCACCAAAGACAGTACCTCAAACCTGGTGAGTGTTCAACATTAGTATTTCTAACTGTGATCATCATCAGACATTTTTACCTCTAAATTCCACCAGGTAAATGAACAGCTAGCAATAGTATTTTAAAAGCTCCCTTTGCAAGAAAATCTCCTTTTGACATAACCATAAACATAAAACAAATAATATATAAAAAGGAAATCATACCAGGGTCTGGAGAGGCAGAAATAGAGAGTAAATTTGCCTAAAGTTTTAGTTAAGCAAGATATAATAAATTTTAAAGATCTGTTGCACAAAACTGTACCTATAGCCAACATTGCTAAATTGTACACTTAGAAATTTGTTAAAAGGGTAGACCTAAAGGTAAGTGTTCTCACCAAAATAAAACACTTTTTAAATGTGTCTTAGCAAAATCATGAACATATGTGAACTCTAATAAAATGTGTACTGAAATTTTGTAACAAGAAAGAAGGAATATATTTTGAAAGTGCTGCTGTGACAGCCTAAAAAAAGGGAATGTTGAACAGATAAACTCCAGGTGACAAAGGAGGGGAATAAGTTCAGCTATTAAAAAGCTCAGCTACCAAATGCAATAAATGTACTGCCTTCAGTAGTGAGACATGAAAAGCTTTGAGTGGTCTCAGAGTCAAGAGACTTCTGAACATTTCAGTTTGGGTTCAGAATAAACCCAACTTAATTGTCAACACTTTTCTTGAATATTCCTATTGTCTCTTCCCTTCCCTCTGACTTAGCGTAAAGAGAGTAGGGCAATATCCAAAAAACAATATCAATCATGAAAAGACAAGACGGGTCCCTAGAATGGTCCCTAGACTCATTTACTGTTAATAATCCCAATTAATTTTACTTCATTAATTCAATAACTATATGTAGTGAGACTCTTCTAATATGAAGTTAAATAAAGAAATCAAGAGATAACTGATACATGTATCTTGCTCTCAAGAGTTCACAATCTAATGGGGAGATCAACTAAGCAAATCACAGTGTGATGGTGCAGCACCATCTGTAATATTCTGAAAGTTAGTCAAAGTTCAAAACTAGAGAAGGCATAACAGAAGAGAAGGTCCTTAGATCTGGGAGATGAAAGAGGTTTGGGAGTTCACCAAATAGAAAGCTGTCCAGAGGAGTTCTTCCTAACACAAGGAGCAAAACTAGGCAAAAGTGCAGGGTTGAGAAGGGACATATCAAATATAAGAGTGGAAAATAGCTCCTTACCATTTAACTAAAAGTGTGTGTTTTTTGATAAACATCTCTCTACTCCCTCTCCCCTTCAGTCTCTGGTAACTACCACTTACTCTCCTTACTCTCTTCTTATGGGTTTGCCTTTTTTATAATCCATGTATAAGTGAAGTCATGCTAAGGAGATCACCACAAAATAAATATGTGAGGTAATGTATGTGCTAAATAGCATGATTGAGCCATTCCACAGTGTGTGTATACATATATACGTATGTTGTATGTGTATGCACAGATTTATCAAAACACCATAATATATATACATACACATTTTACTTTCAAATGAAATGAAACGGGGGCGGGGGAGAGAGAGAGAAAGAGCAAGAAATTTCTGCTGAACTTCAGGAACTTTGCTAAAGAGGAGAAGCAGGTAGATGGAACTTGCAGGAGGTAGGCTAGGTGCCCAAATTATAATGGTCCTGCTTATGATTTAATCTTAATCTTAGAAGTAATGGAGAAACACTAAACCTTGGTTTGTTTTGTCTTCAATAGGTCATCCTAGCTCTAGAAGAATCACTGACTGGAACTAAATGGATGTGTTGGTAGAGAGGAATCTTGAGGGAAGAAGGTGTAGTTAAATAACTAATTGCAATATTTCATTTAATGAAGTGTGTCTGAGCCAAGCAGTGGCAGAGAAAAATAGGAAGAAAGTTAGCTGAAAAATAAAATAAAATAAAATCTCATGATGACATTGGTGGTTAGTGTCTAAAAGTCATTCTGATGATGCTATCCAAAAGAAAGGTAACAATAAAGGTGGGAAGATCTGCAGAAATGAGAGGGAAGGCAATGTTTATTTTGAGGCATTCGTGGATAGTATTGTACAGGTTGAGTGGATTATACAGAAAAAAGATAGTGACAATATCTCAGAAATGCCTATGCTTTGAGGACATATAGAAGAGGAGCCAGACTGGGCAGAGAGAAAAGTGGATATCAGAAAGAACATAATATTGTAGAAACTAAGAGAATAGGGTGGAGAAGTGTGAAACATGGACGGAATCCAAATTCCAAGTAAAAGACTACTAGCGTAAGTGTTTGAAAAGAAGTCTCTTGACTTTTGAAATAAACTACTAATGACCTTATTGAAGCTGGAAATCAGTAGTGGTGAAGAGATCACACAACATGAAAAAGAAGAGCAAACAGTTTAACACACCTACTCCCAGACTCAATCAGGAATCACTGCCTTTCTTATTCTGTCATATTGCTTTACATCTTAAGAGCTTTCATTTTTGAAATAAATAAACATACACATAAGTTTAAAATAGACATCAAGCCTTACTGAATAAACAGTATCAGTGAAAAAGTGAAACCTGTACACTCCCAACTGTTCATTTTACAAATATATTAAGATTTTCTTTCTAAAAGTTGTTTAAAGCTCCTTTGCTGTTACTATATCTGAGTACTAATCACCGTAGTGGAGACTATGACATAAAGGTGACTACACAATAGAAAAACCTGGCAATTTCTAATTAACTCAATTCTAAAAAGGCAACGCATTGCAAAACTTTCTTTCTTTGAATAATTTTTCTATAATATTACAATGAAAACACCAAATGGATTTCTTAATTGATTATAATTTTCCAATGTTCATTCCAAATGAACTGGTTCTCTATTTCAATATCACCATTACCACAAAGTAGAAATACTGAGATTCATGATTTTTAACATGATTAGGTATATGCGTTTTAAATTTTGTTTCTTTTGAGAATTTCCAAAAATAGGAGCAAAGGGAAGGGGTATTTCTTCAACCTTGAGCAAAGATAAAACTTGTATATAACATCAAGGAAACATATCTGGTATAGAACCTCAGAATGGGTCCAGCCAGATAAAAATGACCATCGGATGGTAAAAGTGTGAGTGGTAATGAGCTACCACACTTGGATCTAGTATATTCTTTATGTGTCTTACAACCATCCTTTCATACTGCTTGACATAATATCTTTTCATTACTGGTTTCCAATCAAGTTGATTTACTCTCTATAAAATGATTCTTTGTCTCAGGTGGTAGAGTACCTGCCTAGCAAGTGTGAAGCCCTGAATCTTAAACCGAGTATCAAAAAAGAATTTTTTTGAAAGGCAGCATTTTGGGAGAGTAAACCATTTCTCAAGTAGACTCCAACCTTAA
The DNA here is from genome assembly GCF_047511655.1 of Castor canadensis. NCBI lineage: Eukaryota > Metazoa > Chordata > Mammalia > Rodentia > Castoridae > Castor > Castor canadensis. The sequence goes on from NC_133387.1 coordinate 43,892,268, forward strand.
CAAGGTCTCTGACTTTCTGAAATTTTCACTCCTTTCTATGTACCACCTCCTACTAGAAGTGTCTCTGGATATTTGTGTACATATTTTTCATAAAAGAAAAATGAGATGGCTTTTAATTTCTACCAACCTGCTGAACTTACAGTTGATCTATTACTGTTCAATTTAAATAACATCAAGACTGCTTTGAATTTTTGGTATTTATTTCATCAAATGTTTGAATACTTTAAGGTAAACAAAAATTTTAAATAACCTGATCCTTAAAAACACTGCTCTTCAGTGAATAATTAGTCAACAAAATGGTCTTGCTCTATGATTACAACTTCATTTTAGTAGTTTTACGATTAGCTATGTTGAATATCTGATGCATAATATTAACTACTATTGGTCAGGAGCACACTATGTCCTTGGCATTGCAGTAAGTATTTTACATATGCCATTGTATTTCATTACACACACTCACACAGACACACACACATAACTGCAGCTTATGGATGAAAAATTTGGAAGTTCAAGTTGAGTTTGTACAGGATCACTGCTGGTAAGTAAAAGAATTACATCTTAGTTATGTTATAAGGTACAGTTTTATTTTATTATTTTTTGTTTTTTAATTGTTGTGCTTGGTGGGGGTACATTGTGGCATTTACAAAAGTTCTTACCATATATCAAATAAATTATACTTGAATTCACCTCTTCCATCACTCTCCTTTACCCTCCCTCCCCCATTCCTGGAACAGTTTCAACAGGTAACATTTTTCCATTTACATATATGTCTACACAATATTTCCACCATATTCACCCACCCACGCTCTTTCCCCACATCCTCCTCCTCTCACTGGTTCCAATTCCCGCCCCCAGGAAGGACCTGTTCTGCCTTCCTGTTTTCCGATTTTATAAAGGAAAAAAAATGACATTTTTGTTTGTTTAAGAGACACACACATGAAGTATCCTTGTGACATTTCCATATATATATGTATTATAACCCAATTGGTTAATCTCCTCTATGTTTCTTCTTTCTACTGTAGTGAAACTCTATAGCACACACATCATTTCCTCTAAATCAATACTACAATGAGATATTCCCACACACCCTGTTAGGAGTACTAACAGACTCAGATGTGGCCAAAAGGGAATTGTTGTCTACTATTAATAGGATTTCAAATGGGTATAGCTATTATAGAAAATGGAGAATCATAAAAAAAACTGCAAATAGAGCTATCTATCATTTAATCCAGCTCCTGGGAGCTGGATTAGATATACTCCTAGGAGTATATCTAAAGGAAATGAAATAAGTGTCTTAAAGATAGATACCTATAATCCCATGTTCACTGCAGCATTATTCATATTAGTCAAGATAAAAAATTGACCCACATGTCTCTCAGTGAATGAATAGATTAAAAAAATGTACAATGTACACACACACACACAATGATTATTCAGCCTAAAGAAAAATAAAACCCCATCATTTACAACAATAAGGATAAACCTAGAGGATATTATGCTAAGTGAAATAATCCAGAGACAGAAAATAACTGAATGACTACACTTTTAGATGTAACCTAAGAAGTCAAACCATCAAAGAGAGTAGAATGTTAGTCATCAAGGGTTAGGAAGAAGGAGAATGGCAAGACACTGGGCAAGAGAACAACTATCAGTTATAAGATGAATATGTTCAATAATTCTAAGGCACAGTATAGTGACTTTAGTTAACTGTGTGATATCCTGGATATATTTTCATTGCTCTTGTTTATTTCTTTTGGGGGTTTTTGTTTGGTTTTGTTTCATTTTGTTTCTGTTAGCAGTAGGGGTATTGAACTCAGGGCCTTGCAAATGCTAGGCAAGCACTCTGCCATTTGAGCCATATCCCCATGCTGTGAGTATGTCAATTAATTTAGTTGTGGCAATCACTTCATAATGCAAACATACATCAAAACATCATATTTTATACCTTAATATGTGCAATTTTTATCAATTATACCTCAATAAAATTGAAAATGAATTTTTTTTTAAAAAATCGAAGCAAAACCACAAAAATAGCAGCAAAACACACCATTTCTCTCTGCTAAAATTGATGCTCTATAAGTAGAAAAGCATAAAAGAAATTCTCTGCCTCTTCCATAACCCAGTAAATTCGGGGAGATTATACTTCAAAAGGAACCAAGAGAATGGATGTGATGAGAGTAATCTTGATTGTCAGCTTGATTGGATTGAGAGACAAATATCCAGGCGATTAGTAAAACACATTTCTGGTGTGTCTGCAAGGGCATTTCCAGAGACCACTGGCATATGGGATAGCAACTGAGAGGAAAAGTCCCACCCTGAATGTGGGCATCCAATTGGCAAGAAGTCTGGAAAGAACAAGAGTAGGAGAAGGAGGAAGCTTTCCAGCTCTGGCTTTCTGTCAGCTCTCTGCTTCCTAGTCACCATGAGGTGAGCAGGATCCTCTGTCACATGGCCACCACCATGATGTTTTGTCTCATCATGGGGCCCATTGCAAAGGGGACAGTTGACCATGAACTGAAACCTCTGAAGCTGTGAAACAAATAAATCCTTCTTTCTTTAGATTAGTCTTACTCAAGTATTTATCACAGCAGTGAGAAACTGACTAACATGGCTTTTGTGTCCAACATCACAGGTCTACATCTAAAACCTTCTACTTCCTCATTAATGATGCCTTGTAGCTGTTTTTCTCCAATTGTAAAATGGAGATGCACTGACATAGTGGCTCAAGTGGGAGACCATCTGCCTAGCAAGCATGAGGTCCTAAGTTCAAACCCCAGCACCAACAATAAATAAATAAATAAAATGGAGATGATACCTAACTCTTGGCTTTTGGTGAGAGCAAAATAAAAAGGGATTCTTTTATGTAGTACATATCACAGAATCAAATGAATGCCTATATATTTATTTTTGCTACTATACAAACTATGTATATATACTACATAGTTTTAGATGATGTACATTTAATTCCTTTACTTCTTCTATACCAAAACACAAATATAAGGGCTACATATATAAGGCTTATAAGTATATGGGGTCCTATGCAGCTTGAGTTTAATATAGGAGAACTACTGTGCTGGGTTAGATTATAAAAGCCTTAATAAAAGGAAAATAAGGCTTTCTGAATGCATACTGCTAAAAGATTCCTTTCTTCTGATTAAAGACATTATATCTGCTCAAATAGTCAAAAAAAAAAGATTGAAACAGAGATCAGCAAAATTTTAACAACTCTGTGGTCATTAATAGAGGTAAATGATGGGAGACCTTGCTGATTATGGTACAATTTAGTATGGGCAAATGTGGGCCATAATTTATGTTTAACACAACATCATTAAGACAAGACAGTCTAGCCAGCTTTCACATTCCATGCCATCCTCAAGAACTAGGAGTATGGTATGATTCTATTAGTTTGAAGAATTTTCAAATGGCTAAGAATTTTAGGTATGTTACTCTAAGATGAGCTCATCAACCCATGGAGTGTTACTCAGCTCTGGCCCAGAATATTGCATTAAGTGGGGCACTGGCTCAAATCTGAAATCATAACTACTCCAGAGGCTGAGATCAGGATGCTTATGATTCAAGGCAAGCCTGGACAAAAAGTTCATGATACCACTATCTCTACCAATGGCTGAGCACAGAGGCATGCCTGTTATCTCATCTATACAAGGAAGCATAAATAGGAAGATCATGGTCCAGGTAGGCTCAGACATAAATACAAGACCCTATCCTCAAAATATCAAAGCAAAATAATGGTAGCATGGCCCAAGTTGTACAGTGCCTGCCTAACAAGGGCAAGGGCCTGAGTTCAAACTCCAGTAACGCCAAAAATAAGAATACTGTGTTGCAGGTTGATTCTAAATCATGAATAATTGAACTCCTCTCAAGTTATATATGACCATAATTGTTAGCTTTCCCTTTGATTCCTTTTTTGTGTAAGGGCTTTGATAAGAAATATCTTGAAAATGTTCCTGGTTTTTTAACACTTGTGGGGAAAACATGCTTTGTGAAGAGCCATGAATTTCTACTGAGAAAGAAATTTTCATCTTATGAAAACATTGCCTCCTCCATCATGCTCACCTTGTAAACACACACATACATATAACTTTTGACATACAATCACGTTAATATTAGTGATAAATTAAAAATTTTTGATCTACATGACCCCACTTCCATTCTCTTAAAACATAATTACAGATTATTCAAGTTTTCATTGCAAAAGTTGCTTCTATTGTTAATAAATGTACAACATTCCATTAATGGGAATAAATAAACCAGAAAAGGCAGTTAATATTTTATATTACTTCTTTTTAAAATTTATAAGAAGTATCTCTTGTGAGGGTCACTGGGTACATGGTTATAATAATGAACAAACCCATTTAAAATAACATATTGGAAGACAATTTCTTCACTAAAACAAAGCCACTGTGGCATCATTTTTCATTACTCATAAAAAATATGAATTTGTCAATAAATTCAGATATCTTTAAAGAAAAGAGAAATGTACTAAATTCAGAGATAGCTTCTTTCCATCAGAATCATAGGTCAGTCAATATGAGCAATTGTCCATAACAAAGTCTATTCCATGTTTGCAAATGAATAAGTTCATAGTGTCTGAAAATCAAACAGGGTGGAGATCTGTCTAGAAAGGAAGGATTTACTCACCTTCTTCTAAGGTTTGGATATGGTTTGACCCTCAGAGGTTTGTGGACTGTATATCCAGTGACGGTGGAACCTTAAAGAAGTAGGGTCTAGTAGGATGTAATAATGTCACAGGGACAAAATGTGCAGAAGCAATTAATGGGCACCTTAAGAAAGTGTGCTAATTCTCACAGACTGGACTAGTTACTGGAGAGTAGTCATTACAAAAAGAGGTCACTCCACATATTTGGCCTCCTCTGCATGGGCTGCTCACCCCTGGGCACTTAGGCATGCACTCCCACCATGTGATACCATCTGCCATAAAATGAGATAGCCTGAGGTCTTCTTAGATGTGGCCACCCAAGCTTGGACTTTTCAACTTCCAAAGTAATAACTCAAATTAAACCTCTTTACCTTATGAAGTATCCATTCTAAGATATTTTGTTATAGCAACATGAAACTCACTCTATTTTCAATGACTTATGTACATATATCCCAAAAGTTTATGAGAACACAGGTCCATAAGAACACACTGAGGTGTCTAAGCAGTGTACCTGGAGTTTAAAAAATTGGTTAGTTTTTACCAAAGGAATTAAGCAATCAGTTGCACTAAATCAAGGTATATTCTCCCAAATACTATGTTAAAGAAGACAGGTAGGGTTGAGAATGGGGCAAATAGAGCCCAAAGACAGCTGAGAATGTTGTAACAGAAGTTACAATGAAGAGACTGAATAAAAATTAGTCTGCATTTAGGAGAGTTCATATCTCTCTTGTGATTCCTTTAATGTGGCTTAAAGTAGGAGAAATAAAAGAATGACAGATTGTTAGTGAAGACTTTCCTTTCCTAGTTTGTCCCTACACAGACTTTCTAATTCTAAGAGGTAGTTTAATTACCCTTTTCAAAGGAGCTGGGTAACACTCCAGCTGCCACTAGAGGGCATAACTAGGACATATGACAGCTGTCTCTGTTCATGGTGCTGAAAGTCAGAAACAATTAATTGAGTCACTAAGGATTTAAGTTCTCCTTGAATACAAAAGATACAACAGCAACCTCTGTGGTAACTTCTGGCTGACTTAGCCCCTCGGTGCCAACTCTTCTGCAAGTTGTAGAAATCAGGAAGGAGGTGCTATTGCTCAAGAACTACTATTGAAAGTCATGGCCAGCTGACAAAGCTCTTGTGAGCTCTGCATTCCTGACAGATGACATGTCAGGGATACCATATTAATATTTGTTTATTTTTTTGGAAAGTCATCAGTGTCTCCAGCCTCATCTTGGCTACTCTTCCCTTTGGTCTCAGGATTCAAATATTTTCATGTGTCCTTTTTCTTCCAACTATGGGACCTTTGTATAGGCTGCTTTTCCCTCCTGAAATCCTTCCTTTTTACTAACTAACTGTACATCCTCTGAAAATCTGAAACTCATTTTTATAGGACTAATTGACCTTCTCATAGAATCCTGAACAGTTTCTTCATACATGAAATATATTTGGGAATATGTATGCACATATTCTTTGCCTGGACTATCATCTCCATGAGAGAGCTATCTCCTGTCTTGCTATTTTTTGCTATACTTAATACAGTCATCATCAGTTGTATGAATAAAGGCATGTTTGAATGGACTGTCTACTTACCTACAATGATATCAATTTTCAGATGAACTTTTCCCATAAGCTAATAACCACCCGACTTTCTGGCATAGATAAATGTGTTTATATTATAATCCTTCATGAGTGCTTTATGTAATTCTGTAAACAGGCAAAGTGATATAAGAGAAATGGTGGTATTTTTCTAGGAAAATATGAGTGGCTGCTAGAGGTCATTATAACTAGTCAAGAATTTTACAAAAAATTTTCCAAGTCTGTTTTCCATTAAGTTGAGGGAAAAGTGAGTAAAAGCAAAAATGCCTAGATCAACATAATACTGTGTTTTGACAAATGTTAGAAAAGCATAAAGAAACAATCAGTGCGATCTCCTAGGTGGCAAGAAAGTTAGCATCATCCTCTGAATTTTCTTCCTTGAATTTCCAGAAATATGAGCTAAGTCAGTAATGAAGAAATACAGATGGGATTCTAAAATCAGAGAATTCTCCAACAAGAGCCTGCCAAATTTTCTGGGGGCATTTGCTTTGCAATACTCAAATGGACATTTGTATTAACAAATAATTGCCTTGAAACAGGCAGTTGGGCATATGTTAGTTTATTTTCTTACACAAATGCCCATTTGCTTGGAAAATGCAGTAAGATTTTTAAATGTGAAGCAGTAGAACGAATTTTATGGGTATGTTTCCATAGGCTTAAAATGAAGCTGTAAAATGTCCATTAACAGTGTAAATTAAAATGATATTAAAATGTGAGTCTTGGAAGCTTTTCTCTGTAGAGTTGGCAAAGTGTAAACAAAAACAGTTTGACTGTGACATTTCTGCTTTGTGTCTGTGTAGTGAAAACCATGACTGTTACAATCACATGAAACTAAAAATGACCTGTGAAAATACTTTATAACTTGGAAAGCAGAGACTCATGGTGCTGAATTAACTTGTATAAGGTACCAAGATGATTGTGGAAAGTCAAAATTGTGCTGGAGGCTCCTTGTCCCACTCTATATGTTCTAAAGTTTTCCTTTATTGAAAGTCAATGCTTTGTCTTCTTCAAAGTTCACCAAAAGCTCTGAAAATCACTGTCACTAATCAAAATAAGAAACTGGCTCATGATTGCTGGGAGTCTCTCAATTTTGTGAAGGGAGGCACCCTGGAAACTTGGCATCATTTGTCAACTCTGAAACAAAAGAACACTAATTTAGGGAATTACAACTACAGCCCAGGATCCCCTAAGTTGACTGTCTACAAAAAAATGTGCTCAGATTTTCTCAGACATAGTCTGAAAAGTGACTGCTGTAAGGGAGGAGAGAATCAAAATGAGAATCATTGTCACAGGTTTTCAGTCAAACAAATGAAAATACATAGAGAAATATTCCCTCAGACAGTGATAGGGAACATATTTTATATTTATTTTCAAAAATTTCATGAGACCCTAATTTCAGTAGACTTATTTTTAAGAAAAGAAAGTTAAAACAAAAAACATGTCACATTCTCTTCTCCATGTCGGCAAAATATAAATAAATAAGTTCGTTGGCAGGAATTTAAGCAACTATCATTTTTAAAATTTTTCAAAAATTGCTTTAAGGAAATCATTGTTACTTTAAGTTCATCTGCAGCTCAATTTATCCCAAATAACTTACATCAATACATTTTACATTTTTATGTACCTATTTACATTTTAAGTCTTAGTATTTTGGAGCTTCCTTTCTGCTGCAAGCCTTGAAAATCAGTGATTCTCCACTAGAATTACAAAAGCAAACCCAGGATAACACGATGTGTTAAATACACAAAGGATTGTGTTGGAATTACTAGAGGTGGTGGTGTAATGGGCACAGTATTAAATAGTATATTCCAAATGCGCCATTGGTTTTCATTTACTTAAATATTAACTTCATGATTTGGGGTTTTGTTTTGTTTTTTGGTGGCAGTAGAGGTTGAACTCAGTGACTCACACTTGCTGGTTAGGCACTCTACCATTTGGCCTCCTCCACCAACCCTTTTTGTGATGAGTTTTTTCAAGATAGGGTCTTGCAAACTGTTTTCCTGAGGCTGGCTTCAAATCACAATCCTCCTGATCTCTGCTTCCTCAGTAGCTAGGATTACAGACATGAGCCACTGGTGTGTTGCATTATTTCATGGTTTTACGAGATGTTAAAAGAAGCTATGAGAATTACATGTTCTTCCTCAAGGTGGAGGTTGGTTTTGAATAGACAAGAAATGAACTTATAAATGAAAGCAACTTTATCTAAATTATTTTGGTTCTTTAAGTAAGTTGCAAGGGTGGTCCATCTTAATTTGAATCTGCATATAAAATAGCATTTTTGTTAATATTTTATTAGCATATATTCATTGTACAAAAGGGCTTCATTGTAATATGTATCCCAATAATATACTGTATGTTCCAATCCAGCACATGCATTACATTTGACTTTTGCAATCTTTTTTTCCCTATTTCTTGTTCTTTACTCCTGCCATAAAATTTCTCATATGTCCTGCAATTTGGATTACACAGATATGCACTGAAAATCTCTTGATAACAATGTTCTAGAACTTAAGGTTGACAAAGTAGGGAAAGTGTATTTCTTGATTTGAGAGTTTGAGAAGCAATGCTTTTAGTAGTTGTTGAGTGACTATTATTATGTTATGCTAAACCACAACCTTTAAAGTCATTTAGACTACTTAATATAATTTTACAGATAATTAATTTGCATTATACACAAGTGTTTTAGTATTATTGATAGAAAGCTCATTAAATCTTGTCATTTTGTAGCCTCCTTCATTTCGTGTTTTTTTAAATGAGGCTAATGTTTTAGGAAGCCTATTTGCTGAATTCATTGAACTGATCTATCAGTCTGAGGCTGACATTACACTCATGCATAACTTAACAGAGATACATTCTGAGAACTGCATTGTTAGGTGATTTTGTTATTGTGCAAACATCATAGAGTGTACTTAGGTAAATCTAGGTAGTGTAACACTATACACTGTTTTAAAGTAAAATTTTTCTTATAAGTAAAAGGAATGAACTCTAAAATAATGACAAAATTATAGTATAGTAAATACATAAACCAGTAATAGTCATTTATTATCACTATCAAATATTATGCATTGTATGTAATTGCTTGTCATTGCTTGTCAGATTTTCCATGTTTTATTTTGCAGTGCTCAAGATTGATCCTGGGGACTTAAGTTACTATATTTTCATATGACTGGATGTACAGTAGGTTTCATTACACCAGCAACACCACAAATGTGTGAGTAATGCATTGTGTATAACTGTGAGTGCTACAGCATCACTAGCTGAGAAGATTTTTTTCAGCTCCATTATAATCATGTGGAACCACTATTGTATATGTAGTCTGTTATTACCTGAAACATCATCTGTGGCATATGAGTATACTTCATTTAAATAAATCATTTTAAATAACATTTGCATAGTGTTTATCATTTCCATCACACATTAGCCCATCATGTGAGTGAATTGATCTCTTACTCCTTCCTGGGATAGAGACAGCAATAACCTAATGATAGAGTGGAAGAAAGTCTCATTTCTAAGATATTTTCCAGGACTCACACATCCAGAAAGCAACATTCAGATTCCAGCCTTGTACTTCTGACCTAAGATCAGAAGATTTTTCCATGGTTACCAAAAATAAAAGGGGTGGAGGGAAGGAGTAGTTACACTTTCTATTGCCATTTAGCAAGAGTACACATCATGGTGATTCAGTTCTTTAAATGGACATAATCCCAAAATGGACATTTTGTCCAGTGGGGATATTTTCAGCCTTCAATCCTGGATGTGGAATTTCAAGATGTAGCATGAATCATTATTTCCCAAAAGTTGATGACAAGCAAATCATACCATTCATAATACAGCAAGTACTCATGTATGTAGACACTCAACTATTTATTCATCAGGGGCTTTAAAGTCAAATGACAATTAATTTCAAATCATAGTCTCTTAAACCTAAATTTTTTCATTCTAAATTAGAGATATTAACACTACTGTCACAGCATAATTTGAGAATCAGAGACAATGTGTATAAAGTGTTTCTTCTCAATAAATGGTATTCTTCAAGATGGACATATAGATCTATGTTATTAACTTTGGATGAAAGAATTTCAAATCCAAAATTTAAATCCAGCTATAAAAAATTGCACATTTCAGATATCATGGCACAGTGAAAGAGTGTAGACCTTGGATCCAGGCTATAGGTTCTAATCCTAGTTCTTAAACAGATGCTTTGTCCATGGGAATGCCTTTATGGTGACTTTCCAAGTCACTCTGGCAACAAGAAACTGTTATCTTTCTGAAGTGGTTATACTACAGACATTTTTTTAATAATCCTAGTTTTAGAATGTAAAATTATGAGTTTCATCTGTTTTCACTTTTAATAAAATAGGAAGAAAAAATACCACCCAATGTCGCCCACAGAGTTGTACTATCCAAGCCATGACATTTTTGATCTATGCTTTACAGAGCATCCCATTACAGTTTCAGAGAAATCTTTGCTTTCAATTATGACAATGACACCTTTGCTGGCCCAGAGCCATCACCAGCTCTCAGAGCTCTGAACCATGAAGCAATATCTCTGTAACTAGGCCAAATAGGCCATGACCTGACAGGCCGTAAAGCAGTCATTATATCCTATTAAGTCTGAAATCTGCAGTTTGCATATTTTAAAACAACTATCCAGTTACACTATAGAGGTATATCTGCCAAATGAATAATGAAATTTTTAAGAGACTCTAAAATGAACCAACATGCTTTCTACTGTGCCAAAAACAAAGTCAATTCAGATTTTATTTTCTCTCCTCCCATGTTTTTATCCTCACTCTCTAGCAGTCAGACAAAAAAATATTCCAATAACAGATTGACTTCTGCTACACGATTTACTGGATAAAACCAAGTCTGAGTTTATGTTAAGTGGATGCCAAGGCATTCTGTGCTGTGAACTGCAGGTTGCTGCCTCATACATTTGGGTAGAAAACTGTAGATGGTTGGAACCCAACATTGCTTTGATTGGTGGATGTGACTACAAAGAGAGTTTCATAAAATGTAAAATGCTGACCAAATGAGACACTTAAATGTCAACACTCAGGAGACACTTGCTTTCGTGTTTTAAAATGTACGTGCCCCACCTCCACTACTCCTACTCCTAGATGTGTCTAAGAAGCGCATTTCATACAGCATTAATGGTAGACATGCAAGTGACTTGAGAAAGATTTGACATAGAATATGAATGCAACTATACAACATATCCTATTAACTCTTGCCCCACATTTTACATTTTGAGAATAAATTTTAACTACAGTCTTGAAGCTCAGTACCGATGATGTCATTAAATATTTTTCACTTCAGTGAATTGTAACTCTGGAAAATTTGCAACTTCTCCTTTCAGCAGGGAATTAAACTTTCAGGGAATAAATTAAATTGGGTTAAAATGTCTAACACAGTTTTCAGATAAGTGCTTTATTCAAGTAGCACAGAGACATGTTAACTTTGAAATGAAACTCTAGTTAAGTAAATAACATCTGTCAAGAACCAATTGCTCAGGTGCTATACTGCTCTAAGCCTACTTTATTAATATTGGACTGTGATCTTCAGTACAGGTGCAGAAAAGAATTTTAAATGCAATTAAAGCTGAGATAGAAGGCCACACAATTATGTTTTAATCAAAAGCTGAGTTCGAGACTATTTTACATACAATATGTGCAAAAGAAGATTTTTTTCACATTCAAGTATGACTGCATAAATACTTTATTTTGAGAGAAAGCAAATTCATTTCAAAGAGAAATGCAAAGGAAGAGCAGTTCCACATCATAAGGTATGTGATAAGCACCTAAAGAAATACTGTGTCAGGAATGTAACAGAATATTATTATGTATTAATAGTTGTAAGATTTTAAACTCAAACCCATCAAGCTGATATTATGTGTATATGCACCTGTGTGCATGTGTACACAGATACAAACACACTTAATATATCCACATATAAACACGCACACATGAGTAATATTCACACACATGTAAATATATATACACGTGATTCATACTTTAAATTTTATGGTTTAATATTTTTTAGAAAACCTAACATTCATTATTCTTAAGACATTTTGAATTAGACATACATTCTGTAAAAGCAAACACTTTGCTTTTATTAAATCCTCTTCAGAGGCAGTAGCAAAGTAAGTTTACTACATACTGTAAGTGCTAGGATGTAGCTAGCAGCACTAAGATGGGAGCATAAATATGGATGATATTACAACAGACTTCTTTCTAGTGACTTCTGGTCCAGAAAGTAGAGGTACTTTCATTCTGGACTTTTAAGTAAAAAAAATGTAAAAGTCAGAACGAAGACATAGGTAGGAGCTCCTGACTAGTGATTCAAAGTTCTAATTCCATAATGGGAGCTGTAGGAGTCTTATCAGATAACATTTAAAGCATTTAAAAAATACATACACTATTTCAGCTGAGTCCTAGGAGCATTTCTCAGAGTTTGACTTTGAGGTCTGTCAGTCAACTCATTGGACACTTTTTGTTTTTGTTTTTTATCAATCCCAGAACTATTCTGCAGTAGGAAAACAAACATAATAAATCCTTCTTTTCAAAAAGTCGTCAGGCATATATATAGTGAGCAACTAATCACTCCTATCATTTTGGCATTTCTTTCCCTAAAATCAGGGCAAGAATGTAGGAACTAGTACACCTGTAGACATGCCTATTTCAAGGAAAAGGATGCATCATCCCAAGGTCATATTTCATGCTCCTTTGTAAAACTACCAAAGGAAGAAAAGTAGGGAAAGAACAACAGGACCACTTGAGCATGAGAAAAAATGGATAGCTTTAAAATCACATTTGACTAGTAACTTTTGCATATTATTTCCTGGGGTAAAATTGAAATTGTTTATCAACACAAATATAGGTACTGGGACACCAGGAAAATATCCTGGAGCCTTCCTGCTGTGCTAGTCAACCTTTTAGGAACCCTTAAAAGAATGATCCTGGGGAAAGAGCAAGAGGTCACAAGCCAGTGCAGCAGTGAAGGCAGGGGTGGAATAGGAGAACCATCCAATGGCTCAGGACAGTGGCTATTCCCCAATGATTACATAAGCATTTAAATAATTTAACACTGGTACATACTAGCTGAATATTCACTATGCTTTTTCATCACTTACTATTCACCTTTCATCAGCCAAGAAATGTAGAACTACCAAAGTACTACCCATTTAACTCCAAAAGTCAAGAAACTCAGAATGGCTTCAAAGCAATCGAAAATACGGAAACATAGTTTCGACTTACTTAAAATTTCTGTAATCTTTGATATTTACTCTTTGTAATATATAAGTAATATTCTTTCAATTGCTATATTATAATCAATTGTATCAAAATCTTTATTTACTTATAAATTCAATTATAAATTTTCTAAGCAATTATTTTGTCAAACTGACCTTGGTAAGAAATTATGCAGCAATGTTGATGCTTTTTGTTCCCTTGAGCCATTAATCCTAATCCTAGGATCCAAGGTTTAGGAAATCCTATATTAACTAAATTCCCTTCCCAAGCACTTTTTAGCCAAAGAATTGTGGATTTAAAGGTACATTCATGGTCATCTTAAAGAGAAGATAATATGAGAGGTTTCCTGACATTTTGGTATATGTAATGTGCAAAAGAGTATAATGTGGAATTTTCAGGTGTGAATTTCATACCTGAAAAAATTAAGAATAATTTGAGTTTTGTAATTTTGTTTCATTAATATGGTAAAAGTGTCAGCTCCTACTTCTTGTTGTCTTTCCCTCTGATGTCTTTGTCACCTGAAACCCACACCAGTGTTTAGTACCAACAGGCACCATCATGTCAATACATATATATCAATCACATTTCATGTGTTCAACACTAAACTTTCTTATCAAAATTTCAAGTCCTAGTAGTGTTCTTAATTTAGGCACACATCTACCTTCATCACTCACCTACACTGACTGTCTTTTGCACCTGCAGCTTCTTTCATTGTGATTACAAGGCTCTCTTTTTCCTCATCCGGAATTTCTCCTGAAGACTCAAACTTTAGATTTTGATTCTTTTTTACAACTTTAGTTGCCATTAAATCATGACTCTATATGACCTTCCCAAATCACTTTATTTGGAGTTAAGAAGCAATAATTTTGGCATTTTTGCCTTTTCATAACTGATTATAGGAGCTTGAAAAGAGACCTCGCTTGAAAATTATATACCCATGAGTTCAAAGGCTGACTCTGCCATTTAATAGGGCTGTGATCGTGAGCAAGATGGCTAACTTCTCTAAAGTTCATCAAAAAAACTAAGGATGCTGATAATATAAACCATAGAGCTGAAACAAAAAATGAATGGGATAATGTTCATGAAGTATCCAGTGCAGAGAAATTATTTGGTGCAGAACTGTTATTATTTTAGGCTTTCTTAGGTTATCATTTGACTTAATTTGTGCTTTTCTTCTTTCCCTTATTTTATTGTGGTCTTAGATGGAAACTGTTCATGTAATTCTCAGTATCTTCCCAAAACACATTTATGAGGGAAGAATTCTTCATTCAGTGAACACTGTACCAATATTGACTGACTTTTTGAAGGAGTTTGAGCTGCTTGCTCATTTTTCAGAGAAGATGATTTACTTTGCTATCTTAGTGTATCAGGAAAATGTAGCAAAATAAAATCTGATGAAATAATGATAATTGCTGACACCAAAATTTATTATCAAGATGATATATTTAATGCTGAAAAGAGAGAAGAGAGAAAGAGAGAGAGAGAAGAAGGAAGGAAGGAAGGAAGGGAAGAAGGAGGGAGGGAGTGAGGAAAGGAAGAAAGGAGAGAAGGAGGGAGGGAGGAAGGGAGGGGGGAGGGAGGGAGGGAGGAAAGGAAGGAGATAGAATTGATCCAGAAATTAAGTATACAGAATTCTACATTGATTTAGGGACACATATGCAATTATGTTCATTGTCAATCTTAACATAAAAATGCTTGAGTTTAGTGACTTAAAGTCAATACCAGTGCTGTGCCCATATTAGCATATATCCAAGTAATCAAGCCTCACCTTTCATCTCTCTTTAGACAAAATAACCTTGAGTTTCCAAAGGAAGGAAATAAAAAAGACAAGTTGGGGCTGTGGACATGGCTTACATTGTTGAGCCACTGCCTAGCAAGTGAGAGACCTGAGTTCAAATAACAGTACTGAAAAAGAGAGAGAGACAGAGAGAGACAGAGACAGAGACAGTAAGACAGAGATAGAGAGGCAGGTCAAGTGGAATTTCTGTTGGTAAAACTTAAGTGAATGGCAGATGAGTAAGAATTATTTTCTCACAACTAGATTGCCTTCAGAAGTCCTGACCCCAGGTCTTCTCTGTTTCCATACTGTATTCTTCTCAAAATTTGCTTCCCACAATGGCTTCATAACTTCTGTAAGATATCACCTAATTCCAGTTCCTTAAGGCAAAGCCTCCTATCTAACTACCTAATCCTGTCCGTGTCACTCGTTAAAACATATTGTCAGTCTTTCCCAGTCTATTTTCATGTCCTACTCTTTTTTTGAGACAGGGCCTCACTATGTAGCCCAGGCTGGCTTCATAATACCCTTGCCTCAGCCTCTCCAATGCTGGATTATAGTTGTGCATCACCAAGCCCAGCCCTTGGCTCCTCGAATTCAAGTCCTTCTCATTCTACAAGGACATTCTCCACCCCTGTTGTGTGCATGCTCACACATACCATATGCTCATTCAAATGTGTATACATATGCCCATATGTCCCCATATGGGACAGCTCTCCACCCACATTCCCACAAAACATGCATCCTCCTCAGGCACCAGTGAAGTCTTTTTCCCACCACCAACTGTGCAACACAAGGCTGGCACCATTTATTCTGGCATATAGTCTGACACTGCTTATATCATCAGTAAACTGTATTTATGGATATGTCCTATGTTCCCAGCCAGATCATAAGATTACAAAGGAAAAAGTTGCTGCTCGCATTTTTAATTTCCAAGTCTGCCTCAATGATTGGCCCATAGGAAGGATATAGTAAATCCTTTCAGGGAAAACCACATTATTTCACATTGTAAGTAATTTTTCCAACCTACTACTAAACTAGCTACATAATACTATTTGACTGACTTTAAAGTGAAAACAAAAAACAGGAAAAAAGAACCAAATATATAAACAGCTAGAAGGCCACTGGGGTCAACAAGTACGTATGTCAATAAAGTGTTTTCTTCTCTAGGAGTATTGAGCATCTAGGTCACTCACACGCAGTCATTATGTGGAAATGACTCATCCTGTAGTTTTCCTTTTACTAAGAATACTCCTGGGAAATGACTTGAAAGTTATTTTGCTTTGTCTAAATGTTAAAACTGCTGAAGACAGAGGTGTAGCAGGATGTAGGAAATAAAATCTACTTTTCATGAAATGCAGTATCCTGTGTTGTCCCAAATGCAACATCTGACATGCTTTGTCCAATAACCCCATGAACAAATGCAAAAAGATTTATGTGTTTGGCAGTTGATTGCTCGTGGCCTTCAATGCCATTTGATTAACAGGTTTCCCCTTGAGTCTGTTTTCCTAAAAAAGAACTGAAGGTTTAATTCTCCCATCCTAGAAAAATGTGCTTTTTGAAATGTAAAATTTTACAAAATGAAAATTAACCTTTGCAAACCACCCTCCCCCAACCCACTTCCATAGAAGGAGACTTGATTAAAAGATGAAAATCCACCTCAAGACACCTCAAGATTTCCAGATCTGCAAGGGGGCCCATTTGTCCCAGCTTCCTGGGGCCATTTTAACAGCAGGCACTTTGAGCTTTTAATGAAAATAG
Organism: Castor canadensis; assembly: GCF_047511655.1. Classification (NCBI taxonomy): domain Eukaryota; kingdom Metazoa; phylum Chordata; class Mammalia; order Rodentia; family Castoridae; genus Castor; species Castor canadensis. The sequence continues at coordinate 43,909,331 of NC_133387.1, forward strand.
GTTGAACAGTGTGGAATCAGGAAGCTGTCCCAACCTATCTGTCTGCCAGAACAAACTGCTCAACTTACAGCAGCCCTCCTCTTCTAATCAAGTGCTCAAACACCCCCACAAAGTATCCAAAATGTTCTTAGAGCAAATGCTGATGCTTAAGAAGAAGGCTTTAAAAATATCAATATGGACACCACCTAATTATTCAATTCTGTTCATAGGGCAAAGAAGATTCTTTTCTGACCCCTGCAGTGATTAATTTATGCCCTGAAGCATAAGATTTGATTACCTCTCTTAGCATGTATAACTTGTGAACCTTATTACTGGTCATAAAATTATTCAGCCACTGTAGTTGGTTCAATGGCCTCCTGAGGCAGTCAGTTCAACTACTTGGCTGCCTGCTGGTAGAGATATATAGCCTGACATTAGCTCAGAATTCACCTGCTCTTTTTTCAACAGTATGTATTTGATGTAAGTGATTTCTAAATTTTTACAAAAGTATTGCAGTTCAGTTTTAAAAGGACTAGAAAAACAATTTGTATATAAAAGACTGAGATTCACCAGTGTTCTCATAAAATGGGATGTTTTAATTGAAGTAAATGCTCTAATGTAGTCAGAAATCTTCTGGGGTTTTCACTCTTGTTTAAAATCTTTATAAAGCACGTTAGTCCATGTTTCTGGCTCAGTAAGTACAGTATAGAGTGCTGAGTATAATTAATATTTCTTCTCTGATAACTTCAACCCCCAGAGTGCCTCAAGATCTCCATACTGAAAATTAATTATGATGCTACAGAGAAGTAGGTGGCAGAGTGGGAAGGGTGTAGATTTGCAATCCTCTAATTATATAGCCAATCCTGGAAATACTTAGGCTGTTTATTTTGGTTTCATTTCTTCATCCTTCACCTGATCCCACAAGGAGTTGATGCACCCAACATACTACATGACAACTTTAAATGTGACAAATATCAGGACAAACGAACATGTGAATGACATACAAATGAACAAACACAAGCACGTTAAAAAATATATCAAAAATTCTTAGGCAGTACACAAAAGTAGTAGCAAGGATCTTGGTATGTGGCCAAGGTAGAGGGAAATGGGATCAACCACAAAATGAATCGTGTTCAAAATATTAAAACATAAAACTTTTGCTTGGAGAAGTGGTTATTTTCTTGGTTACCTGTACTATCATGATGTTATTGTAATTGTTTTGTAATTGTCTCATAAAAAAGACACTATTAGGCAATAGTGTCCATTGCTTTCCACATTAAATGTACATATCGACCAGTGGGATCTGGTTATGGGCAAATTCTGACTCAGTAGGTCTACAGTTAGAGTCTGTGGTTCTGAATTTCTCACAGGCTCTTAGATAATGTCACTAAATTCATGTTGAGTAACAAGATATGGACATTACCAAGAAAGTTTTTTTGGTGACAATCTACCAATAATAAATATCATAATTTTCTTATAACATTCTTCATGGTATGTTGATGGCCTGCCATCAATTCAGTAAATGAAGTTCTATAAATGTAATTCTGTGAGGTGGGAGTAGAAAAACATACATCCCAGGTACACATCTCTCTTAATGTCTGCTTTGGCCCAAGGGCAAATTTTAAAACACCTAGATAAGCAAAAGGTGAACAACATCTCTCTATTCATGTCAGATGAATGAATTAATTAGTAGACAAAGCTTTTCATATCTGTTAATTTTTCTGATTAAAGAAAAGAATTAAGAATACTTTATAGACCATAACTTGGTTCTTTGTTACTATAGTGATTCAAAATGTAGGACGAATCCTTTGTAATAGCATGTTATAAATATTTTCAGTTAAAAATTAATCTAATTTAAAATTTGCATATTCATATACATGGGTATATATTAAATTATTTAAAGATTTATGTTTTCTATTCCGGCAAAGTTTCAAGCATTGATCATTTTCAAAAGAAAAAAGGGAAAGCTTTTATCTGTACTATTTAAGTAATTATTCTAAACTATGTGAAAATAAAGAGCAGTAAAGGGAAATTTTTAATGTTAATTGTTTCTATAATACAATTTAATTCTTTTTTGAAGCAAGTCATGAAACGGAATCACAAAGTTTTCTTTTAGAAAAATATAAAGAATTGAAGCTAAGGAAGGTTAAATGACTTCCTCAAGGTCACACATCTAACAAATCCCAGAGTGAGGTTTGTTTTGTTTTTTTTTTTATCTTTCATTCAGTTGTGCATACAATGTTTGGGTCATTTCTCCCCCCTTCCCCTTGCCCCTTCTATTTCTCCCCACCCCCATTTCCTTCCCCCCGACCCCCTCACTTCCAGGCAGAAACTGGTTTGCCCTTATCTCTAATTTTGTGGGAGAGAGAGCATAAACAATAATAAGAAGGACCAAGGGTTTTGGCTAGTTAAGATAAGGATAGCTATACAGGAAGATTCCTCGCATTGCTTTCATGTACAGATGTGTTACATTCTAAGTTGATTCTTCTCGAACTGATCTTTTCTCTAGTTCCTGGTCCCCTTCTCCTATTGGCCTCTGTCAATTAAAGTTTAAAGTTTCTGCATTAGTTCCTTCGCATTGAAGACATCAAATGCTATCATGTTTTTTGGGTTTCTTAATCTATCCTCATACCTCCCTAGTGTGCTCTCGCCTTATCATGTGACCAAAGTCCAATCCCCTTGCTATATTTGCCCTTGCTCTAAAGTCTGCATATGAGGGAAAACATAGGATTATTTGTCTTCTGAGCCTGGCTAACCCAGAGTGAGGTTTTTGATTATTAGATCAATGCTTATATCCCATCCATTATGCTGCTCTGCTATCATTTTTTAGGTTGACCTACAGACTCCAGCATCATTGCAATTTAATATAATGGTAAAAATGGGTAGAACAGAGGGCAGCATATTTTATACATTCACTGAATATACATTGAGAACCAATGATGTAATAATAATCATTGTCTTGGGAGAAGAAAGGTAGAACATCATAATGGGCAGCTCTGTCAACTCCTGATAGGCCACACAGTTTGGTAGAGGTAAACATGCACTTAAAATAAATAAATATGCCCTAAAAAAACAGTCTGATTAGTTTAGTGCTACAAACACATCTGAAGGGTTTTCAGAACACAAAGGAAGTGATATTTAAGAGGGGCTTGAAAGACTGGACATATTTTGGCTAGATAGTATAGAAAAGCTGGATCTTTCAGAATCTAGAAGACTGTATGTTGAAGAGAAACTTCCTGCAACTATAAGAAAGATGGGAAACAAGAATATATGTTTCTAACTTAAATAGCAATAATCAAAATGATACAATAAATAGTCATAACATATTAAAACTTATTTTTTAGATATTCAAATAGAATGGAATATAGTCAACCTGCCCCCAGGTGGTGCTCCAATTCCTTCTCCAAGTGGGTATGGCACCCTACCCATAGAAGACACAACACTAACCTTGTGGTTATCTACTTAGTCACTCAAGACTAGTAGTAATTGCTAGTCTAGGCAAGGGGAAACTCTATATTTGTGATCCTGAAAATAGTCTGTATTCCTACCTCCATGGCCACTCTGTCCTTAGGCCCATCGTGTCAGATTGTGAGTGCCTGGGGAAAGAAGCAAACTGGTAAACATGGTGTGGGACATGTAGTCTACCTGATAGGTGCACTTTACTGAATATTCACATGGAAAACAAACATCTCCATACTCTGGCCATTCCAAGACAATTGTGCGTACATCTCAACCAAGTCTTTCTTCTCAGTACTCAACTATTCATAAGAAATTTCAGCCCAGGTATATAGCTCAGTAGAATGGCATATACTTAGCATATACAAGGCCCTAAGTTCAATTCCCCAACACAAATAAAGAAATGAACAAGTCTGATAGCTTTCCAAAAACTGTTTTTAAAAAAAGATTAGTTTTCTGCAGAAGTTGATATAGCTTTGTTCCAAACTCTGGAGATTGTATCGGTGATTTTCCTATAGGGATTTGTCAGAAGTTCCATGAGTATGTCTATTTTCATATACCGCAAACATTATTGCATGTACTGGGTCATTAGGCTTGAATATAACAGTAGTTTGCACAGCCTTTTTACTCTATGGGAAATCTTTTGACTTATTCAATAAATATACTGAAACAGAAAACTCAAATATGATATATGCTACCTCCCAAATCCAAATAAAGTAATCCAGAATTATGTCACCATAATCTTTGATGGCTAAATTAAAGCAGAGAGAAGGAATGCTGACATAGTTCTAAGACAAAACTATAAAAGTGTGCTATTGATCCTGTTGGAGGAAAGTCAGTAGACCACCACTGATGCTGGTGATCTTTGCAAGTTGTTATGGAGACAAAAGCATTTGCCTGATCAATTACTGTACATCAGATTCCAATGGGCTGTGCTGATTTGCTTTAGTAGAGAAACTATATCTGGAACCACAGCTGCAATTAGAATAAATGTCTGATTATGTTTTTAGATAATCCACAGTAATTCTCTAAGATACATCCATCTCCTTCAAAATCCAACCAAGTGAATTAAATGAGGACATAATAGAAATCACTACCCCAGCATATTTCAAGTTTCTAATGATGACACTAATCTCCAGTTTCTCTAGTGTTACAGTACTACATTAGGTTCACTATTCTTGCAAGGGTGAGAAGTTCAAGAAGTCTACATATGTCCAGCCAAAATGGTTCTCACTTCATGACTCAAAGGTCAATTTGTTGAACCTGACTATTGCCATGTAAGTGTATTCCAGTTATACGCACAGAGACCGGGGTAAAAATAATGTTGGTCTCTGAACCCAGAGGGGGGATAAACTTTGTCCAAATTTCCACTTGTAAACTCAAAATTGAAACCTCAAGTAAGGTTAGCACTTGTAAAAACCTGTTAGTGCATCCTAAAATTGTGTACTCTAAATGCTTTGCTTCCTTTACTCTTTTCCTGGCCCTGTATAACTTGTCCACCATAATCCCAATTTTAGTAAATTACAACAGTATTTTGGGTCCCCATGGATTAACATAAATTTAGAAATAAGATTATGCAATCCCTAAATATTCCGTATTTCCTTCTCCAAAGGACCTTCTCACTTTACTTAGTGCTTTCAGGTCATTTTGGGAAACATGTATGGTCCCTACTTTGTGGTCACAGGTCTTTTTGGGGAAAGCTCCAAGGAAGATTAAGCAAATATTTAGGATAGTATTTCAAGATTCACTTTTGTTAGGACTTGGCTTCCCAGGTCTGTCAACTGAAACCAAGACTAAAGTGATTCAAGTCATGATCCTGGGTGCTGGACCAATAGTTTTATATTTTGAAATATTAAGATGTATTTTAGTAAGGTGTCCATGACTTACATTTTTATGAATACCATGATAATTATCTACAACCAAAAGTCCCTACAGATAATAAAAAATTCTTAATAAAAATGATTATTTGCCACTTCTGCTTCTATTAATGTAATGCCCTTAATTCTAAGGATTAAACACTGCTACCTGAATCTTTCTCATCCAGAATTCCAAGATTACCAATGAATTCAGGGAGACATTCTCAATAGTAGCATCTCCCTCCCTCCTTTTGCCCTATAGAAGATAATGACCTCTGAAATGTTGTACTTGGAATGTTAGAAAACCTAAACCTAAAGGAATGTCTTTTGATCTCTCTCTGAAGATATTAATAATGTATGTGTGACTGTGATAGCATGGGGAGGGGAAGGAATTGATTATGCAGGTCACATAGGCACTGTCTACTCCAAAATCTCTATGTCTATGTGCCTTTTGATTCCTTCATCAATATTGTGTCACAGAATTTGTGGAATTTGAGCCTTGTTGAATGTGGACCATCAATGAGTCAAAGCTTCTGTTAACTAACCAACTTTTAGAAACACATCTAGTTACACAAACTAAAACACTAAATCACAAATGTCTACCAAGCTCCCCATAAATTTGGTCTTATTAGTTATATGTTACCTCTTAATCTAAACCCCTTAGAAATTTCAACGTGAATTTGAAAGATATTGCAAACATCCTGGAACATAACCTATCTTATGCTGTGTCTTACTTCATACTTGTTCCTATGGAATATTCTGAGATCTTATTCTAGCTTTGGGTCTAGAGGCAATAAAAGGTGTGTGCAATGGGTCTTTGGAAGGTTATCCCTTTGTATAGTGAATTCCCTGGGTAAAAAAATTATGAAAATATCAAACAAGGAGAGATTAGGGTAATTTTCTGTCTGCTTTTAGTGAGTTGATCCTGAAATAAGAAATAAGTAAATCTTTCAGGAATGTTGTGAGAGCTGTTCTCTAACAATGACTTGAAACAAGGGCTTAAGGGCATGAACATTTGAGACTATTTTTAACTTAATCCATAAGTGTACATATTTATGGAGTGCTATGTGATGCTTGGATGCCTGTATATATTGTGTCATGATTATTTTACTTATATTTTCAAAGTACCTAGCATCAGTTATTTCATTATAGTTACAAAAAAACTGGTCAATACAATTAAATAACAAATATCTTCTCACACAATGCAGTTTATATTTAAATCAGGTTAAATGTGCCACCTCAGGCATTCATAATTTCATTAGGGTAAAAATCTTTTCTTCTAGCATTTTGAAATATACAGTACCTAACTGTGGTCTATAGTCTACTGTGCAATAGCAGACTAGAATTTCTTACTCCTACCAAACTATAGCTGACCAACCTCATCCCCTTACACTCTCCATCCTCTGATAGCTGTCATTCCACTGTCTCACCCCATAGAATTTGCAGTCATTAGCATTATCCTAACAGCCAAGTTCAGGACCCATTTGATCTCTCCATACCTTGGGTTCAATACATACTTCATTTAAATCAACCAGAGTTAATGACTTAATTAACTGTATGCTGCTACATACTATAAACAAAGAGGTCAGCACAACTTTCAAGACACAGACCTAAACAAACCAGTCTCACAATATTAGCCAATCATGGTATGTATTTGCTGGGACCACTCATAGTACCAAGCATACTTTCACACAGGGTTTTGTCAGGAAAACTAAAAGCAAACCAAGAATTTCAACAGAGAGTATGTAGCATGGAGAATTGGTTTCATCTGTTATTAGAAGGTTAATAAACATGATGGGTACATTAGAGTACAGAAGAGATAACAATTATAGAAAGCAGCTACTACCACTAAGGTAGAGAAATAGATGGAGGTATTATAGCACTTGAAATCTAGATACTCATAGATGGTACTAGGAATTGGACCTCTGAGGAGAGGTACTACCTTGCTGGTGCTAGCAGCTCTGAGGGAGCATGAAGAGGCTGGTTTGGAGAAGGCCAGAAGAAGCTTCTATTCAAGTATAGCTAAAGAAATGCTGACAGTAAAAGCAAGCAAAAAGGGTAATATAAAGTCCCTTTCCTCCTCCTCCTAATATCCAGCCTCCCCAATATGTACCCTAATGGCAACACAAAATAAGGGCCAGCTGATAAAGAGGACAGGACTCTCCAAAGCTGTATCCCCAGCACCACATATCTAAGTATGAAAAGATAGCTTGAGAGTCAAAAGACAACAGCTTGAAAATCGTCATACATGTTATATGAAGAAAGAAAAATTGTGGAGAAATTATAAGGAGTCAGAAACTAATTTTTAGTTTGAGACAAATGTGTCCAACTTACTGTAAGAATTTTAGTAAGTAATTTCATATTTCTGAACATCAGTTTCATCTGAAAAAATCCTATAACAATACCACTATGTCATCTTAGCAGGAGGCATAATGTAGGTAAAACCACTTTGAATAAGAAAACTACTATATCATCATAAGCTTGTCTCACTATTATAGTCCATACTAGATGGAAGCAGGAAAATAATAGATGAAAGAAATTTATAGATAATCTTAATATCTTCTTTTAGATGGTTTTATATTCTTTCCTATCCAGCTAGTCTATGAAAGGCACACAAAAAATAGTTAAATAAGCCCCAGTCCTAGCTGCCTGCAGAGATGTTAGCAAGTAGTAATGTCAATCCTAGGACAGTAGCAGAGACATGGTAGGATATTAGCTACTTAAGTAATTTCCAAAATGAATGACCAGTTTGAATAGCTGAAACATAGCCATTTACTATTTACACATGACCTAGTTCCCTTTCTGTGCTAATCTTTGACATGCCAAAAAGCATCATAGAAAGCTGAACTTGAAAATTTAACTATTGCCTACAGAAATAATTAATCAAAGTTGGCCAAACTAAAACAAACTTTGGAATACAGAGGGTTTTTTATTTTATTTTACATTGGTATCATGAGCACTTTGGGAAAGGGAATATTTAATAGATAAATTGGTACATTTTATTCAATTAAATTTGCTAGTTAGGAAAACACAAAATTAGATAATAAAATTATTGGACTTACAGATACTCATCAGAGACTTTGAATAATCATCCACAAAGGTTTAGATCTATCCCAAGCTACACAGAATTGAAGATTTGATTATTATTGTTATCCTTATTAGAATTTTAGCTCTGCTAATTAAAGCTAAAAATCTCTCTAAAAGTAAATGGGGACTTATAAAACAACCAGAAAATATTTACTGTCTTCTTTGTGGCAAATACTTGATTCTGAGACTCTGAAATGAGGAAGAATTATGGTATCTTTATTGATTATTAACACAAAATTGAGTGCATAAATGCAGTGGGAGAATAATCAGCTCTACCTGAAGACACTAGGAAAATATTCTAAATGTGACATTTAAGCTGGACCTCAAAAACTTAAATCAAGTTTGCTATTTAGAAATTAGTAAAAGGGCAGTAAAGGTTAGGCAGCTGCATTGCAAAGGCAGAATCCTGAAAGGCACCAACATTTCAGGGAGACAATAAGCACTATGTTGTAGGAATTTAGGGTGCAAGGGGTAGAAGCGGAAGGTAGAGGCAGACACGGAAAATGAAACTGGAGAAGAAATCAGGGTCAATGAATGAAGGGATTTATTGCAGTTGCATCTGAGATGTTTGCACTTGATTTTGTCGCAAGCAGGATCCTAATGACACCTTTAGTAGAGGAGAGGATTATCTAATTTATGAATGTTCACAGGATAACTCTGCTACCGGTCTGGAACCAAAATTTATTGTCAAGAAACAGGAGTTAAAGAGAACTATTGCAATTGTCCAGGAAAGATCTGATTCTAGAAGAAAGAGTGAAGAAGAGTGTGAACTGAAGATATTCCATATATACATATACTATACATATACATATACATATACATATACATATACATGTATATCTAGGATAGGTATATGAATGTAAATAAGAGAAAAGACTGGAAAACTGGAGGTTTGAGGTTTGCGAAATTGAGAGCCGGGAGAATGGTGAAATTTTCCATTTGAACAGAGCAGGACTGAGCAAACTTCTGTAAAGGGCCAATAGTTTAGGCTATATCGGGCTTTCAAGGCCATACGGTCTTCATCACAAATATTCAGTTCTGTCATTGTGACTTAAGAGCAGGAAGAGGCAATCATGTGTGGATATGTTAAAAAAATTATTTATGGATACTGAAATTTTAATTTCATCTTAGTTTCACATATTATGAAATATTCTTTTCATTTTTTCTCAACATTCAAAGATTTAAAAATTATTTTCACTTAATAGCCCATGAAAAAACAGATTGGGCACACAGACCAAAATTTGCCAACCCCTACAATAAATGTAGGAAGAAAGAGTGTTCAGGCTAAGTTTAAGATGCTGTAGTATATTCAGGCATGGATGTCCAGAAGGCAATTGTATAGCTTTGGACCTCAATAAAGGAAGCTTTCCCAAATGCTCTACAAATACAGTTCTTTGTGGTCATAAAAATCCGAAACTATGTGAGAAGGCAAATGCAGTAGGGAAATGAAAAGACCATATTGCAATCTAATGCTGCTTTTAAAGTACTTTTTAATTGAAGGTAAAGCAACATTTGAGGTTTTTACATTATCAAACTCAGGCACTTATCTCTATAATAGGCAGTTAGAAGCCAAGGCCAAAGAGGTAAGGCACTTATGACAGACCTTATGAAAGTAATGAAAGATGACAGAGTACAAGAACTAGCTAAAAAGCAAATAACATTTCATCCTTTATGGGTGAAAGACAGAAATGAAGTCTAATCTAATTTTAAAAAAGAAATTTTATTTGTTACCTGTCAAACATTGATGCAAAAGATAAATAGAAGTAATTGAAACTCCTTCCTAAGCAATATGTAACACTGCTTCACAGCATCATGCTTGTTAAATAACCCTCAAACCACTCCAATGATTCCAAACAGGAAGAGTTTACAATTTAATTTGGTAAAGAAAGAATGACAGTTTCTCAGGTGCCTCACTGGAGAGCTTTTCAGATGTGTGGCCCTGCCTTTCACAGGCAGAGTAATGAAAAGTAAATTTATCTCCAGGTTTCACCATTTATTTGGTTGGGGCACAATATTTCTGGTACACACTGGATTATGAACAGATGAAATATTTCCTAAACCAAGTAATTTGATTCTGTGCAGATAGTAACCACAGGCAGTGTAATTAATTTCTTTTATATCTTCAACACAATGAGTGGATCTCTCTTTCTATCCATAAGACACAACTAGACACAAATCACCATGAAAAGCAAGGTGCAACATGAAGATTAAGAAATTTTCTATGATGTTGTAGATTCTAGCTATTTATTGCCTCACAACAAAAGTGAAATGTTAAAAATCACTATTTAATACCCTGTCAATTTCCAATGCAAAGTGGCCCAAACAGAAGGAGACAGATTTAGTATTTAAACTTATATTCTCTCCATCATCAAAGCCTGTCAAAAATCTTTGATATAGTACAAAGTGTGTTGATATATATTTATTTCTTAGTAACTATTTTCAAGTGTTGCACATTTTTTCAATGTTGAAATTAAAATGCTTTAGTGATAGTCCCTGAAACTATGGCTTACAAAACTGTCATATCTGTTCACAATTATATTTTTTCATGAGAATTACTGCCAAGTTAATTCTTTCTCAGTTATTCTTCCACAGAATAACAATACTGTTGGTACCCAATGAGATAAAACACTAACACTAAAATGAACATTTCAGTATGTGAACTTCTACACATGGAAAATCAGAGATAAAGCCAGCTTTTCTGGTAAACAACTTTTAGTTTTAAATCTTAAAATAAAAATCATTATAATTTACTAGACATTGAAGATGTCTAGTATCTCAGGCTATAATAATCTTTTCATAAGTTTCCTGTCCTCCCTCTCCTACTATTACTCCTGAACCACAAATTCTCCATCATTTCTTTATATAATAGCCATAGTAATATTTTTAAATACTAATATTTAAAATGTTAATCAGACTATGTGTTTCTTGGGTTAAATCTGCCAATAATTCAAATTCTCTTGCATAATCTTCAGACCCTGAATTAGCCTGCCTGCAGCATCCTTTGTAATCTCAGGCCCACCAGTGTTTCCACTCAATGAGCCAGACCCTCTGGCTATCTTGCTGATCCTAAAATTTCTCAAACTTTTTTCCAGTCTCCAGAAGTCTCAAGTCTCAGTCTCAGTTGTCTCTCTCCTCTCTCTCTCTCTCTCTCTCTCTCTCTCTCTCTCTCTCTCTCTCTCTCTCTCTCTCACTTTCTTTCATAATATTTTCTCTGGTTCCTTTATCTTACCTGACTACTTCACCTGGTTATTAAGTATTTTTCCAAATACAGATTGTGCTCACTCTTGTATTCAAATCATCACCTTTTCTGTCTCACCGAATGGCACACCCAGCACACCAGTTACCAGTCTGACAATTCATTCTACTTTCCTAGCACTTCAGTCCATGTAATGAATGATTAAGTCTTTTTGATGTTATCTTTAATCACAAATTGATCACAACTGCAGCTACCATATCAGTCAGTTGCTGTTATTTCTCACCTGTGCCATTTCATAGACCCCATGCTTATTCTTCAGGGTCCTTGTCTACTAGGCATACAGAGAGATCATTGATAAAAGTACATAAGACTATGTCATTCCAGCATTTCAATCCCTCTATTGGCATCTTTCACTCTTAGAAGCCAAATTCTTTGCACCACAGTCTACAAGTTCCTTGACAATTCAATTTCCTCACTTCCTCATTTACTTGTATTGTACTCATTCTCTGCATAAATGACCTTTTTTCTGGTAGAACAAGTCATACTAACTCCCACCGTAGGACTTCTGTTCTTTCCCAGGACTCTTTGTCTGGAAATTATATGCTGGCTCCTTTTCATTCAGGTGAAAGTTTAAAATGCCATATTCCTAAAAAAAAAGATCTTTCTCAAACTATTGGTGTGAAGAAGTTCCCACTTATCTCCTCTTACATAATCTTGCTTTGTTTTCATTGTAGAATTGGTTGTTTTATGATATTTTCTGGATATTTAGTTATTTAACAATATTAGTCTCCAGAATATAAAAAGTCCATGAAAGCAAAAACATTGATCAAATTAGCCATTAGTCTATATGCAATGCCTGCATAATCATTACTCTGAATGGATATTATAAAAAGGGTTGTTGAATGAATAAATATTCAGTATTTCCTGGAGGAAAAAAATACAGTTTTTGGAGATACTGGGGATTGAACTCAGGGTCTCATACTTGTTAACAAGTACTCTACAACCTGAGCGATGCCCCAGTCCTAAGAAAATTCTTTAGTTTAATGGTTTTCAAACTAAAATTTGTGCTCCTCAAGAAATGATGAGTTATTTTCCCAAAATGGTTTAAGCCACAGGAAAGCATGTTGAGTCTTCCTGAAACAGTTTTCTGTGGAGGTGTTTCAGACAATATGTTTATGTGAACCAGATAAGAATACATAACACATTAGAATATAAATGTTACATATTTCTTAGTATAAAACTACGTGTCTATGAAACTTCATTCCTTCAACAGTTGCTTCAGACTATGTTAACAACTCCTCAGTGCTATTAGCTTCTGTTTTAAGAGGTATGTGGACATTAAAAGAAGAAGTTAAAAAGCAAAATAATAACTCCACAAATGTTCAATGGGAACTTTGTTAGGAATAGATGGTACTTTTAATGCTAATTAGAAATACGACCCAAAAGGAAAAGTAGAACTTCTTCTTTGTTGGGTAATTTTCAGTGTTCTGAATCTTAACATTTGTAGGTCTTTTTCTTTTTTCTTGTAAGAAAGCTTTAAACACTATTATTACCTGTCAGTGGCAGTAAATCTTTAACTATGGTACCATATACTCAGTGTATTAGAGGTCATGCTAAAAAACCAGGACAATGAGATACCCAAAATTCCTTAACAAGGAAGTCTATGGTGGTGTCATATCTACCCAACTATAAAGAAATTAAGAGGTAATGGTCATATAAATTGCATGTCATTGAGTCTAATTATGTCAGTATTATGAGTAAGAGATAAAAATGTGTTCCATGAGTACTTAGGTCAAGTAAATTGTAACTTCCACCAAAGTTATGAAGACATCTAGGAAGAAAACCTAATAACTTTGGTTAAACAAACTATATTCTGTAATACTATAATAAGTAGGATCTGGCTTATGTCTCCATCAAACACCATCCAGGTGACTTTGGCGAAGTTATTAACCTCAGTCTCATCGCCTGTAATATGGAGATACTAGCACCAAACTCTTAAGGATATTATGAGGATCCAGGTGTGATGAAACACACCTATAATCCTAGCATTCAGCACTCATGAGGCTAAGGCAAGATAAAAAATTCAAGGCCAGCCTAGGCTACATAGTAAGACCCTGTCCCTCCAAAAAATGTTGGAAAGATTGCAAAGAACAGTACACTTCAAAGACCTAGCACCCACCAAGCCATTAAGTTTCAGCTAATATTGTTACAGCATAATGCACCTACCATTACAAAAATTAAAAGTACCCTATTCTAATTTCAGATTTAATATAAGAGAAAGTTTGGTTTAATAATACCAATGAATATTTAATGTTTTTTCTAACGGAAATGTTTTAATAAAAGTTGATACCCTAGTTCTGCCAGACATTCACAATTATATCCAATGCTTTTAAAAGTCTAAACCCCTAATACTTGGTTTTAAAGTAATAATGTATTCAGAGATTTTCTTTCCTAAGCAGACTGAATTATCAACAGAATCCCAAATCCTGCCCTGAAGTACTCATTTTAAATTTAATTTCACACTTATTTTCTTCAACTTATTTTATGCATATACTTCTGAGAAGTTACCAGTACCTAAAGGCAGGGGCTATTTCATGTGACATTCTAATTGCATTGTGGTGGGGAAGGGGTTGTCATAGAGAAGGGGATGAGATGGATTGTATAAATTACTAACATTTGTAAATTATAACATTTGAAATTTCTTGACTGATTTCCTGCTAGAAAGTACAAAAATCAATTTAATTATAAATCAAATATCATCCAGTGAAAAACATTTTTAGTATAACCCTTTTAAGGAGAGATAAAATATTCAGAATTCAAAGCACAGCTTTTCAAAGCTGACATGTTGCTAGGATTAGGTCCATATTAATGTTTTAAAGTTGTTTTCTGAATCTACCATATGGACAAGTTAAGAAGTGAAATCACCACCCTCATAAAATGTCACCTTAGTAGTTCCCCCAGGACCACCTAGCTATACTTTCTGTTGGGATTTAGATCATTAAAAAAAAAAGTTTGTGGTTCATTGACAAGCATTTGTAGACAGAAAGAAATAACTCAAGTCTTTCTTATGTGCACACAAGATCACCCACATCACAGAGAAAATCCAGCTCTTACACTGAGGAGAGAGTTGAACCATGAATGTATTCCAACACCATAAGCTCTTTCATGATACCCAACTTGAGGAGATGACCCACAGAAATGCATCTGGTCTGCTATTCTTGGTCCAAAAGTGACAGTTTATCATGAGTATACCCATCACTCAGGCCTTCCTAGGGAATTTATTGCATGTTTCTTAAGCAAGACACTGCTTTTCATCAGAAAATCATTTTTTACAAATGTAATACTGATTTGAGTACTCCTTCATAAAGCATGGAGTCTTCAAAAGATAAACATTTTCAATTACATGAGTAACTGTAGCCATAAGTGGAATGACCATATATTTATTGTCCAAACTGGGATAACTTTAAAGAGTGAAAAGAAAACATTAACAATTATGCCAAACTGAGAGGAAGAAATCATGAGCAATCTTGACAGAAAAGTAGTTCAAATCAAGAACATACTTATTTAAGCAACCCTGAAGACTAAAATTGTGAGGGGGGAAAAAGATTTTCAATAACGGAAAATGGATGAAAATGACATTCAAAAAGCAAAGGAAAAAATAGAAGAAATAAAATAATGGTTTTTGATTGCCTGCTTTGGACCAAGGAAACTCCAACAACAATATGTAAGGTAGTGAGAATGTATTGAACAACAATCTCCTAACATAAACATCAATGATGTTTTACAGAAAAGGAAACAACGTTTGTAAAGAGTAAGTCTCTTGTCAAAAATACTTACATAAAAAAGGTGAAAGTGTGATTCAAGCACTGAAACCTCATTAAATTTTGCCCAAGGTCAGTATAATTTAGACATTACATTTCTACTTTACATATAAGAAAACTGAGATTTGGGGACTATTCTCTGTTTAGAGATACATGTTTTATTTGGAATTTGTACTCACACTTAGGTCTGCCTGACTCTAAAGTCAGTGCTATGTCTACCAAAGATGGCCTGGACTTTGTTTGTACAATGAGGTTTTCTTGGTTTTGTATTTTTTTTCTCCTCTTACTATCCCTTATCCTCCTTTTCTTCTTCCTCCTCTTCTTTCTTCTTCTTCAGAGAAATAGGGACTTTTTCTCCATCTTCACGCTTCTACTGTGCTTAAGTCCCATTTCCATTCTCATTTTTTTCTCCTTGCCTTCTCACTTTCTTCTTTTTTTCTCATTTCCTCAAGCTCTTTCTAAATATTTAATCAAGATTTGTACCTGAGCTTGTCAGAAGTCTTACCTTACTAGTAAAGTCTTCAGTAATTCACTCCTTGCATCATTTATAGGCTCTTTTGTCTAATTTTGACTTGTTCAAACCCTCTTCTTTCTTGTCAAATTCAATCAGAGGTTCATTTCATCCTCCACTGAAAATACACACAATGTCCCTTTGTATTATTCTTGCTGCCTTTTCATCAAGGCTTCAGAAGTTATCATTATCTTTTTCTAAACAGAATAATAATCCATAAATTACAATGTATACAAAAATGATACAGAAATTGGGCTAACACAAATGATTGGCCAATAAGAGCAGATTAAGAGGCAGCCATGGGAAATTTGCCCCAAAGTATTCCATGAGAAGAGTTGAATATCACTATATTAGACAATAGTGTGAGACAACTAATCAAGGAAGAGGTGGTATAGGTAGGGCACATATAAATCCTCTTCAGAAGCTATAACAAGGGAGATCCAAGATGGTGGTTAGGGTAGGGAATCAGAATTCCTGAGCTCTATGACTCCAGAAACCACTTCAAAATATGGGAGCTACATTTGGGTAATTCTGAGTGCTTCTAGCCAAAATAAAAACCACCAACACATTAGATGCACATAAAATTCAAGGTCTGACCCTTAAAACAGCCTTTAATTGCACCTAACAGCCTGGAAAATCCCAGCACAGCAAAACCAAAAGGGCATGTCTGCCCTGGGAAAAAAGCCCCTTGGCTCTTTCTCCCTTTTTTTTTTTTTCTTTCTCTTTCAATAAGCAGAAGATAG
Source organism: Castor canadensis (assembly GCF_047511655.1). NCBI lineage: Eukaryota > Metazoa > Chordata > Mammalia > Rodentia > Castoridae > Castor > Castor canadensis. The sequence continues at coordinate 43,925,980 of NC_133387.1, forward strand.
GGCATCAAACAGAATTAAACTCTGTGACATCCTGGACCCCAAGCCAGGGGAAAACCTCCCTATGCCTTGCCAAACTGAACCCAGTCCCAGGAAGTGTAGCCATTTCTCCCCACTGGCCAGTTTTAAAGCTGCCCACATAAACCTGTAGACACAACAGGTGAGTAACACACAACACACGGGACTCCCCTACCCCCTCCCTGGGAACATAATCCAGCTCAGCCCCTGTGCAGATTGAAACCCCCTCAACAAACTGAAAAGCATAAACAGCAAATTGTAATCTAACAGACAGCAGGGGTGGGGGTAGAAAGCTGAACCTCCCCAGGAGAATGGAGGTATGGCAAGGAGCCAAACTTTCAGGGAAAAGTAACAAAGGCTGAGTGTGGGGATGGAGCAACAAGCCAACCTCCCAAAGCTGGGCCATGGAGTTACTCTCAGGGAACTGAGCGCAGTACTCAAAACTGAATTACTCCAATTTGCTTAGGGAAGAGCTGACCGGCCAGAGTTGGAACTGTTGGGCAATGCAGCTGCCATGTAGTGAAAACAATATCAGGTCTGACCACAATGCATGAACTGACAGTGAGGTATCTCAGGTCTCAGTTGCAAATTAGTCTGTGAACAGAAGGAACCAAATACTGTTCACAAGCCAGTCACCTGGTGAGATTGACAAGCCCCTGGCAAATCTGACTACAATGAGGAAAAAGACCCAAATTAGTAAGATCAGAAATGAAAAGGGGGAGATAACAAGAAGCACTAAGGAATCATCAGTGACTACTTTCAGAATCTATATTCCAATAAAATGGAAAATCTTGAAGAAACAGGCAAATTTCTCAATACTTGTGACCATGCAAAAATGAACCAAGAGGATATTAACCACATAAACAGATCTATAACACATAATGAAATTGAAGCAGCAATAGTCTCCTAAAAAAAGAAAGTCCAGAACCTGATGGATCCTTGCTGAATACTACCAGACCTTTAAAGAACTAATACAAACACTCCTTACGGTTTTCCACAATATAGAAAGGGAAGGAACTCTCTACCTAACTCATTCTATGAAACCAATATTACACTCATCCCAAATCAGACAAGGACACACCCAAAAAGCAGAACTACAGGCTAATCTCCTTAATAAACATTGATGAAAAAATCCTCAATAAAATAATGGCAAACTGAACCCAACAATATATCAGAAAGGTCATTCACTATGACCAAGTCAGCTTCATCCCAGGGATGCAAGGATGGCCCAAACATGCACAAATCATTAAATGTAATATAGCACACTAACAGAAGCAAGCACAAAAAAACACTTAATCATCTCAACAGACACAGAAAAAGCCTTCGATAAAATTCAGTAATATTTTGTGATAAAAGCTCTGATGAAACTAGGAATAAAAGGATTATACCTCAACATAACAAAGTCTATGTATGACAAACCTACAGGCAACATCATACTTAATGGGTAAAAAGTGAAACCATCTCCCCTAAAGGCATGAACAAAACAAAGATGACAACTCTCTCCATATCTATTCAACATAGTCTTGCAATTCCTAGCCAGAGCAATAAGGTAGGAATAAGAAATAAAAGAAATACTAATAGGTAAAGAAGAAGTCAAACTATCCCTATTTGCAGATGACATGATCTTATGTCTAAAAGACCCTGAAAAACTCCACCCTAAGACTCCTAGAAACCAAAAAGCTTCAGCAAAGTAGCAGGATACAATATCAATTTACAAAACTCAGTAGCCTTTCTATACAATAAGCAGATTGAAAAAAATATAGGAAAACAATTCCATTTACAACAGCCTCAAAAAAACCCGTATGCCTAGTAATATACTTAACTAAGGATGTGACTGACCGCTACACAGAAAACTACAAATCACTGAAGAAAGAAATTGAAGAAGACTACAGAAGGTTGAAAGATCTCCCATGCTCATGGATTGGCAGAAACAACAATAGTAAACATGGCTATACTACTAAAAGCAATCTACATGTTCAATGTAGTTCCCATCAAAATCCCAATGGCATTCATCACAGAGATTGAAAAATCTACTCCAAAGTTCACTTAGAAACACAAAAGACTGTGAATAGCCAGGGCAATACTGAGGAAAAAGAATAACGCTGGAGGAATCACAGTACCTGACTTCAAACTATGCTACAGAGGCATAGCAATGAAAACAGCATGCTACTGGCACAAAAACAAATATGAAGAGCAGTGGAACAGAACACAGGATCTGTATATGAATCAATGCAGCTACACACACCTAATTTTTGACAAAGGTGCCAAAAACATATGATGGAGAAAAGACAGCTACTTCAACAAATGTTGCTGGGAAAAGTGGCTATCTGCCTGCAGAAAACTGAAACTAAATCCATGCCTGTCGCCCTGTACTCGAATCAATTCAAAATGGATTATAGCCCTTAATATCTGACACAAAATCTTGATATTAGTACAGGAAAAAGCAGGGAATGCACAGGAAGCAATAGGTATAGGCAATACTTCCTCAAGCAGCTCAACAACTAATAGAAAGCATTGAAAAATGGGACTACCTGAAATTAAAAATCTTCTAAACAACAAAACAAATGGTCTCTAAATTTAAGAGACCTCCCACAGAATGGAAGAAAACCATTGCTAGCTATACATCAGACAAGGGACTGATAACTAGAATATACAGAAAGCTCAAAAAATTAAACTCCCCAAAAATCAATGAACCAATGAAGAAGTGGGCAACTGAACTAAACAGATCTTATTCAAAGGAAGAAGTCCAAATGGCCAAAAAATACATGAAAACATGCTTACCATTCCTGGCCATAATGGAAATCAATTCAAAACCACAATAAGATTCTACCTCACTCCTGTTAGAATTGTTACCATCAAGAACACCACCAATAACAAATGTTGGTGAGGATGCAAGGAAAAGAAATCCTCAAACACTGCTGGTGGAATTTAAGCTGGTACAAACACTATAGAAAACAATATGGAAGCTTCTTAAAAAACTAAACATAGATCTGCCATATGATCCAGCAATACCACTCCTGGGGATATACACAAAAGAATGTGACTCAGGTTACTATAAAGGCACCTGCACACCCATGTTTATTGCAGCATTATTCACAATAGCCAAGTTATGGAAACAGCCAAGATGCCCCACTACTGATGAATGGATTAAGAAAATGTGGTATTTATACACAATGGAATTTTACTCAGCCACAAAGAAGAATGAGATTTTGTCATATGCAGGTAAATTGATGGAACTGGAGAACATCACCTTAAGTGAAGTGAACCAGCTCAGCAGGCCAAAAAATCGCATGTTTTCCCTCATATGTGGATCATAGACCTAAGACAAATGCAGTAATATTATTGGACATGGGTCCCACACCAAGGAAAGACCACACATGGGTCTTACTCTAGAAGAGCAAATATAGTAATCTTAATCTGGCAGAGGTCACTATGGGAAGGAGACTAGGAAGCAGTGAAAAAGTTTGGTAGAGATGAACCAACTTGGGTGGTAATACACATATGCATGGAAACAATACAAGCTCTTCTTGTATTGAAGAGCTATCTTCATCTCAAACTGGCAAAAATGCTAAGTTTTTCTCATTGTCTTTTATGATTTTTCTTCAAAGAAATCCAGAAAATAAGAGAGAGGAACAGGTTCTTCCTTGAGGCGGGGCTGTGAGTGGTTCAAATAATGTAGACACATTTAAGTAAATATAAAAATGACACAATAAAATTGAAAAAAATAAAATTAAAAAATTCTTCTTCAGATGTTATCTAGGACATTAGATTCTATTAATAGGAAACAAAAAATCCTCTGTTCTAGTCATGTACTATTATAATCATCTAACAGTTTTATATGATTTTTCTAGAGTCAAATATGAAACAAAGCAAAACTGGACCTGATTCTGCCTAGTTCTCTCCATCACCATCACCACCACTGGATTGATTGCAAGCCATCACCATCTCTCACTAATGGTATAAGAGATTTTCAGTGGACTCCAAGCTTCCACATTTGCTTGCTTATGGTTAATTCTTCACTTAGCTTCCTGGGTGATCTTTTAAATGTGTTCAGAAATCATTTCACTTTCTTAATGTAATCCCTCCAATTGTGTACCAGACCACTTAGGATAAAATGTGACTTTCTCATCCTGGTTATGAAGCCCACTATGGCCTGATGGTCCCTTCTTGCACTTCCCTCTTTACCCTACACAGCTTCCTTGACCTTAGATGCCTGGAATAAATGGTTCTGGCCCCTGACACTATCTCCCCAGTTCATTGCTTGGCAGGTGCCCCTTGCCAGTCGGACCTTGACTTAAAAGTCATCTTCTCCAAATGACCTGCCCTAACCTCGGAAATAGCTCCTCTGTGGCTGTACAACACTAGACCTCCAAGAAGAGTGTGATACCCTCCAGTGGCTTATTCTTTATTTACTTGTTTTGTAGGTGATTATTGCCTGTCTCCACTACTTAAAATGTAAACCCTATTAGGTAATGCTATTACCATTACATCCCTTATGCCTGGAAGAATATCTGGTGCAGGACTCAGAAAATAAATATGAATTTGTGAAGAAATGAATAAATTAGTCAATATATTTATTTAAGAATATTTGTTTTACTTTTATATGGTAATTATAATGGTTTAAAGTTTTTAGTTTCTTCTAATTTAAAAAACATATTTGGTAGTAAAAAAATTCTTATAATTAAGTAGGCCTTTTAAAAATGTGTTCACCAATGTCAAATTATGTATATCTTTGATTCATTTTTGTGGAGATGACCTCAGAAAGTTCCCAAAGGATTGCACACTACCTTCCAATAGGTTTGACAAACACTAGGGCTAAGTAAGCATATATCACCCATAACAGTTAGAGTCACATCCAAATGAATCTCCCAATTGTTAACTGTAAGTAAGTCTTTAAATGGAAGTAATAAGTCACAGCTTGAGGAGTTGTCATTAAAATCTGGAAGGATGGCAAAGGAGCATGCTGTGCAGGAGCTGATCAACACACTGACTCATCCAAACTGGACAAAGGACATGATTAAAAAACTAAAAATAATAGAATAAAGATCCCCAAACTCTCAAAAAAATAAATAAATAAAGGAGGATTGCTTTCTTTAAAAAAAGAAAGTCGGTACATTGGAAAGGGAAGCAGCAGGTTACTAATGTTGGCATGATCTTCACAAATAGGGCAATATAAGTATCAATGTAAAACCACAAATACTGAGAAACAGAGAACACCAACATTATTTGTTTCCCAAATATGTTGCAAAAATCCCAGCCAAGATGAGTATAGGAGGTAAATCACCCACAATTTTCACAATTAGAATTTCCTGTGCTCCAAATACACTCTGTCACATTTGATCATATTGCCATTTCTTGGTTTAACTACAATTGGTTTCATCTTTGAACTTTATTTACATCTATCAAGCATATTCTAAGATTGTCTGTATCCATTAATATTCTTTTTTGTTTGTGTTTGTATATAATGACATTAAAAACCACTCTTGATCATTCACCAACATTTAAACAAACTAAAAATATGAATCACAGGTTTCTTTCAAAACAAAACAAACAGTATGTGAAGTAATTGGATACAAGATGTAAATAAGACAGAAAGGCCATGACTAGAGAAAATAAATAGCTCACCAAATTCCCTCACGCAAAGTTATCTAGATTGCTTTATTCTGTTCTCTCTTCCACCCTGCTTTGTGCCCTGGAAGTTGACTTATATGAACTATATTAGTGGTTTACTTCAGAGTGAATTTAATCAATCAGAAACTCTAGCAGGAAATAAGAGGATATTGGTTCCCTGCTTTCCCTCTCTGCCTGGCCATGGTCCAGCTGTATCCTCCACCAAAGGCCACAGATCCAGATGGCTCTCTCCTGCAGAAAGCACTATTTCTGGGTTCTAAAAATTCTTCATTCTTCTGATCTTTCAGGCCTCGGTATATCAAGGTTTCTCTACTGTCACTAGTCCCAGGATAATCCTTAACCTTGCCTATACTTTTGTGAAATGGTCTCACTCTCTAGTTTTCCAATTTCATGTGCCCCATGTTTCCTGCCACAAAGCTTGGAAACAGAATGGGTTTTTTCACTTTAACTACACTGAACAGAAATCATACCATTTTGCTTGTGAAAGAAGTTTATATTTTCCAGCTAATATGATTAAATGGCACTCAAATCTGGGTGCTCCTGACGGAAAACTACAGGCTATCCTCCTATAACAAGTCAGTCAACCTACCAACTGCCTTTCTATGTTGCATAGTATAGGCCAAATAAACTCCCTTAAAAATTCTAATGATATATGAATATACATTCATTTGACATAGTTTTTGAGCAAGGGATCTCTATATGAACTGGGTGTTTACTATGAATTAGGTGTTGTACTCACTAGAGAAAGCACTAGAATAAATCAAAACAAAGGCCATGGGAAACGAGGGCACCAAGAAATCTTAGCAGGTGTCAGTTTTAAAATGTGACAAAACAGAAGCTAAGAGCATCTTTAGGACATGCTTAGAAGTCATAATTCAGTTCTGCAACATTTATCATCACTTTCTGATAAATTGAAATCTGGATTATTAGCTGTACCGTAGCCACCTGCAATCTCAAAACAGGTTTCTCAATAACACTATCAAATGATGAGCTGAATAAAAAACAGGATCCATGATTGATTTGCCTCTCTAGGCTGCAACTGTCTCTTGATAAGTGCCAAAGCCTTAAAAGTTAAAAGTAGATAAATCCATTTTCTGTTTTGAATATAACACACTGAGTTTCAAATATCACATTCTATCACATATTTTGCCTATGCTATCACAGATCAGTGACCTGGGACTCTGCCTCCTTAACTGTACTATCTAGTTCTATGGCAAGCCTTATTAGACATGAGAAATCTATAAATTGACTTGGTCTAAGATGACTACCAAATGCAAAAGAAGGGCAGAAGCAGCAACCTAAATTATTGCATTAATTGAAAAAGTGTGAGCCACGTTTTCAATAATAGGAGAGAAACATAAGATATGAAAAGGAACTTACAATGACTTAAATTAGTGCTTTTAAATACTTCAAATTTTTCTTACCTACATTGGAACCATCAGATCCTAGAGCATCAGCTCAGTCTGTTCTGCATTTTGAAGAAATCCTTCACACAGAAAGCTCTGTCAAAGTAAACAAAGACTCCTGCTCCAGATAATAGCAGAAAGCAGGTCATAATGTACATTTTGTAATATGTACATATACACAAAGAACTGCATCAGTCTTCAGACAAGGATCTTTAGATTTCTTGACATTTAGAGGTTAGACAAAGACACTCTTAACTCAGTTATTTTTAGAACAAATTAACTATGCATATATTTGTACCATTTGAAGACAAAAGGTCCTGATTTCAAAGACATAGAAAACTGAAATGACATTTATTTTGTTAACTCTGACTTAAAGGTCTATCTCCAGAAAAATACTTTTCAGAATGTGTCAGCAGAGAGATTGTTGTAAGTAATAATGATACTAGATAAGAACATTTACCATGTACACACACGCAAACAGATAATATAATGTTATCATCATGGTAGTCTTCAAAAACCTCATCAAGGTTTTTATCTCTACTTCATAAATAAGAAAATGGATGATTGGTGTGGTTATTTAACTTGCCCAAAATCTCATTGTTACTAAATGGCAATACCATTACTTAAATCTACTTCTTTCTAAGTCTGCATCCAGGCACTATGAGAGACAAAAATGTTCAGAGAAACATAAATTTCATATGAAAAGAGTGATGTTTCTTCATTTAGGAAAATAGAGCTAAAATTGTGTTTCAATATAATATTTTCCCAAGTGAACCTCTGCAAGTTGACTTTTTGTAAGCTAAATATCAAAAATTAAAAATGGGAATCACCAGGCCTAAAATAAGTCTTATTCAATACTAAACGATTTGATGAAATGTGAATTCCTTGTCTCCCTATTTTAGTACTACTCTTTCTTGAAGTCCACTTATACCTTGCTTTCTTCCTAACCATACAAATGCTTCATTCACCTCCATTAACTCACATAGGACATGCCCTGAATACTATTGTCTTCTGAAATGCAAACTTACTCTTATGATCCCACTCATCCTTATCTCATCATAGTTTACCTCTGTGGTATCCTGAGATCCTGTACACTAATGGGTCAGATACTGTGCAATCTACATAAAGGTGTAATAGAGTGAGGGGTAAACATGCTGTACATCATAAACTATAGACTTTTGGGACTGGGACTTTTACATAGAATGTTCTAAAATACATTACATTGACAATAATTTTCTTTTCTTCATAGAAAAACCTATGTTGTCAAAGAGTATGATTTCTTGCCTGCTTTTTTTCTCTAAAACAACTTACATGTATCAGAATTATCACAGTCTGATTATCATGTGTAAATCATGATAAAATGCAGCATTCTCAGCCAAAATTCCTACCTAATATTAATAACACCAGTTCCAGTTTATCATAACATTAAGCTAGTTTTCAGGAACCTAGATTTGAGTTGCAAACATCATTCACACAGTATTTTAACTGCTACTATCGTCTCTTCCCTCCAATAAACAGGGCTAGCACTAAAAGCTAGTGAAATAATATCACTTGTCTCTCTGACTCTAGCACATTTGTGAGGCTAACCTTTCTTGTTTTTCCCCCTTGCTTATCACAGCAGGAATATAATTCTGATATGAGCAGTAATGTGAAGCTTTTCTGTGTACAGATGACCTTCTATCCAGCCAGACTTCTCCACTCTTCCCACAATGCAGCTAAACATTCTATTATTTTCCCAAAGGTCACATTCAAGTGGAACAAATACACCTGATACTTTCTACATCATTTGCATGCAATTTGCTTATGCCTAAACAGGCTGTGATTTTGAGGACTACAAATCTAATTTAAATTTTCCTGACCTACCACAGTGAAATGATAACTGTGCTTTCTGAATTTTGACAGCAGTACAGAATTTTCATTAAATTTTAGGAGAAAACATGAAACACTGAGGAATGGAACATATTCTAAATGTGAACTAGAAACAGAAAGCTGAACTTAAGGTCATACCTAACAAGGAGATTTGGAAATATCTAATCAAATACTAAATTTAAAATGCTTCTTTTTTATTGGGATAGGAGAGAGTAAAGGATATGTTATTTATTTTAATAAGCCAGGAATGTCTCTCTACTTCAAACATACCCAATTAGAAAATAATTCCCTTGGCTTAGGATATTATAAGATATTAAAACCAAATAAACAAGACAAAGGGTAACTCTCAGCTACCATCTCATTAAACTCTTATGTGAATGAGTTTAACAGAGCACCAACTAAGAGCAGATTTTGAAGGGAACAGGCAGAGGCTGCTCCTTGCAAGAGAAGGAAGGGGCCAGAAGAGAAGGCTGAGAATTCAGCACAAAGTCCTCTCCCTCCCAATGCGGCCCAGAGCCAGCCCCAAATACACCTAATGCAGTTGGACAATGCAACATAGTGAATTTCAGGTTTTGAAAACTCACTTTCTCGACTCTCTGCACTTAAAATGAAAGCCACACATTATTTTTGTTAAAAGATAATTAAACAACTGATATAGCAAATACAACTCATGGAAGGCCTAAATGTTAACAGTGAAACAAAATTAATAGATTTAAAAGAGGTAGCAAAATGGTTGCCAGAGGATTAGAGTACACAGTACAGGGAACACTGCACTTTGGAGATGGTTCAATGTTCTTCTGACTTTGACAAAAGTTGATTTAGAGTATAATTGGAACTATGTCTGGTGCATTCTTCAACATAAAGCCTCCTCACACACATACAACCTCTCCTTGCAGTTGCAGTTCTGTAAGTGTGTTGGGTTGCTAATAAAGCAACAATGAAATGCTCAACACCTAAGGTATGAGGAAGCTTGCATTGTCTCCTTTATTTCAAGCAATAGTCTCTTCTTCCAACACACATACTACCTGGACACATCCCAAAGAGAAATTAAGAATTAATAAAATCAGAGCATTGCCTGAGAGAAAATAATCAAGAAAGTAGAAAGATGGAAACTAACCTTTATTATTAAGTATCACAAATCTATGAGAACTCTGTCTCGCTATTTTTTTTTTCGGTACTTGGGTTCTTACTTAGGGCCTACACCTCAAGTCAAAAGAACTGAACAGTGCTTTCTCAAAGGATGAAGTCAAAATGGCTAAAAGTAACATGAAGAAATTCTCAACATACCTGGTAATAAAAGAAATGCAAATCAAAACCACATTAAGGTTCCACCCCACTTCCATTAGAATATCTATCATAAAGAACAAAAATGACAAAAAATGTTGACAAGGATGTGGACAAGGAACCCTCATACACTGCTGGTGGGAATTAGTACAACCACTATGTTAAACAGTATGGAGGCTCCTCAAAAACTAAAAATAGATCTGCCATACAATGCAGCAATTCTACTTCTGGGGATATACCCAAAGGAATATAAGTCAGGTTACAACAAAGTCACCTGCACATCCATGTTTATTGCAACATTATTCACAATAGCCAAGTTATGGAAACAGCCAAGATGTCCCACTACTGACAAATGGATTAAGAAAATGTGGTATTTTTACAAAATGGAATTTTACTCAGCCCTGAAGAAGAATGAAATCTTATCATTTGCAAGTAAATGGATGGAACTGGAGAAAGTCATGTTAAGCAAAGTTAGCCAGGGTCAGAAGACCAAAAATCTTATGTTTTCCCTCATATGCAGACTTTAGACTTAAAACAAATGCAGTAATATTAATGGACATGGACATGGGTCACACACTAAGGGGAGAATACACACAGGAGTAATAGGGAAAGGTAGGAAACCCAAAACGTAAAAGTGTTTGATGTGCCCACTGTAGAGGAACTGATATAGTAACCGTAAAACAACAGAGGTCACTATGGGAAGGTGACCAGGAAGTAGTGAAGAAGTTTGATAGATTTGAACGAATTCAGGTTGTAATACACATGTGCATGGATGCAATGCTAGGAATCTCTCTGTATAGCTATCCTTATCTTAAACTAGCAAAAACGCTATGTCTTTCTTGTTATTGCTTATGTGTTCTCTTCAACAAAATTTGAGAAGAGGGCAGAACAGGTACTGCCTGGAAGTGAGGGAGGTAGAGGGGAGAAGGGGGGTGTGGGAGGCAGGGGAAAAAATGGCCAAAACAATGTATGCACGTATGAATAAATAAATTAATTAATTAAAAATAAATAAAGGGCTGGTGAGGTGGCTCAAGGTGTAGGCCCTGAGGTCAAGTCCCAATACTGCAAAAAAAAAAAAAAAGAAAAGAAAAGAAAGGGACTAAGGTAGAAAGAAGAAAAAGTAAAAACAGAGGAGATGAACCAAATCTGACTATAATACATATATACATGGAAGTGCCACAAGGAAACTCCCTGTGTAGCTATCTTAAGCAAGCAAAAATGTGATTGTTTTTCTTTTTATTTTTTCTTATACAAAATCAGAGAACAAGAGGGCAGAATAGGTCCTGCTTGGGGGGGTGATAAAGGGGGAGGGGGAGGAGGTGGGGAAATGGTGAAGAAGGGTGACTATGGTGTAAATATGTATATAAATGGAAAAATGATATCTCTTGAAAATATTCCAGGAATGGGGGAGGTAGGATGAAGGAGAATGATGGAGGGGGTGAATTTAAGTATGACATTACTTACATTGATACACTGTAAGAAGTTTTGTAAATGCCACAATGTACTACCACTCAGCACAACAATAAAAAAAAGTACCACATATCACAGGCCAACTGTCAAGGCCGGTGTACCAGTCAAGAGTCTGGAAATAAACCATAGTGAGAGGAAACATGCATACACTTTCAAAGTGTCTTGAAAGCAAAATAAGAAATTAACAAGCCCAGAAATGGCTTAATCTGCAGAAAGGTGCTACCTAAACAGTCAAACCAGTGACCAGCCTCTCTCATCAAACCCATCTTTAGCATGTTTCCCAAAGATTCCCTTCACATGCCCTGAATTATTCTCTGTTCTCTGACCATGACTCAGTCCGTTCATTTCTCTATGCCTGAAATGCATGAGACCCCTAAATTTCTCCTTTCCAACCCACCCTGAACATCAAGATGCAACTCAGATGCCATCTCTTTAAATCTGATTCACATCAGAGACAAGCTCTTCTACTGTTGGTGGGAATGTAAACTAGTACAACCACTCTGGAAAAAAATTTGGAGGCTACTTAAAAAACTAAACATTGATCTACCATTTGATCCAGCAATACCACTCTTGGAGATATACCCAAAAGACTGTGACACAGGTTACTCCAGAGGCACCTGCACACCCATGTTTATTGCAGCATTATTCACAATAGCCAAGTTATGGAAACAGCCAAGATGCCCCACTACTGACGAATGGATCAAGAAAATGCGGTATATATACACAATGGAATTTTATACAGCCATGAAGAAGAACGAAATGTTATCATTCACTGGTAAATGGATGGAATTGGAGAACAGCATTCTGAGTGAGGTTAGCCTGGCCCAAAAGACCAAAAATCATATGTTCTCCCTAATATGTGGACATTAGATCAAGGGCAAACACAACAAGGGGATTGGACTTTGAGCACATGATAAAAGCGAGAGCATACAAGGGAGGGGTGAGGATAGATAAGACACCTAAAAAATTAGCTAGCATTTGTTGCCCTTAAAGCAGAGAAACTAAAGCAGATACCTTAAAAGCAACTGAGGCCAATAGGAAAAGGGGACCAGGAACTAGAGAAAAGATTAAATCAAAAAGAATTAACCTAGAAGGTAACACACACGCACAGGAAATTAATGTGAGTCAACTCCCTGTATAGCTATCCTTATCTCAACCAGCAAAAACCCCTGTTCCTTCCTATTATTGCTTATACTCTCTCTTCAACAAAATTAGAGATAAGGGCAAAATAGTTTCTGCCGGGTATCGAGGTGGTGTCGGGGAGAGCGAGGGGGCGGAGTGGGTGGTAAGGTAGGCGGTGGGGGCAGGGGAAGAAATGACCAAAGCCTTGTATGCACATATGAATAATAAAACAATAAAAATAAATAAATAAAAATTAAAAAAAATAAAGGAAAAAAAGAGATAAGCTCTTCTAGACTCAATTCTTATGTAATAGTCATTTAATAATATATTGTTTCTAGCTTCTTCATTACTGTATGGTTATCATTGCTTTTAATCTCTGAATTCCTTGGGGGTAGATTTTTTATGTTAAACAGTATTAAACATAACATGTGTCAATAATTATTTGCTGAATGAATGACTAAATAAATTAAGGTTAGGATAGTCTAAGGAAAAACATGCAGATCAAATGCAATTTGAAATTGTTTTTCAAAATTATAGGAATTTATTTAGAGACAAATATATGATAAATTTGTAAATGCTCTTGTGAATCATAGCATTTACTGGAAGAATGCAAACAGTACTGATTCAATTTCTGCCAACCACTATAGCATTGCAGTCGTCTGACCCACTCTTGTCTGCAAATCCTAAGTCACAATGACAAATATAGAATGTGAGATCTCAGGAAACCATGGAGATGTATCCCCTCCCTCTTTTTCTGGGACACTAAGGAGCAGAGTCATTAGCAGAATAAGGGTCAGAACCCAAATTTCTTGAATTACACTCAAGAGCTATTTTTGCTCAAACTAGTTGTCTCATGGTAACTCTATCTTCTCTGATTATTGAAAAAATTCACACATATTCTAATTACTCAAACTACAAAAAGGTTAATGATATGTGCATGTCTTTAAATGGCATATTTGTGCAACATTTTAGAAGAAACATCGCTCATCCTTTATAAAATGCTGCAATGATTTCTTCTGATGGTCACTACTTCTATTTATTTCTATTAGATCTGATATCTAATACATTCTCAAGGTATCTAGGGGAAATTTTCTTACATGTCCCAGTGGTTAGTGTAAGCCTTGGACAAAGGAACTGGATCTCAGACTCCCTAAGACCTGAAGCAACTGCACTTCATCCTCATTGCTCCTCTGCCCCTTGCCTGCTCTCTCAATGAGGCAGGCACAGGCACATGTTCTACTGAAGGTGATCAACCACCCATACCCCAGGACTCATCCAGATCTTTCCACTGGCTTGCTCACTCATCACTTCTCTTCTTCCATACTTCCTTCCTTCTGCCTCTTCCCTCTGGATCCTGACAACTGCCCCTAGGACTCCAGCTAACTTTAGATCTCAACTTTGAGATTTCTAAAAAGGAGACAATGTCTTCACCAATCTCACTGCAATGCTAAGGGCACATACAAGCTGGACAAGCTCCTAGAGGGAAATAAAAATAGATTGGATAGGCTAAACAAGCTAATGTCTCCACACCATCCTGGCTCCCAGCTGACATGATAATGATGTTTGTCAAAGAAAGAGTCTTCCTATAGTAAATCATAAACTGTCTAATGCAATGTTTATGAATTTTCCCATATATTTTATATTATGAAATCCGAGCTCTTGGATATGACTCTAAACACTGAAGAAATGCTCACCTTTTGTAATTTCTTCCACATGCACGCCCCTGTCTCAGAAGTTCTCCAACCTTCCTGTCTGGTAATGGAGACAAGTGGAATACTGATACAGCAGAGATCAAGACAGTGGCACTGTCCCACCTAACAGATTTCCCCCACTCTGAGTAGTTTTATTAAATTATATATTAAAATATATGTCATACCCATATATTACAAATATAAGATCACTTTGGCATTGGAAAACTAAAGAAATTTACATTACTGGTAAACCTGTCTTAAAATATCACTTAACTTTCACAGAAGGAACATAAATCAAATTCAGTTGAAATTAATTTGGTATTTCGGCATCATATGTCACCTTGATCAGAAAATAAGTGCTTATATAGGAAAGGTGGTGTGATGTGGTAGAAAGATCTCAAATCTAAAAGTACAAGTGCTGGATTTTTATTCTTTTTATAGCTCTGAAATGAAATGACTTAGAAATGCCATTTATTCTCCCATAAATGTTTATTTATCTAGCCACCTAATATAAAAAGACTGGAAAGGAACAGAAAAATATCTGAGCAACCCTGTACTGTACATTAACACCAGCTCTGCTACTAACCAGCTATGTAACTCTGAGCAACTCACTGTACCTGTTCAAACCTGTTCACTTATCTGTGAAAAAAGATGCAGAACTAGATATTCTCAAAGGCTGTCCTAGTTAAAGTATGCAGGTTTCTGTTAGCCTCAGATCAGGATGATGCTTTCCCAACACTAATGTTCTGTTAATAGAAATTTCCCTCATGGATTTGTGTGGGAGCTGTTTTAGCATTTCTATGCTTATAAAATACGCTGATAGAAAGTATTTTCAACTGAAGCTACCTCATTAGTGATGGCAGCTCCAGGTGTTAACTTCATATCAATAACTCTTAAGTTGATCCCTTTTATTATGTGAACACCTCCTTTGATTATTGCATGATGATTCTACAGTTTTCCGCAGCCACTACTATGAGTCTCCACAAATGACTTCACGTTTTGAAAAATACCTACACCATCTTTCTACTTTCATTGCAAACATTTTGGTTCTTTGTTAATTTTTAAATGCTTTCTTGTCACCCAACAAATTTTAACTAAGCATCTATGTGTACTGCCTAGCATTTACTCTTGAATTATTTAAATTTGGGAAATGATCTATAAGACATGAAATTTATTTTTGTTAAGAGGAATTGGATTATATAACTTGAAGGAACAGGTTTTATATATATATTCATAACTCATGCTTATTAGGCAAGTGCTTGACCACTTGAATTATGCACCCAGTTCAGTTTTTTTTTATTATTATTCAGTTATTTGGTTTTTTTTAAGATAAGTCTCACTATGTAGTCCAAGCTGGCCTCAAATTGGCATCCTCATGCTTTGGCTTCTTGAGTACTTGGATTATAGGCATGAACCACCATACCTGGGGTCTCCATGTCTTTGTTGTTGACTATTCATCTGATCTTACACAGCCCATGTATCTTGTACAGTCTATGCTTTCTGCAGATGCTCTTCCCCCTCTTTCTTCTTTCTACCAGCCCATCCCTCCCATGTTTAATGCATCGCCTTATCCCTTCTATCTATCACAGTACATGATGCTTCATGGGTGCTTAAGAAATATTTGAAATGAATTCACCTTCTGTTTTACAATTACCAACATAGACGACCCTCAGAGGGCACTGAATAAAAATTCCTGATGCTGATGATAGTTAATCATACCATGAATTAATACCATTCCATCTCTGAAAATATAATAGATTTTCACATAGTTGGTTTATAGCTTAAATCTAAATCAAGAGACTGCAATAGACCCAGATGAAGAACACCAAGAAACAAGCCTTCTTCCAATTCAGAAATGTTTGATCAAATGAATTTATTCTTATTCAAAGACTTTCAATTCACACCCAAATTTTTAAAAATAACTTCCGGCAAAATTTGAGGCAAAATTCACAAGAGCTTAGATATTAAAATTTTTAAGCTTGCTGTGAATAGAAAGTTCATCCCTTAATTCTTATTTTATGATCCAGCAATACCACTCAGATGGATATACCCAAAGGAATGTGACTCGGGTTACTACAAAGGCACCTGCACACCCATGTTTATTGCAGCACTATTCACAATAGCCAAACTATGGAAACAGCCAAGATGCCCCACTACTGATGAATGGATTAAGAAAATATGGCACTTATACACAATGGAATGTTTTTCAGCCACAAAGAAGAATATTGTCATTCACAGGTATATGGATGAAACTGGAGAACATCATCTTAAGCAAAGTTAGTCTGGCTCAGACAGACAAAAATCGCATATGCG
The DNA here is from genome assembly GCF_047511655.1 of Castor canadensis. NCBI lineage: Eukaryota > Metazoa > Chordata > Mammalia > Rodentia > Castoridae > Castor > Castor canadensis. The sequence continues at coordinate 43,942,781 of NC_133387.1, forward strand.
GATTGTAGACCTAAAACAAATGCAGGAATTATTGGACATGGGTCGCACATTAAGGGGAGAACATGCACAGGAGGAATTGGGAAAGGGAAAGAAACCTAAAACTTGAATGTGGTTGATGTCCTCACTGTACAGGAATGAATATAGTAATCTTAAACTGGCAGAGGCCACTATGGGAAGGGGACTAAGAAGTAGTGAAGAGGTCTGGTTGAGATGAACCAATTTGGGTTGTAATACACATATGCATGGAAACAACACAAAGAATCTCCCTGTATAGCTATCCTTATCCCAAACTACCAAAAACGCCATGTTTTTCTTATTATGTTTTATGTTTTTTCTTCAACAAAATTGGACAACAAGGAGGAAGGCAAATAATGTATACACATGTAAATACATGTAAAAATAATAAAATAAAATTTAAAAAACCGTTAAGCTTATTAAACATCTTCATTAAGAAAAAATCTGGTGCTCGCTTCGGCAGCACATATACTAAAATTGGAACGATACAGAGAAGATTAGCATGGCCCCTGAGCAAGGATGATATGCAAATTCATGAAGCATTCCATATTTTAAAAGAAAGAAAAAATCTGGTTATTAGAGGATACACATAATAAATAGGATATAGTTTCCATTTCCACAAAGTAGTCCCCATACCACAGAAATACTTTTGTTTAGTACATAATGTCACAAATTGTACAGAATCATATTTAAATGTGTTCTTTATACAAATATCTCTTACAGTGTTAGTCAGGGGTCAATAAGAACTGAGGAAGATAAAGACAAATCTAGCAAAAGGAAGCAAGATGAATAGAGGAAAACTGAAAAGGTCAAATAGATATGATACTAAGGGCCCAAGCAACTGCTGTGAGACCACTCTAAATAAATAAAATGACAAGGGCAACAACAAAAGGACATTTTTTTTTTTACTATGAGTGGTTCATATGCAGATCACAAACCTGGAGGGAATGATGACAGCATAAATGTGCAAATGTCAGAAGCAACAACCAGTGCAAAGTTACTCTTTCTTTAAGTGGAGGCTTCATGAGAGTCTGTGATTTGGCTGAGCACAGTGGGAGTGACAGCAATAAGACATGTTGGTGATACAGGGAAGATGGTCCACCTATTCTTGTGCTGCTAATAGGTGCAACTAGCTCCGATTCAGACTGCAGTAACAACCAGAGGAAGTTGGGGTGTGGTAGTAGAAAAACTACACTGGAGAGGCCAAGAAATTATACATAGAAGAAACTCCTAGACTCCCAGAAGTATCCTGGAATTGGGGAGGGTGCATCAAAGAAGCAAAAAGTCAAATTCTATGGTCTTCTGCAGAATACAGAAAAAGGAAAAATTTCTTCACTCAGGGGAGAGATGGGAACTTATATATTGGCAGTTATACCAGGCATCCAGTGGTGGAGTTTATCGACCTTCTGCACTAACTGTTAATGTTACCTTCTTCTGCATCCATAACATGGTTAATTCTGTATACATTCCTATCTACTACACAATAGTAGCAAGAAACTTAGGAAACCACCTTCTATAGAGAGTACTTGGAATTGGATGAATTCTTCCTCCATTCAACAGATTGTCTCAAATTATCACCTACTTCCCTCATCCCTTTACACGTGCTGTCCAATTTTCATTAGTTCCATAAAAGATTGATATGCTTATATTTTCTGATACTACAGATTTTTGTTATAATCTAATATAACCTATATTCATTATGCACCAATTCTTTGGCCAACTATTTGAGAGTATGATACAATCATTTTGATGACGATAATTTAGATAGAGAATATATTCTATCAATTCATTTTATAAGTTTCAAATATACCTTAATTAATTTAAAGTCTGGGAAAATATATGGTTTTAGTATCAGTAAAAGTTATCTTATTCATAGCTAAGGTTAGCTTTCATTTTGTTGTTCTAAATTAAGTACACTGGAGTTTTTGTTGAATACAGGAACTTATTTCTTTTTAAACCAAGGATGAAAAAAAGGCTTATATTTTCCTTTCCCCATTTCACAATTATGGAATAGGTTCCATATGGGCTAGAGCTTTTGTCAGATTTCACATTCTAATACCTTCATCATCTGGTTTTATGCCATCATAGTCCCTCTTTTCCTCTCTGGGGAAATTCATGTCTGTTGTTGACATCTGTCCTCTGATTTTTTTCTATAAAGGTCTTAGCAAAAAACTCATTTAATGTATACTCTTCTTATTAACAAATTAATACTTTCCTTTGGAATGTCATTTCTTAAACATACTTCTACACACCCTCCCATTAAAAATCTATACAGTTTCTTTGTTCATACTCTGATACCATCTACTTAAATGATAACTGTCTACTTAAATGGAGCTCAACTAATACATTTACTTACTTAAGAGTCAGGAGTCCTAATATAAATATAGCCTTACAAATTTTTAGTTTTAGCTTTATTTCCCAGTTCTGCCATTATCAACCTGATTAAATGTAACATGGGTATTTCTTTTAAAAAATCCCTTATATTTATTCTCCTAGTTTCCTTAGGTCTCAGTCCCAGATTAGGAAGAAATAAGGTACATCTATAAACAAATTTAGATGTCTGTTGTCAAGACAACTCTGATATATCAGATAAGACATGAAAGATGGCTGCATTTGACTTGTACTACTCTCTCAAATACTACAAATTAAATGAAGATCTTGTAATAAATAAAATATTGAGACTCAATACTTGCCAAAAAGCATAAGTCTGTACCAGGGATTAGCATTTCTGTATTGACCCATATACTTCAGATTAAATTTATATATTTATATATACATTTTGGTTATATATTTGGTTAAGAAGTCTTTTCCCCCTTGATCACATGGGTTACCTTTTTCTAATTCTTGATAAATAATGATATTTAAACAAAAACAGAAAATGAAACTACAAGTCCCAGTCAGTATGCTTTCTTTCTGGTCATTGAGTCACACAACATGAAATGTCAGCTATCTTTAAATTGCTTCTACCTTGTTAAGCAACTCACTAATATGTCAAAAGCACTAGGAACTGTACAAAGGTAGTAAAGCTCTACATAAATAAATAAGCACCTCTTGAAATCTTAAGTCACTAATCATAACTTCTTTTCTAGAAATATAAGTGTATATATTGAAATTTTCTTTATATATCTATTCATTTCTCTATACCTTTGCTAGTCAAAATGACATTATGAAGAAATATATTTCAACAATACAAAAACAAAAGGACATTTTCATGCCAAAGGTGTTTTCTGACATTTTTTTCCTAGCTAAAATATAAAACTCACAATTGTCTACATAAAGATTGTTTTGGACCTTTCAGATAGAGCATTATGAAAATGACTTCAGCTTACTGCTGCTCACTTTATCCTACATGAGCTGACTTCCATACAGAGCTCCAAAATTCTATCCTTTTCTCTGATAGAACATTTTGAACAAAATTTAAGCACTTTTTAAAATTTATATTCATTATTATACACAATAGATACTTAGGATAGCATGCATCTTAGGAATAGGGAGTTGTGGTTATTTTTGATTGTTCAAATACTTCAGTTTAATGCTGTTTAGAAATTTCAATACCTGATAATACCTGATAAAACTTAACACATTTTTAAATACAATACCTGTGGTATTGATCATGATTGAATTGTTAAAAAAAATCTAAGACTCTGCCCACAATTCTAAAACCTATCCCCAGAGCTTTGTTATATAACATGGACAACCAATGTAGAAAGTTTAATCATTACATGTAGGTGAAACTGAGGCTGGGAGGGCAATGACTGGTAAAGTAGATGACTAGATAGAAATGTTTGTCCTGGCTTAGGATCTGGATTGACTGTTAGAAGTCATTTAAGCCTTATAAGTGACCAAAAAGACCTGATGGACAACCACACACAAGACCTCTGTATCTTTGTATATGCTTCCCTTTTCAAGGAATACATCCCATATCCTCACCCTTCTTTATCACATTCATAGTTTGAAATGTACTACAGTTGTTGCCATCTCTTCACCTGTTCTTCATGCTCCCTTAGCATCTTGTACTGATCATGGTATGGCAATTCTACATTACCGCCACAGTGATCAACTTGGAAGCAAGGCCACAATCTCCACTTCTATAATCCCAGTCCTGGCACAGTTTCTGTCATACTGTATATGCCAAGATAGAAATTTCTCTGTATAGCTATGTTTATCTCAATGAGCAAAAACGCTATGCTTGTCTTATAATTTCTTATGTTTTCTCCTCAACAAAATTGGAAAACAAGAGAGCAGAACAGGTTCTGCCTGGAAAGGGGTGAGTAAATGTAAAAATGATAAAATAAAATAAAAAGAATCCACCCTCCAAAAAAAAATCATAAATTTTAGGAAAAGAGCAAGAATAAGAAGAAATTATAATCAATAAAACATATATAGTGCACTGTATGTCAATTTTTGTCTCTACATAGTAAAGGAACTAATGCAAATGATATTTATTAAATAGATGTGAGACTATAATTTATGTTTATTGTCTTAGCCATTTTAGATAGGTATTCTTGGTCCCATTTTACAGATAAATAACCTAAGGTCCAAGAAGAGAAGTTACTTACCCAATATTACAGGAAATAAATGGAAGAGCAGAAATTTGAATCTAGGTCTGACTCCTGTGATCTTGTTCTCTCTCCTTCACATAAGACCAGGAATATTTAACCTACCCCAGCTTTGTTCTATTTTAGCTTTTATCCATGAAAACTTAGTCTGAAAAAGAAAAACCTGACAGCATTGGTAGGAAAAAGCCAGGGATGCTCCATCACTAAGTTGGCTTAGAAAAATCACATATTTCATCTTGATCTGCCTAAATAGGAGTGGCTTGACTATAAGCTCCCCCTTGAATACTGGCCTCAGTTTCTAGGTCAACTGTTCCTGATGAGCGTCCATACCTCATCAGAGTGAAGTATGGAATCTCATTAGTTGCATCCCCTCTGTGATAGGCCTCTAGAGAGCTCAATTTGCTCTTTGGTGCTTGCTGCTGGCTGTCAGCATGGTTCACCCAAAATTGACAAGAACCTGCTTCATTATCACAGCTATAATTCAATCCTCTGTCACCATGGTCACATTTTTCCAGTTTGTCCACTGATCAGCTTCTGCCATGTTTCTCATTTCTGGCCTTCTGCTTTTGTGAATGCCTAGATATCTGAATTTCTTTACAATGAGTTTACTTTCTTTCTGCCTTCAGAAATTTGCTTGCTAAACCTCAGCCTTTTAGCAGCTTTGCATCTGTAGGCACTCATGTTTCTTAATAGACATTAATTTAAAAATTAACTTTCTTTTAAAAATATGATATATCATCTGAACATAAGAAAATATAACCAAGTTCCACAGAGCAGTTAATAGTGAAACTCTTTGGAAATTAGTGTATTTTTCAGGAAACAAAGTGACATAATGGAGAGTCAAGAAATCTCCCATTTATTAAATATGTGGTGTAGGAAAACCTAAAACTAGAAATAGCATTTTTCTACTCATCTGTTTTATCAGTTGTACTCTGCCTTTCAGAGTTGCAGCAAGGATGAAATTGTGAGTGTGTGTGTGTGGTTTGTGTTTAAGTATCAGAGACATAGATTAAACACATGCTTTGAAAGACAATTAATGAGCAATTGCTTTCAAAACAGATATACTTTCTTTGAAAAATAAACCATTTTTTAAAAATTGAGCATAACTTCAACACTATATCATATTTACAAATGCAAATACCTGACAATTCATAACTTTGTTTAGGGACTAGCTTTCCAAACTGTACTTCTTTTTAACTTACTTTTTACTAATGAATAAATAAAATACTTATAATATTGATCTTCTGAGGTTTTGGTCAAAAAAATGAGTTTTTCTAGTCTTTCAACATATTCAATGTTTAATCGATGTCAACAGTAAAATAATCCTAGGAAGATAACCAAATGCCATTGCTTCCGAGTAACACTATCTTCCTATAGCCATTTCTACCAATAATGACAACAATAATAACAACAGTACCTAATAAATATTGAAATAATAAATAAACTTAGTCTTTGCCAATCAAGGACTGTTGTAAGCCTTTCATGTACTAATTCAGTTAATTATAACACACGTGGAAATAAACATGAACTGTTTGGCACAAAACTGTTACCCCAAATTTAAACTTGAAAGCATGAAACAGAAGCACATGGGGTAGCATGTCCAAAGTAATCCAGCTACTTGCTAACTGAAGTTACTTGTTAATTAGAATACAAATTCCCACACTCAGTTTGGGAACACATGCTCTTAGCTCTCTTGCCACACAGCATCTCTAATTGAAAAATCATCAAACACTTTCATAAACAATCATCCAGCTTGATCTACACTTTCATTTTTAAGTATATATCTATTATTTCTTTTTTGAGAACTCTAATTCAGAAAAATTACTATTGGCATCCATTCATTAACTATATCTGGGAATTTAATAGCATTCTTAGTACTTATTTCATTTGAAAATTTATATCTTAATTGAAACCATTCAGAGTAATAGTGCTTAGTTCCTTTTTTTTCTTGCTATCTCTTTCAAATGTATTTTGCTTCTATTTATCATTCATTCCTTTTTCTACAGACAATTTGTAAATAATTACATTCAATTTGGTTAGTGTTCTTTGACATGGCATCTGAAACGAGAGCAGTGATGCCTCATATTTACTCAGTATTCATTATGTGGCAGCAACTGTACTAAGAGTTTTCCAGATACTGTCACATTTTGTAACAAATTTGATAGGTAGAAATTATTTCAGTGCTTTCAGATGAGGATATGTTACTTGACTAAGGCAATCCTGATGCTAAAGTGATACAGCAAGATTTAAATCTAGGTTTATCTGACTCAAAATTTGTATTCCTTTCCCTTCTACCATCCTACCCCTTCCTTTATCAGGACACAGAGGAAAGAACAGAGGCTGAGTCTGGGAAAAGTAATGGGGGAACTACAGGATAAAAATGGCTGTTTAGAAAAATAAGATCCTCCACATCAGAAAGAGAGAAAGGATCCCTATTATAGCCTGAAGCAGTTGGCACACAATATTGTTATGAATTGAAACCACTTATGTCACATCCTTACTTTCATTCCCACTTTTCGTTTCTTCAAAATATAGACCTTTTTGTATTAATTATCTCAACCATCACAGCAGTTCAACAACATAGAGGTTAAGAAGCAATTGGATGAAATGATTTCAGATTTCTCTTTCAAATTCTTTTCTAAAGAGGCAACAGAATGTTTACAATTATTATTTCATGAATCTTTAAAGATCCTATTCAGTAATGATTCAAGAATGAAGATTTGCATAGTTATTCTATGATAGAACCAGTACCTGACTCATTTTTTTTCTGAAGAGAAGTATTTTTCTGAACCAAACTTATCTAAAGCATTAAAACTATTCAAAAACAAGACCTAAAATGACCTCAAAACTACCACAAAATCACTTCCCCACTGAAGAAAGAGCTTCATTAAGACAACTTCAGGAATATAAATAGCCATTCTCTTTTTAAGGACCTTAATGGGAGGTAATTATATATAAGACCTCCCTCATTAGAGCATTCCAGTGTTCTAAATTATTTCTCATGCTGAAACCTAGGGAAAGCAACTGTAATTTCATTCTTCCTGGAAAATACACAAAACTAAGCCTTATACTGGCAATCAAAATAGTGCTTTTGGAATGCTCAAGCACATATCTGTTCAAGAAAGCTTCAATGGCTAAAGACAGCTGGGTGCTTACTACGGTAAAATCCTTAATCAAACATATGGTCTCTCTACAGAATAATATTTTCTATAATAATGTTACCAATACTTTTCTTTTCTAAATGGAAATAAAATTATTCATTTAGACAGCACCAATATGCATACATAGTATATATAATTTATTTAACATAGCTATATAAAAATATTCTTATAATATGGGATCTAGAAATGCACATAATTTATTACAGACAAATGGCATGTATCTATGGAAATTTGACTTTGACCAGAGGCAATGTTAGGGCAATTCTGAGTGATTTCTTGTTAGTGTGTTATAGTTCATCTTGTTTCAACTTGATTGGGTTGAGATATGCCTCAGAAATAGTAAAGTTCATTTCTGGGCATGACTTTGAGGACATTTCCAGAGAAAACTGGGATATAAGATAGCAATGAGGAGACATAACCCACCCTGAATGAGGGCAGCACCATCTAATAGGGTGGAGTCTAGTTTGCAACGAGGGGAAGAAAAAGAAGATCTGCCAGCATAGACTCACTCCCTGCTCTCCCTTTGCCTCCTGTCTGTGAAGTGAGCTACTCTGCTTTACCAAATGTTGCCTGCCGTGATGTTCTACCTCAACATGCATGGACCCAGAAACAATGGAACAAAGTGATCGTAGACTGACTCCTCTGCAACCACGAGCCAAAATAAACTTACTCCCTTAAGCTATTTTCTCAGGCATTTTGTCACAGTGATGAAAAGTGACTCTAACACAAAGAACACGATGATGATTCAGGGAGATGGACATGTTCCACGCAGATCAAACCATGTCTCACTTCAAACAGATCAAGTTGTCTGCTTATATGCCACCTAAAACATTTCGTATTGATCTCAATTATTAGAAAGCAAGATCCTAGATAGGAGCACCCTTCTGGGCCAGAAATTCATGGAAAAGCAGGAACAAAGATACTCTGTACCCAATCTTCTAAGTAGAAAAAGAAAACTCTTGTGATATAGGTAACTCAAGAATAAAAAAAGGTTTTAAGAATCCTTTTTGTATTGTGATATGGTATGTATCAGAAACTGTTTTACCACTAATTTTTATTTTCAAGAGTATATTTGCCTTTAAATAACTGAAGATGTAGGACAAGTTAAAGGAGATGGTAACAGAAGTTACAAGTTTTACTGAAACTGGAAGATAAATTTCAGTGAGATTAAATGGAAAGGAAAAGAGGGGGAAATAGACCTGGATATGTTTGCACAAAAGATGTAAAAGCTTAAAGTAGATGATTTGCACTATATAAGAGATCCAAACAACAATTTGTATCATTAAGGGAAATACTAAAATAACAAAACATCAGGAATTTGTGTTGGTTAAGATCAATTTTATATAGAAATGACAAAGCTCAATTTGACTTTAAACTTGGTTGTAGGTAGATATACTGAGTAATAAAAGAAGAGATAAAACTTTTGAGAGATATAATACTGAAAATGTACAGTTAGTAAAAGTGGATTACTCTAAAGAAAATCTACTAGATAAGAAAGAAAAGGATATCTATGTGCCAGGACATCTATATTTACAGAGAAGGAAGAGAAAGAAAAGTCAAAACAAAACAAAGTAGATCAAAGACAGAGGGAGATTGATCTCAGAAGATGAAGCAGCCACCCCAAATTCCACAGGCCCAGAAAATGGCATGTGTTTGGATAACCGGGGGTCATTGCAAATCTTCAAAAGAACAATTACAATGCTTGCTTATAACAGAAAATATTATAAGTCGTTAACAACTGAAGATTGAAAACTGGATCACCAAAATGGCAGCAAGATGGCAGAACAGGACTCTCCAGTCCTCATCTCCCACAAAATCATCAATTTAATCAATTATCCATGCGTAAAATTACCTTCTCAAGAACTGAGACATTAAAGCACTTTAATATAGCATGAAACCAGAAAATGCATTGAAGAGGGTAGGAAAGCCAACCTTATCTTACCCATATTACCCTGTCTCAACTCCAAGCAGGACAGCACATGGATATCTGCTTGGAGAAGGACAGGGAAGGGAGCAATAGTACTTTGCCTTGGACCTCAATAAAAGACCTTCCCCAGTAAAATCCAGTTTGGGGCAGGAACCCACATCCCCAGGCTCCAGGCTTGTACAGTAAACTCAGTCTCTGGACCTGCCCCATTGATCAGCTGACCTAGAAACCCTAGATTGTGGGCCAGTCCCACAGCTTGGCCTGAGCTATGGGCCAAATCCAGCAGCAAGACAACCCTTCAGCCCTGGTTATCAGATCAGATCCACAAACTCAGTCTCCAGACTCACTTCTCAGGCTATAGGCCCATTCAGATCCAAGCTAGCAACTGCCCCATCCCAGGTTTCAGACTATCCTGGAAACATTTTGAGCCACATATCTCCAGGCTCTAGACCTGCCCCCATGCCCTGTCAGCAATCTTAGCCTCAAATACCAGCTAGCACCCATAGACATGAATTTCAGGCCTCTAAGTGCCAGGCTACACTGAGAAGGTCCATGCCTTCAAAGACCCAGGACTTGAGCCATTCCAACTATATCCCAGAAATGGAATAACTAAGATGGATCCAGGACCATCCTGTTGACCTAAATTCCAGGCCAGCACCAATGACTTCAGACATCAAGTTAATCCCAGACTCTAGATTTGTTTTGTAGCCTAGGCTCTAGTGGACCCTTAGTCCATACTGGTTCCAATAGAACCACACTCTAGGCTAATCCAAGTAGACTGCAATGTCAGTCTGACCTGCACAAATTGAGGATCCACTGCCATAGTTTCAAATCCAAGCACTAGACCAGCCCCTGTGGACCCAGATTCCAGGCTTGAACCCATCAACACTAGCTTCAGGTTTTAGGCCCAGGACACCAAGCCAGACCTGTGGCCTCATACTCTAGGCATTTTCAGTACATGCAGGCACCAGGTCTATCCCATTGCCTAGTGGCCCCAACAAACTTAACCTCAGTGTCTACCCTAGCACAAGATCAACCTATGGAAAATCAGGCTTCAGGTCCTCCCCTATGCATTCAATTACAGTTTCATCAAAGTAGATCTGTGATCCATACCTGATACAATGGTAATAAGTCCCAGGCTCACCCACCTGCTAACTCAGGAAGGAAATCAGCCTGTCTGAGTATTTCAGCAATAAGCACTTTCATGGACCAAACTAGATAGCATGATCAAAATCTCTGGATGAGCTGACTGATGAAGGCATTTGCAAGACAGTCTAGAAAGACTAGAATAAGTCTCCATTTTTTCAATAGTGCAAACATCAACATATGACAAAAAGAAACATAAAAGTCCAAGAAGAAATGCTTCTAAAAGAACACAATAATCCCTCAGAAGGTGTTTCCCAAAGAAGTAGAGATATATAAACTGCTTGACAAAGAATTGCAGTGTATTTCAAGAAAATTCAGAGAAATAATTCAACAAAATTATATAAACAACCAAAATCAGAAATTTAGCAGAAATTGAAGTTTCAAAAATTAAAGAAATCTGGAGATGAAAAATACAATGAATACAATGAAAAATGCAATAGAACACATCAATACCAGAACAGATCAGGCAGAAGAATCTGTGAAGTCAAAGACAGATTATTTGAAAATATACACTCAGAGAAGAAAAAGAAAAAAATGAAAAGGAATAAATAAAACTCATAACATATGTGGTGTATCAGCAAATGACCAAATATTTAATCAATCATAATTCAAGAAGTAAAAGAAGGAAATCAAGGTATTAAAAGCTTATTTAAAGAAGTAATAGCAGGGCTAGGGGTATAGCTCAATGGTGAAGCATGACCTTCACATTTGGGAATCCCTGGGTACAATCCATAGCAACTCCCTCTGCCAAAACATGAAAGCTAAAAGGAAGAAATGACAGAAAAAAATTTCCAATTATGGGTATGTCAGTCACCTTCTGTCACTCTGACAAAATACATGGGAGAAACTATTTAAAAGGAAGAAGGTTTATTTTGGCTCAGTATCAGAGGTTTCAGTCCATACTCATTTGACGCCATTCATGTGGGCTTTGGTAAGGCAAAGCATCATGGCTGAGAGGGTGTATTAGAGAAAAGATAATTACCTGATGATGTCCAGGAAGCAGAGAGAGAGAAAAAAAACAGAAGCCAGGAACATTATGCACTCTTCAAAAGCACAACCCCAATGACCTACTTCCTCCAACTTGACCTCACCTCCTATTAGCCCATTCAGCTACATATTAATGTATTAATCCATTGATAAGGTGAGGGCCCTTATGATCCAATCACCTCTCAATTTCTCCACCAGCTAGGAATGAAGCCTTCAAAACATGAGCCTTTGGAAACAATTTATATACAAATCATAACAATGGGGGAAATACAAATACCCAAATACAGGAAAGTTTAAGGCCTCTAATCGGATTTGATCTAAATAAGTCTACACCAAGACATATTATAATAAAACTGTGAAAATCATAGACAAGACACTGAAAACAAAAGACCAAAAATTTTAAAAAGGAAGAAATGGGAAAAACCTAGCAAATCTACAAGGGAGTTTTAGTGAAATTATAAGCACATTTACAGCAGAAAAATTAACAGCTCAGGATAAAATGAGATGCTATAGTCAAGGTGTTGAAGGAAAGTCTTGCCAGCCAAGAAATTTGACCCAGAAAGGCTATCCCTCAGAAATGAAGGCGAGATATAAATATTTTGCTAGAAAAACAAAAGCTGAGGGAGTTTGTCACACCAAACTTGTTTTACAGGAAATTCTAAAGGAGTTAATTAACTCAAAGAAGGAGACTAATTGGTTTAAAAAGCTGCTGCACAAAAGAAATGCTCTCTAAATTGAAGATGCCACCCACAGAATGGGAGAAAATCTTTGCTAGCTATACATCAGACAAGGGTCTGATAACCAGAATATACAGGGAGCTCAAAAAACTCAATGAACGAATAAAGAAGGGGGCAACTGAACTAAACAGAACTTTTTCAAAGGAAGAAGTCCAAATGGTCAAAAAACACATGAAAAAGTGTTCACTATCCCTGGCCATAAAGGAAATGCAAATCAAAACCACACTAAGATTCCACCTCACCCCTGTTAGAGTAGCTACCATCAAGAACACTACCAACAACAAATGTTGGTGAGGATGCGGGGGAAAAAGGAACCCTCATACACTGCTGGTGGAAAGGAAGCGAGTACAACCACTGTGGAAAACAATGGAGTCTTCTTAAAAAACTAAACATAGTTCTGCCATATGATCTAGCAATACCACTCCTGGGGATATACCTGAAAGAATGCAACTCAGATTATTACAAAGGCACATGCACACCCATGTTTATTGCAGCACTATTCACAAAAAACAAGCTATGGAAGCAGCAAGAATGCCCCACTACTGATGAATGGATTAAGAAAATGTGGTATTTATTCACAATTAATTTTATTCAGCTACAAAGAAGAATGAAATTTTGTCATTCTCACATAAATGGATGGAACTGGAGAACATCATCTTAAACAAAGTTAGGCTCAGAAGGCCAAAAATCACATCCTCACTTGTATGTGAATTATAGACCCAAAACAAATGCAGAAATATTATTGGACATGAGTCACACACTAAAGGGAGACAGTGCACAAGAGGGATAGGACAAGGGAAAGAAACCAAAAACTTGAATGTTGTTGAAATGCTCTCTCTATAGGAGCGAATATAATAATCTTGAACTGGCAGAGGGCACTATGGGAAGGTGATAGGAAGTAGTGAAGAGGTCTGGTAAAGATGAACCAATTTGGGTTGCAATACACATGTGCATGGAAGCAATGCTAGGAATCTCTCTGTATAGCTATCTTTAGCAAAAACGCTATGTCTTTCTTACTATTGCTTATGTCTTCTCTTCAACAAAATTGGAGAAGAGGGCAGGACAGGTTATGCCTGGAAGCGAGGGGGTGGAGGGGAGAGAGAGGGGTGGGAGGCAGGGGGGAGAGATGGCCCAAGCAATATATGCACATATGAATAAATGAATAAACAATTTAAATTTTTTTAATTAATTAAAATGCAACTAATGATCAAGTCCTGAAATTATTGCACATAATACAATTCTAAATAAACACTAAAATCCTATTTTCAAATAATAAATGTGCTGAGGATATTGTCATGCTTCAAAGATAAAAAGAGTAATAACTATTAAAAAACAATTTTACAAAAGAATAGATTATATACATGTATATAATGATGTGCATGTATACATCTATTTGCTTACATATATTGTATACATCCATATACACCACTCTAATGATGGTCAATATACCTATAACTACAAATAAAAACTGAAACAGTATTTATCAATATTAAAATCAAATGTCATAAAATGTTAGCTGTGGTTATATGTATCTCTGGAGAATGGAATTAAGATTCTATTTTGTCTTTTCTACACCTTTCTGTTTCTACAATAGTCTTCATCAGTTTTGAAATCAGAAAGGAAACCATGAAGGCTTGTCAAGGAAACAGAGAAGTAATTTCAGAGGGAGAAGTGAGAGAAGATTGGAAGCAGTCAAGGAAGGAGCAGTTGAGACACATGTAACACATTTAGGGCAGATTACTCAATAAACAACTTTGGCAATGAAAAGAGGAAAGAAAGAGGGCAGGTGTTCCAGGCAGCATTAGAAAAGTTTTCCCTGGTCTGGCAGAAGGAAAGAAGGCAACAGAAAGAAGAAAGAAAGATGAATGAGAACAAAGTTTCTGAGGGAGGAGAAAGGATAGACTAGCCCTCTGATCCTCTGAGACAGTAGACAAAAGAAAATGAGTGAAAATACCAAGAGCTGAAACATGGAAACGTGGAAGCAAGAGGATCATGAGTTCAAGGCAGTTTGGGCAAAATTAACAAGACCTGTGCCAAAGACAAAATAAAAGCAAAAAGGGCTGGGCATGTAGCTCAAGTGGTAGCATGCTTACCTAGCATACACAAGGCCCTGGGTTCAATCCCCAGCAGAGAGAAAGAGAAAGAGAGACAAGGGCGGGGAGAGAAAGAGAATATATTCATGGATTAAGACCTCCAGACATTGGGACTCTGGTTGTTTATGTAACATAGGATTAGATTCCTTTCAGTTTAGTTAAATTTGAAAAAGCACATTAGCTTCCCTGGCTGACTAGTCAAGTAATTAATGTACCTTTTTAAAAATTACACAAATTATAATATTAGAATTAAACTTTATTACTTTTATGAGGGATCCCTGTTTTTGACAAATGAAAAACATAGAAAAAATTTAAGTGGATTTTGTAACCTTAAAATGGTATGATCTGGAACAGTGACGAATACAACCAGCCAATTGTAAAAGAAAATGTCACATCTTTTATTTTAGCAAAAAAGACCTTGGAATTGATCTATATTGGAGCTAAGCAGATAATAAATATGTGAATACAGATTTTTAAGACAGGAGAAAGTGAAGGGACCCCGAGGTGGAATGTCAAATGCATACTCTTCCTAAATGATCTTTATCGTTAAACTCAGGGTCTTGTGCTTGCTAGGCAACTGCTCTCCCACTTGAGCCACACCCCAGCCCTTTTGCTTTTAGCTTATTTTTCAGGTAAGGTCTCCTAGGGCCTTGAGCTAGCATTCCCCATACTGGCCTTGAACCATGAGCCTTCTACCTCTACCACCTGAAACCACAGGCACGTGCAAACATGTCATCTTGTTTTTAGGTTAGGTTCTCACTAACTTTTGCCCAGGCTGGCCTTGAACTGAGATCCTCCTGTCTCTATATATCAAATAGCTGGGATTATAGGGACGCACCACCACACCTGGCGCTTTCAAAAGAATTTCAAAAGGAATTGTGTACATCATGAATGTCAAAGCAACAAGCAATGAGAAGGCAGGTTCAGCCAGATGTCACCAAGGGACGCTATGATCTCTACCAATCTTCACATTTTTATAATATTTTACATTAGCATACATTTTCTCCATGAATGTTAAATGATTCCCAGGTCCTAATTTCTAGCCCAGGCTTTTTGTGGGACCACACTTGATGTTCTTTGACCTTGGCAATCCATTGAGACAGGTATTCCATCTCCTCAGACACCTAAATATCATACCTACATCAGTTAAACTACTTTGCCCATTAATAATAAGTAGCTAAACATATAGTCATTGAATTTATTAACTGAGATAAAGCAGTTAACATAGATAGATGACTGCATTTAAAAATGCCTTCTCTTGTTAAAAAAGTATGTAACATTTTGGTCACTAGTCTGAGTATTGAATAAATATACATATTTATAAATAAGTGAGCAACACGACTGGTAGCACAAATATCACAAAATATGACTTATGCATAATACTATAATAACAATATTATTTTATATTGAACGAATTGAAATTATTAGTTGCAGTTCAGTGGAAAGAAAGTTGAACCTGAAATCAGTTATCTTTGGTTTAAGCCCTGACTCTGACTATGTGCTATCTGAGTTTAGGCAAGTAACTACAGTCTCTAATTTTCTCATTTGCCAAACTACATTACAATAGTATTCACTTCTTACATGTAGTCAATAAAAAAATAAAAGTCCTTCTTCATGAACTTTACAAATTTACTTACACAAAGTAAATTTTTTAATTCTGCATAAGTACCATTTAAATAACATCAAATTTATGTTTGAAGTGTCACAGTGCATTTTCTCATTCTGATTAGATACATTGATGAATAAGGTCTAGTACATGAAACCAAACTTAACTCCAAATTTTGAAAGAACCTTTCTGACAAATACAAATAGAATTAAGTGTCAACAACTGTCGCTTTTCCCATTTATGGGAATCACAGGCATCAACATGAGATAGTGCAATGTTGAATTAAACATGGAAGCAAATACAAGAGCTACAAGAGTGCACATCATCTTTTTTTTTTTTTTATGGTCCTGGGGTTTGAACTCATGGCTTAGCATTTGTTAAGCAGGGGTTCTACTGCTTGAGTCATGACTCTAGTCCGTTCTCCTCTGGATATTTTTGGAGATAGGGTCTTGCTTTTTGCCAGCCCCACCTGGACCATGATTTTATTTTAAGCTTTCTATCATAGCTAGGAAAACCAGTGCATAGCACCATGTCTAGCATTTTTTTTGCAGTTGAGATGGGATCTCACAAACTGGCCTGCAAACAACTACTATCTCCCACTTCCAAGTAGCAAGGATTACAGGCATGAGCCACTGGCACTGGTTTATGCATCTCCTCTTGAGATACATAAATACATGTGTGTGCATGTATGTAATCAGAAACCATGCCTCAGAAACATATGCAATAATCACTTAAACTCCATTAAACAAGACATTATGCACTTAAGTTATTTTCAAGATCTTGAGAAAGATTTTTGGTTAGAAGCTCCCTGAAAAGCCTTCATATTTTATCACTTATTATATCGTACTTATTTTGCAGCTTTAAGCTACTTGCTTTGTGCATGCAGGTGCCAGATGTGCACCAAATATCACCAAGTTTTCTCACTATTTCTACTGGTCATATTTGGTGGCTCATTACTTGAAAGCATGTACAACAGGTCATTTTAATATAATCAAGATCTAGGGTTTCTAATCATTTGAGAAATAAAAAATTTAGCAAGATCTTTATACCTAAAAAAGTTTGATTTCAACTTGGGTATTTCTATAAATTTCGAGTAGTTGGAGTATAATTGAGCCAAAGTCATCAATTTCATTTATATTTTGTTTTTTTTCTTTATTTTACAGTGCCTTTTTAATGTCCCCCTATTTATCTATTAATTATTGCTACAGACAGTTGTTATATGCAATTAGACTGAGTTCTTCTGATTAAGTCAAGATTTGATAAGCCAAATTATTATTTCAGTACCAGTAGATGTGGGAGATGATCACTTTGATAATGACATTAATTGGTTTTAATAGTTGCCTGGTATAATCCATCAACTGTTCTCTATCAATTTTGTTTTGCATGATTCAACTTTAAGGCAACTAAACACTTCAAATTATTATAAGACTAAAACAATTGCCAAATGTACTGAGTTTAGAAAATAAGGATACCTCAATATTTAAGTTATTCTTCCTTGAACTACTTATTATTCAGACATGATTTGGAGAGGAAGCAATCACTCTGCTATCTTTTTCCACACCACTGAGAGGCTTTTTAATGAAAAGATGACTTGAGGAAAAGATCGTTCCATTTAAGAATATGTATAATGGTGTTAGCTACTTTTCTTTAAAGTAAGTGAATAGTTTATACATTATGTCCTCTGATTTTCAAGTAATTGGGGTTTTTCTTTATGTCTACAACTAACCATTTTACGATGAAAAATTTTAACACACATAGATCAGGAAAGCTAAAATTAAAATCTTTAACCTTCAAGACTAACCGTTAACTGGTTCTAATGCTACATTATTAAAAGTGTTTTCCTATTTCCAAATCTATTAATGAAAGGGATGTGAATCTTTTCCTTTTCTGGTAGTGCTGTTTCAATCATGCATAAACATTTTGCTGTTATTCTTGTGCCAAAGAAATCTTCAATTGTTGTTATTGGAAATGATTTTGGTTCCATTGAGTGGCCTCATTACTGTCCAATTCCCTTCAAACTTACATTTCCTGTCCTCAAATGCCAAAAAAAATGAGTTTTACCTTAAACCTCATTGATCTAAAAGTTCAACAAGTTTGGCTTTGTAATCTTTAAAATTAATAGCTACTTAATATGGGAAAGTCTGTCCTTAATCTTGAGCAATAGTTGTGTTAAATACAAATACTCTATATGGCTGCTTAAGGTTACCTTTGAGAAGTTTTGCACATGTGTTTATGTAGGGTAAAAGCAGAGTTATAATTTTAGTACCATCACTACACCTGACTAATTCTGTATCCCTTGGCATATTGTTCAGTCTTTTTAAGCCCCACTTTCCTTATATGCAGAATGGTAACTATGATAAAATAAGATAATGCCTATCTGGAAGGGGAATTTAAGGATTAAAGTAAGATAAGTCACATAAAAATATCCACGATGCAGACATATTAGCAATTTTAGCAAATTTAAAATTTATATGGCAAGATAAAGAAAGTCATGCTGGGTTGTTTCCCTGTAGAATCATGCCACTCCCATAACATCCAACACCAACCTGACCTCAGTACTTCTCTCTGCATTGTGGAATATCCCAAAACACTCCTCTGTAAAACCAGTCACACATCCTTACCCTGGGATGAAGAGCTGCGTCAGAGCTGATACGATGTGTATGCTATGCATCCCCAGCTATCCAACTACACAGTAAGCAATAACTTGAGTCAATTGAAAACTCGATGACTTTCTCACTAAGTGATATTCACTCACTACTGTTAAATACTATTTCCTTCTGATAGCACTTTATAGAGGGTATTTTTTTTAAAAACCCTAAGTACTGGAGATAGCTAACATTTTTCTAAATAGAAATAATTTTTCTTGAACTAAAAAATTTAAGTTCATCTCCACTTTCTTGTTGGTAGCATTCTGGTAATCTTCCTTTTGAACTATGTTAATGAACCTTCAAAACTGCTGGGATTCTCTTGTAGTCCCTTCGTGAAACAAATCCATTTCTGACATACTTCATACTTTTTCTAATTTAGCAAGAAGAATCAACAAATATTCTCACACCAACTTTCCCTTTACTGCTCTTTTATAAATCACAACATTCAAACATTAAGGATCTGATACAAATTTTGCCTGATATAATTCAGCATTTCTTTGGGACTGTTCAGAACTAATCTATCCTCCCCCAAAATATTCTCATACAATTAAAACCATTGTACCTCATGCTGATTAACATGTACATTAGTCTTTATTACCCAACTTTATCCTATATAACTTAATTGTTTTACCTTTTTTCTAAATGTAGCCATTTTTCTAAAATGTAGCCATCTCCATTACATTTTATATTATATAAAATAATAGGTATTTTACCAATGGCTGCAAATTATTTATACAAATAACCAGTGAAATAGGGTCCAAGATTTCAAATGACTGTTTTAACTTTACTTGATGGTATGATACAAAAAATCAATGATCAGGTTAATTAAAGACTTTATTATTGAAATGTATGAGTGTGACCATATTTAATATACGTTTTTAAAGTCTCAAAATCAATTCATTGCAAAAATTGTAAGTTTTTATTATACCATTTCTGTGCACACAAATAATGTACTTTGATCATATTTATCTCTCTATAACTCTTTCTAATCCCCCCTCCCTTTTTTACTCTTCCCCATCTATATCCCTGGTGGTCCCCTTTATATTTCAATGTGACTTTTTCCCTAGATTCCATATGAGATGAAGCATGTGAATACTTGTGTTTGTGGGACTGGATTATTTCACTTAACATTATGATCTCGAGTTCTATCCATATTCCAGGAAAGACATAATTTCAGTCTTCTTTATGGCTGAGTAAAAAGCCATGGTGTATTTATAGAGTATTTTCATTATACATAATCTAACTCCATAATCTGCCTTCTATAGATATTGCCATGATAAACATGGGTGTGCAGGTATCTATAATAAGCTTGCTTTGATTCTTTTGAGTCAAATAAGCTTACTTTGAGTCTTTTCAGTTTATACCAAGAAGTGATATGACTAAATAATTTGGAAGTTGTATTTTTAACTTTTGAAGGATTTTCTGAATAGACTCCAATAATTCAGGAAATAAGAGCAGGGACTGACAAATGAGATTTCATCAAATTAAAAAGCTTCTGCACAGCAAAAGAAACAACAGAGAATAGAGACAACCTATGGAATAGAAGAAATTCTTTGCCAGATGTAATATCCAGAATACATAAAGAACTCAAGGTCAGTCCAGGCATGGTGGTTAACACCTGTAATTCCAGCTACATGGTAGGCACAGATAGGCAGATTGAGGCTTGATACTAGCCCCAGACAAAAAGTAGGAGACCCTATCTGAAAAAAATCACTAAAGCAAAAAAAGGCTGGTGTGTGACTCAAGAAGTAAAGCACCTACCTATCAAGCAAAATGCCCTAACTTCAAACCCCAGTATCACCAAAAAATTATTTTTTAAGAAATATCAAAAGCAACAGAGGTTATCATGACAGGGGGATCAGAAACCAGGGTAAAGATCAGTTAGAGATGAATCAACATGGGTCATAACACGTGTACACGAAAGCAATGCTAGGAATATTTCTGTATAGCTATCTTCAACTCAACTAGCAAAAACACTTTGTCTTCTTTATTATGCTTTTCTTCAACAAAACTAGTGATAAAGGCAGAAAAGGACCTGCCTGGAACTGAGGGGAGAAGGGGAGAAAGGGTGGGGGGGGGCAGGGGAGAGAAATGACCCAAACAATGTATGCACATGTGAATAAATGAATAATAAAATAAATAAATAAATAATAAAATTACTTCTGGGCACAACAAAAAAAAGAAAAAAGAAACTAATAAATAAATAAATACAAAAGGACAATACAAAAAAAAATCAATCAACAAATAGACAAAAGATACTTTTCAAATAAAGAGGTACAATGGCCAGTAAATACATGAAAAGGTGTTCAACAACCTTAGCAATTGGGAAAATGTAACTAAAAAGTGCACTGAGATCTAAAAAACCCCAGTCAAAATTGCTGCCATCAAGAAAACAAATATTTGAGCTTGAGATGTGGTTCAAGTGGTATAGTGCCCACCTAATAAGCAAGAGGCTCTGAGTTCAACCCCTAGACCACCAAAAAATAAGGAATGAAGGAAAGAGGAAGGAATGAAGGGAAGGAGGAAGGGAGTGAGGAATGAAGGGAGGTTAAAAAGAAAACAAATAACTGGTGAGTATGAAAGGAAAAGAGGTCTTATTCACTGCTGGTGAGAATTTTTAAGCACCAAACACTGTCATATACTAAATGGAATTTTGCTCATTAATCAAACATTCATTGCACACTTAATATAAATTAGGCAAAAGGTGAATAAAACATAGCAGTAGGAGCTTATAATTTAGACAGATGATATATGGAGATAGAAGTATTCAAATTTCACATGTCAAATATATATGGATGGATATACCTATTAGAAATACCGTATTTTCAATCCCATCAAAATACTAGTCCAAAAACAGATGTATAGAGTAGAATTAACTTTGAATTGTTGTATTTTACTGAATTTGCTTTCTCCTTCAAAAAATAATGATACTTTTTTCTTTGTTATTATTGGGGCAAACAATCTTTTAATACTTTGGAGATATCCTTGATGCCTCCTGCTCCTGTAGTGATCCCTGAATCTTTGTCAATTTCTCTTCCAGCAGCCATGATTCCAAACCTGATTGGTATTGGTCCCCAATCAACACCCCTCACCCTTACTCTACCTAGGAATGGTCACCTTCCCCTTTCTCCTTTCTTGTTTACAAGACAAGTGTAAAGACTATCCTCAGGTAAGGAAGTGTCCTGTTACTCATTGCTGAAAAGCAGACAGTGACTACCAAAAATAACTGAAGTGAAGTTCCAAAATATCTTCCAATATTACCAAACCCAACTGTCCCAGCAACATCCATCCTTAATGATTAGTTCTTCTCATTTCTGATTTCATAGCTTATTTTTCCCATAACATATCTTTGGCACTTATGCTACTTTCTGACCTTTATGGTGCTATTTTTCTGTATTTGTTTTGTTTTATTTAATACAAAGCAACAAATGAAATGTTTTTATGCTTTTATAAACAAATTCCTGTGTCACGTAGACTCTATGAGTGAAATACAATTCTCACTCTTAAGTAACAACGACTATACATCTTATAGCAGCCAGGAAAACATCATGTGCATAACAACATAATAAACAGTTACAGAAACAAAGATATGTAAGTTACGAAAACTCATCTCTTACTCTACCATACATAATTGGAAAGGGACCAAGATTTTAAAATCCATTAATGAAGAGCTATAAATTCATGGACAACATAAGGAATGGTGAAGTGCATAGTGAGAAAGTCAGGAAAACAAACCTCAGTACAAACACTGTCTCTACTCTTTACAGTTATTTGATTATAGTAAAGCTACTTAATTTCTTTGAGTCCATTTCTTCATCTCTATAAGAGGATAATACCACAATCAGAGTAAAAAAAGTAAAATGAGATAAAGTAAATAAATTTACTTAATGTCTAGCACATATCAAGCATTTAATAAAAAGGAGGCTTTATTTATTATTCACTTATACTATAGATATTACTAATGACTTGATTTGTGTCTTTGTAGTACAGAAGCAAATAATGCTTAGATACACATTATCCACCATTCCTACTATTCATATCATCAGGAGTGCACTGAAAGGATTTTCCTTTACTACACTTCCTTATGTATATCTACTTTATTCAAACAACCAAGATGTAAATCTAAACTAAGATAATGATATATATCATTTTAATGAAGATCATTCATTCAATAACATTTAATTTGTGCCAGCATATTTATAAGCACTAGAGATACAATGCTAAATGTTTTCCTGATTCTATGTAGTCTAAAGTAGCTAGGGAGAAAGACATAGGAATATAAAATATAACATTATAAAATAAAATTGTGTTTACAATCAGGTATGTGAAAGATGTCAAGGGAGCACATTGGGAGCAAGTGATTCATTCTGTTGGAGAGAAAAGAATGTTTTAAGGGAAACTAACACCTGAATAGAGCCTTAAAAAATTTGCCAACTTCTCATGTGCTAAAACTGAGGGGAGAATTATGGGCAAAGGAGAGAGTAGAAAAAAAGGGAGCCATGGCTGCTATTTGAAACCTTCTTGAACTGCCTGTCGTTCTGTCTAGACAGTTTTTTCAGTAAGAGGACAGTGTTACGTGAAGAAAATTTTTTAATAATCACAGATTGGATATGACAATTGCATATATTCTTCCTATACTCAGAAATAGTTTGTTTCTAGGGAAAAAAAAGACAGACTGGAAAATCTTGCCTTCATGGAAGCTGAATTTTTCTGATTTTGGATTAAGCAATCTGGATAATAATGGCTTCTTCCCCTTTGATCTTTCATATGGCTGTCTTTGCATTTTATTTTCCATGGATTAATAGGCCCACCCATCTCACCTCATCTCTAAAAAGACTCTATCAGATTCATCTGAGCAATATTGTTCTGAATCTCATTTTTACCTATTTCCAACCTGAATTCCCAAGTCCCCAGTTCAGAAAGACAGAATGAAGGTGCCAAGGATGGTTGTGAGAATTACTTGGAGGAGACAAAGCTACCTGGAACACAACTCCTCTAACACATGGATGTGTAAAGAGCTAACTTCAGTGGGAAAGGAAAGATTAGAAGAGGTGAGACCACTATTATTGTGGTTATTGCCACGTATATTAAAAATTGAATGTTTTAAGGGGCACTCAAAGAGGAGGATCCAGGTAGTTCCTCTTAAAAGATAGAGATGAGCTGATTTTCAAAGAAATAAATCCCTTTGCACCCGAATCCCTCATTGTAACACTAGATAATGAATTGGCATCGTATTGCCGTAGATAGATGTGATTTCAGGGTATGTACTCAGAATAGAAATAAGATAATCATATTCATTTTGTGGTCTTGTTAAAATAAGGTTATTTTCAAAACAGTTAATCTATAATAAGCACTTTTCCCTTACATCTTTGTGTTTAATTCCATCTAGAAAGACTTCCTGAATGTCATTTTAAAAATGTAAAAATGTAAATACTGACCTCATGACATCTGTAGTGAGCTATAACTTGAAAGGTTCTAATACAGCTTGTTTTTACAAAGAAAAAAAAACTTTGAACATTAATACCAAATTCTCCCAGGAGAAATGACAGATGAAACTGAAAACATATAAAAGCAACTAGAAGTGTTTTCCAAGAGTTAAAGTCTAGGGAGGTCTTCAATTTCTGATGTCCTGTTGGCAGTCTATTCTCTGAAGATACATTTATACATAAGAATTTTTTTAAAGGCAAAACTACAATGAAAGCTTAATTAACTCCCTACCCCTGAACTTCCACATATTAAACCAAGCAAGGTTATATTAATAGTAGCAGCACTCTTAGTATACATTTTTTAAAAGTAACAGTTTATCCTGGCATGCAAAAGTATATAGAGGGAAAAATATTCAGCCATTTAATTAAAAAATGGAAACAAGAAAATGAATGAGGTGCAAGGGTACTTCAACTTTCTGATAAAATGAAAATTTCTTCAGAAAGTTCTATCAGATTATGGATCAATTTAACAATTAGTAAATTTGTTCAAGGAGATAGGTAAGCTACCCTTCTGCACTTGAAAGGGCAAATGTTTCCCAGGATTTAAAGGAGATAAATGGAAGTTATAAATATACAATAGATGGTTGGAACAAATGATACTTCTTTGAGAATCCTGCCATTCTTATGATTGGTAAAGACCCTTGGTATCCAAAGGTAACTATGGTGCCAAGGAAACTGCTGTTGAGGAAAATCTGCAAATGCTCAGGGTACAAAGACTTCAGTACTGTACTGGAAATAATCAATTCATTTTTCCCAACTTCCACTAGAGACAAGCAGTGTTTCAAAACTCTAAAATTTTCAATTTATCATTTAAATTAAAATTAATTTAAATTAAATTACCTTGCTTTGGGGTACCATTTTTTTTGACATGTGTTTTTACAAAATGAAGGACAGGGAAACCCTCATGATTTAAACAAACTATATGATTTAAACACAACTGATGATAACACAAGACTGAGAACGTCTCTGTATTGAGTTGTATAATGTGCATGCAAGAATTAAAATTTTTTGTTTTTGAAATTTCTTCTGATTTTTTTACTTATTTTTTGACCATGCTTGGTCGAAACTGCATATAATAAGTCCACGACTAAGGTGGGTTTATTGTAACATCTTTATGGGAAATCAGATCAAGAGGCCAAGATTTTGCATGGATATATGGGTACTGATGAGTACTAAAAAGCTCTGAAATCATTTTTGCCGTTTTTATAGTAGTGCAATGCCTTCCTGCCCAGAGCTTGTAAATTCTGTAGAAATCAACTAGCCAAATTGACTGAAGGTTGAGAATATGGACCAATGCCATATACTTCAACCCTAAAGTACAAAGTGGCTTTTAAAATTCTACCACAGAAACAACTGCAGTAGTATACATACCCTGTAAGAGTCAGATAAAATTATACTGTCATTCATACACTACAATGTGTTTAATTAAGACCATAGTTTAATGTCTTTTACTGGTATATAAAAGTTTAGTAACATTTCCATATATGTACACAATGTAACCCAGTTTGATTCATTCATTTTTAATAAGTGACATTAAAAGATGATTATGAATTCAATAAATACTAAAAGTTCTAGCTATTCTTCTAGTGTTCTTCATGAACACTTATTTCAACCATCAAAATCTACAAACAAGAGCACAGAATCCTCCTGGCTACTCATGTAGTTTAGCTGACAAACAGGCCTATTCCAAAATAAAGATTGATTTACCAATAAAGATGTATTAATGGAGTTCATCATATTAACACATGTTGTGAGAAAAATTATTTTATCACCTTCAGATATTAGATACTATTAAACATATGATAAGATTAAATTCACATTCAAGATTTAAAATAAAACTCAGAAACTGGAAGTAAGAGAGAATGCCTTTAACTTGATAGAATACAATCACAAATAACCACAGCAAAGCTTATAACATATTTCCTTTAAGAGCAAGAAATGGATAGTCCTTGTTAGCATTCTATTTAAAATTCTACCAAAGGTCATAACCAGGAAAATGAGAAGAGAAAATGAAACAAAATGGATTAATATAGAAAAGGAAGAAACAATAATATCATTACTCACAAGATGGAAACAGACAAAGCCTAAATTAATATCCAAACAAATTAATAATAGTTTAGTCAGATGGCTGGATATAAGATAAATGAACAAAACTAAATTGTACTTATATTTACCATTTATAAAGAGTTTAAAATTTATCTGTTATTTTACAATCAATAAAATAATTAGTCAATGTTCAATAATATAACTAAGAAACATGAAGTATGATCTTCAGAGAAAAACTTCACATTTGGTAAAACATATCTTAAAAGACCCCTTAAAATAGAGAAATTACCTGATTAATAAATATAATTTTAACATTTAGAAGATGACAATTTGTCAAAATTAATTTACATAATGTATATCAAAATCATAATACTGACAGGATCTTTAAAGGATGTGACAAGATGATACCAAAATGTATTCTACAAAGATAAGACATACATTACCTACAGACATTAGCACTAATTATAATGATAGTGGGATTAGCCAAAAGGTGGCAGAGACAAATGAGACAAACAATCAGACATAAAATACATGTAGACTTGCTCTCTGATAGATGGAATTGCTGATCAGAGAGGAAATAATGGTGCTGGGAATCACATATTGAAAAAATATACAATTGTGTAACTAGCTCATAACATACTCAACTGTATGAAACTCAATTGCATGTTGATCAAGAATTCAAATATGAGAAAGAAAAACACTGCAGAAGTCCAGCAACAAACTAAGAATTAGAGAAAATGCATTTGCAACACACATGATGCTCACTATGTATCATCAAAGGAGGACTGAAAGCTATAAGTTATTTTAGTAAACTTCAAGTGAATTTATAAGACAAAAGCCAATATCATGTAAATAATTATAGATGCATATGTTTATAGTTTTATATATATATATAATAACATTTCATGAAGAAGAAACTTGAATACCATAAAAATATGAAAAGATGCCCAGCCTGACTGGCAATGAAGAAACTACAAAGGCACGGTGAAAGACAATCTTCCATAAACATATTTGCAGAAATTGTAAAACTTGAAAATATAGCTGAGTATATGGAGCCTTGAAAACTTTTTCATAAGACTTGTGGGTGTGTGATAAATACAATCTTTAGGAAAAAATAATTTATTTAATAAAATTGGAGGTGTGTTTATACCTCATGACTCAATCATTCTAATCCTAACCATATAAACCATAGAATTTTTCCTCATCTTCATTAGCAAATTAGCAGAGAAACACAGCAATATTGTGTCTAACTTTTTAAAAGTCTAGAAAACACTCAGATGCTTACCGATAAGAGAATGAGAACAGTCTTTACTCAATGGACTATTCTATATATGCAAAAATGATAAATTAGAAGTGCCTTTATAAACAAGGATAAATCTCACAAAGAACAGATTAAGCAAAATGTAAGATATTAAAGAGTATACTGTTTATATATAGTACAAAACCAAACTGTATAGTATTTAGAGACATAAACATATGTAGTAAAATTATTACTGCAGGGCATGGTAGTGCATGTCTATAATCCCAGCACTTGTAGGCTGAGGCAGGAAGATTACAATTTTAAGGTCAGCATCATAGCAAGACCCTGTCTCATAAAACAATTATTAAAAGTAGGGAATTGTTTGCATAAAATTTAAGAGAATTATTAACCACTTGGAGAGAAAGAAGGAAGCATGTTGGGAAATAATAGTAAAATATAATAATCAGTATAATATTCTAGTTCTTAAACTGGGTTGTAATCATTGTATGATTTCTTATATCTCAATATTTTGGATAGCTTATATTAGTAAAAAAAATTAAGACTTTCAAAGAACATAACAAGACCAACTCAAGACAGCAGGCTGAGCACAAATGTTCTTCCCCAAAACCAAAGTATCAAAAAAAAAGGAAACACTCATATATATTAAAAAATAATTGAACAATAACTACAGCCATAACAAGAATGATGCCATGGGCAAACTAGAATTGTACAATACTTTCTAGAAAAGGGAATAGAGTGGAGCTCAAACTGACAGAAAAGACAATGAGAAAACTTCAATCCAAAGTAAATCTGAGAAAAGTTTTTGCCAAGGTGAGGACCTTTCTTCCCAAAGGAACTCCAGAGAAACTCTGAGCTCAGAGTCAGCAAATTCAAAGGGCAGAACATTCATGGGTCCAATTAATTAAAAGACCATCAGTCAAACTACAACTGCTGTGCCAGTATTGGCCCTCCTCCCCAACAAAAACACAAAGTATCTAGAAACACTGGCATTCACTTCCTAGGATAAACCCTCCAGAATTACTTTCCAAGCAACGGAGAATTTTCTCTGAGAGGGCTCTCAGTGTAGATATACAGACCAGAGAGAAAAGCAAAGCAAACTTCCATAAAAGGGGGGACATAAGTTACACTCACATAAGTAAGCCTTAAGTGTGAAATATGCCAATCCTACTTACAGTAGTCTAGGTAGCCTAGACAAGGATATAAGACAAAAATAACTGAGGGACAACATGGAAGTTTGCAAAAAAAGGAGTAAAGCCATTATTTATCAACGACAGCATTGCTTATTTAATATACCCAATAAAACAGAAAAGGTCATAGTACACAAATTCAGTCAGGTGGCCAAAAAAGACAGCATTGCAAAAAGCGGGGGTGGGGCTTATTACATATCAATAATAAGTTTAAATTTTTTGAATAAATCTCAGAAGGAATTGGTCACAAACTCTTACTCTCAAAAAGCCTGCCAAGTAAAGGAAAAATGCCTAATAAAGGAATAACATTGACATTTAAGAATTCTGTAACAAAAATTATTGTAGAGGTCTCCTATAAAATATTTAAAAAGAGAACGGCACCAGGCTCTACAACATCCACAGTGAAATCTATAATGTAATAGAACATTTGCCTTTAAAATTCCCATAAAAATGATTTGTAGATTAAACACTATGCTAAGCTCAACTATCAAGCAAGTATGAAGTAAGACTATAGATAAGTTTAGTCCTGCAAAGTACCAAAAAGTCCTTCCACCCGTTCTTTTTAAGAAAGCTAATTTGGAGTGCTTCAAACTAAAAGAATAGCACAGGAAAAAGAGATTCCAGTGAACAGAAATAAAAGGAATGCCAAGAAAGGCAGTAAAGGAAATCCCAAGGATGACAGGTGCCCTACAACACTAGAGAGCAGAATCAAGAGGAGGAGGATGCAGGAGGAATGTCCACAAGGAATAAGGAGCGAAGTTTAGGGATGAACTACCTGATGTTTTTACTTTGTTAATGGAAGAAAAGTAAGGCAGTTATCAACTCAAATAAGGACAAGGGATTGTGAAAATGGAAACAAAATCACAAAAATACATAATATAAGCTCATGCAAAAATATTAACCTAACAATAATATTGTACCCAAATAATGTATTAACCTAAAAGGAGATGGCAACTTAATAGGGAGAGGAAGGTTAAGGAAGGAAAGGATGATATATAAGAGTGTGAAATTCTCACACCATGGTAGGAAATAAATACCACAAACAATGGTTAAAAGTGAAAAGACAAGGCTAGTAATAGATTGGGAATGAGGATGTACGATATAGATTTTGAATCAAAATCTACAAAGAGTTCCCATACATCAATGAGAAACATAAGAATAAAAGAATAGAAAAATGGCCAAAGAATAAGATCAAACAGATAACAGAATTTAGCATATAACCAACAATTTGTTTTTAAAAGTGTTCATTCAGTCTTACTGATAATTAAGAAAATGTCAATCCCACTCCTGGGGATATACCCAAAGGAATGTGACTGGGGTTACTCCAGAGGCACCTACACACCCATGTTTATTGCAGCACTATTCACAATAACCAAGTTATGGAAACAGCCAAGATGCTCCACTACTGATGAATGGATCAAGAAAATGTGATATTTATACACAATGGAATTTTACTCAGCCATGAAGAAGAATGAAATCTTATCATTCACAAGTAAATGGATGGAACTGGAGAACATCATCCTGAGCGAGGTCAGCCAGGCTCAGAAGACCAAAAATCGTATGTTCTCCCTCATATGAGGAATTTAGATCCAGGGCAAATACAGCAATGTTGTTGAACTTGGGTCACATGCTAAGGGGAGAGCATACACAGGAGGTACGGGGATAAGTAGGAAACCCAAAACTTGAAAGTGTTTGATGTCCCCACTGCAGAGGAACTAATAAATACAGAAACCTTAAAGTGACAGAGGTCAATATGGGGAGGTGACTGGGAAGTAGTGAAGAGGTCAGTAGAGATGAATCAATTCGGGTTGTAATACACTTGTGCATGGAAGCAATGCTAGGAATCTCTCTGTACAGCTATCCTTATCCCAACTAGTAAAAACACTATGTCTTTCTTATTATTGCTTATGTCTTCTCTTCAACAAAATTGGAGAAAAGGGCAGAACAGGTTCTGCCTGGAAGTGTGGGGGTTAGGGGGAGAGAGAGGGTGGGGAGCAAGGGGGAGAAATGACCCAAACAATGTAAGCATGTATGAATATATGAATTTTAAAAAAAGAAAATGTCAATGATAAGATACAAATTTTTAGCCACAAAATTGGCAGAAAATTAAAAGGTCACAGAACTAGACATGGCCAGGCACTCCTATAATTCCAGCATTCAGTATCGTAAGTTCTAGACCAACCTGAGGTAAATATTAAGACCTTCTTTCACAAAAAACACAAAGTACAGAGAAATGGCCACCCCCTTTTTTCCATTTCTAGGAGCAATGAAAATTGGTGTAATCTTTCACAGGACAATTCAGCAACATCTATCCCCAGTAAGTATCTTTTGTTTACAGTGTCTGACTCAAGGTGTGAAAATCAATTTGACAACACAGAGGTGTAAATCACCAGACATTCCTCAAATCTGCATTTACCCATGTAGATGCAGCTATTAGGTTATTTTCTAAATTAAAAAGCCATATACAGGTCTGAAATTTGATAATATAATAAGTGGAAGGCCAGAACTCTCAAAATATTAATTCCACAATTAATAAGTCATTAGAGGTTTCATTTATTAGTTTATATGATTTTTAACAATTATGTGATGATTTTTATGTGGATATAGTACTAACAAAAAAATGTTAGTAGCTGTCACTGTCAATTACTGATTGTTTTCTCTATGTCACAAACTATGATAAGCACATAGTACACACCTCATTTCACAACTTCAATGTATTTGTGAAGTAAATATCATCCTCAGTTTGAAGCTAAAGAATCTGAAGGTCAGAAAAATTAAGGAACTTGTCAAGGATCACATATATTGTTAATGGATAATTAAAGCCTAGGCCTAGGTGTCTCCAAGGATCTGAGCCACTAAGTTGTGATTATAAAATATAAGCAATAGATAAATTACAATGAGTAAAGAATGATGCAAACAAGATTAGTTTATTGTGAATTCTTACACAGAATTAACTACAGGAGCCATGGTTAAAATCATACTATTGAAATATTACATAAAATGATCAGTCATTCACTGAATTTTATGCAGCATTGTGTAGATAAAGCCAGATATCTCAATTTGGTCTTCTCTCTCCCTTCTAACTGTTTGTTATCTTACCAAAACCACCACTTTAGAAAAATATGATGCAGAGGATCCCTAAATAAAATGTTCTCTCATTCTCCCCATTCTTCTTCCTTAAAGGTTCACACTGATGCTTACAACTTCTTGTGCATAATATTTTGCATAATTCCTTGGTTTGCTGGCATATATAAATAAAAACAGTGCCAGCACTAGCTAATACTCAAATCTGAAGAGCTTTCTGTACACTGGGAGGATTCTAATTCTCTCCAGTGGTTGCAGTTCCACAGTGACTGGGAGCTATCATAAACTGGTGGTCCCTCTGATTTTTCTTCCTATGTCCACAACAAAGAGCTAGGCAGTACCAGTTCAAGTTCCTAGCCGTCGGACACGGTTGCCCAGGTGTTTGTTCACTTTTATTAGCCCATTGTAGATGTTGGCTCTCCTCCCAGATTTCCTGCTTTGTTTTCCTAGCTTGTGCTTATTTGGACCATCTGCTTCCATAGATCTTTACTCTCCTCTCCAGGTTCTTCACTGAGAGTTGCTACAAGTTGGAGATTTTCTTTTTACAAAGGAATGGCCACCTGTCCAGTATCCATTTTTGTATTCAAGTATCCAATATTCTTTAGCCAATCTTTCAATTTTGGAGGGGTTTGTCTTATTTAACGTGATAGTGTAGACTGAGATTTTTTATTCTGGATCTGGTTCAAGCTTGTTTAATCCATTTTTGAAAACCTAATACCACATTTGTTTGATTTGTTATATGTTATATCACCAGAATCCTTACTATTGAGATATATATACAGTTATATAACTTATTTGCTATTTAAACCACATATGTAATAGAAATACTCATCTTTATTTTAGCAACAAGCTCAATGAAATTGAAGAGCATGTGTAGTATTGTGAGTTCATGCTACAAGTTAACAAAGACCAGAGAAGCTCAAAGTCCAAAAGTTATTTCTAAATTGAAACAAAACCTGCTCAATCTCTGAACAAAAAAGAGCTTCAGTACAATCTGTGGTGAAAAGAAGTTAAACAGGACAGTCTCACTGGTCAGATCAGAAAGTAAGAGTAAGCAACAGGAGCAGGTAACATGGGGAACATAAGGATGATGCAGGTGGCTTCAGAGGAATATAGCTGTATGAAAGGTAAAGATCCTGAAACTTTCTTGGTTTATGTGTAAAACCTGACCACATGCCTACGGTTAGTACCTTGGTTCTGCTTCCTGCAAGGAAAGGGTAGACCAAAGTAGTATACAAAAGTATAATTGTAGCCATGCACAGGGTTCCCAGCAAGAGGAAGCCAGGTCATTCAATCAGAACTTTAACATAAAATAGGTTATGATCACAAAAGACAAAGCAATACTGTTAGTTCTAGAACCTTACATCTAAGCTGGCAAACCTGACCTGTAATGGGACTTCAACTATCGTTTGCATTTTAACATTTCACTACTTAAAGGAATCTGACTGTCTTAGCTTCTGATGAATTGTGTCCTTACTTGAGCTTTGCAGCCCAAATTATAAGAGGATGAATGATGCTGGACAGAAAAACAGATAGATCACTATAATTACAGATCTGTACAAATCTGTGTTGGGACTTAAGCTAAAAGTAGAGCACATGGGTAACATGCACTCACTGCTTTCTCACACCTATGGCAGGCATCAAAAATCAATCACAGCATGCTTTCCCACTGAACCCAGGTATACTCTCAACATCCCCCTTGCCTCACACATGGTGTCTACTCACTGATTGGTAGGAATCAGCATTCTGTTAGAATTTAAATCAATTTGGTACACTTGAGTTGACCTTATAAACTTTTCGGTCCTTTGCTATAAAGTTCTCATGGAAAGTTTTAAAGGAATACCATTATCTGCTGAATGCAGATGACTGTAGTTCCTTTTCCTATTAATATGGGAAGAAGGTGTCTTAAAAACGTCACTGGCACTATTGGAAATTCTGCTGACTGATGAACACTTTTGCAGGCCAAAAGCTATTTTTCAGATCTTATCTGGAAGACAGTTCTTCAGATAAATTTCTTTAAATATTCCCATAATGTCCTGAGTTAAACTTTTGTTTAAAGGGAACACAGAGACAAACATAGGGAGCTTTCACTTACATTGACTCAAATATCCCAGAGGACTGTTGCTGCAGTTTGGCTATTGAGTGGAATAGTCTCCTGAGTCTGTGAGCTCAAACACAATTCTTTTCAGGGAATAAATGAAGCTGGGCACAATTAGGCAGGAAACAGTATCTTTAAAGGAAAAAGAAACTCTATGCAGGCTGCAGTCCAACTTCAATAAGAAAAAAGAGAGAAAGAAAAGCTTTACCCTTGGATAGATGGAGTGACCTTCAGTGGGCATAGTGAAAAGTACTGCTTTTATGCATCATATTCCCAGATTGTTTGTTTCTCTCCAAAAAAAGCAAAAGCACAGTACTTTGCCTCTATGAATACAAGATAAAATTAATACATGTGTTAATACTCTACTAGTTAACTGAAACAAGTAAGCAAACTGTTCAAGTATGTATATATTGTAAATTCAGTTGGACCAAACTTTCCATGGTTAAAGACATATAACAAACACCTCCCCAAAACAAGTTGCTGATTTATTTTTCTACATTTTCTTTTTAAATATTTCAAACACATTTTGACCAAATATTGTCCCAGTCATTCTCTAATATTATGAAAGTTGAGGGATAAGTATTTATCCAAATTATCTTTCTTAACGCATCTTGATTTTGTTTTGTTTTGTTTCTTTAACCATGGCATTTAACAGTGGTCTTGATAATGGGTGGGATTCCAGAAACTAACCAACAAGATTTGGAATCATTCAAATGACTCCCAAGAGATTGAATGTACTTACACACACACACACACACACACAATAAAGGCAGAAAAAGACACTTGAAAGAAACTCTGAAGTTTTTTTGAGTTCAATCTCTGTATAACCAAATAGAATGTGATGTGAGATTTTAGGGCAAAAGGCAACAAAGATGACTGTGTGTAAGTTCTTAAAGAATTGTACCCTCAGCCTGCTAACAACCGACATTCCCATAACCTTTGAAGAAATACATAGTTTACCTGTGTACCTCAGTGACAGCATTTTTTCTGTTTGCAAGTCTTATTCAACACTTAGACTGCCTTTTGAAAAATTGCCTACTTGTTAACTGCTTCAGACAGATAGACCTCCATATTGTTTTTGATAAAAATAATTACAGATTGCTACTTTCTTTAAATTCCCAATATTATATCTATAGCCTCAAAATATGTTTGTGTTTCCAGAACTGTATCAATGGTGGGAAGTTAAAACGTCATTTCCATACACAGTAAAACTGTAATTAGAAATTACTAATTACTAAGTACTTTACAACTGTCTGGTAAAGGTGTTGCAACTTCTGAATTCTATAGTTCTCATTATTTACTACTAGGGAAATTACCAGAGACTTGGGCCAGAGAAAAACTCTTTGTGTCTGCATGCTTTCCTATTTTTTTTCTTTTTTTCTTTTAGATTTTTTATTGTTTTGCTGAGTTGGGGTACATTGTGGCACTTGTTCTTACAATGTATCAAATATATCTTACTTGGCTTCACTCCCTCCCCACTCTTCTTTATTCCCTCCCCCCATTCCTGGAATAGTTTCAACAGGTATCATTTTTGCATTTACATACACATGTACACAGTATTTGTACCATATTCACTTTGTTGCCCCCTTTCTCTACCACCTTCCCCATCCCACTGGTACCACCCACCCCCCTCAACCCACCCCCACACCAGGCAGGACTTGTTCTGCCCTCCTGTTCTCTGATTTGGTAGAGGAAAAAAGAAAAGAAGAAGAAAATAACATTTTTGCTTGTTTGAGATAAAGGTAGCTGCTACACAGGGACTTTCCTTGTGATATTTCCATGTATATATGTATTATAACCCCAATTGGTTCATCTTCTCTATTTTTCTTCATTCTACCCCAGTCCCTTTCTTATGTTGGTTTCAGCCAGTTTAAGAATTCTATATTAATTCTTGAACAGAGAGTATATTAACCATATTCATCTTTGTTTCCTTCTTTTACCCTACCCCTCTCATATGTAACCTCCCCTAGTATGACCAGTTTTTTCATAATATACGTGCTTTCCTATTAAGGAAGCAGATAGGTAAAAGCCCTATCACTTCCTGGGCCATTTCCATCCTAAAGCAAATCACATAGTGAAGTGAGCTGCTGTCTTTGAAAGAAATCCTCCTGGACAATCTCTATAATGCAGGTAAACTGCACAAGAAGGGAATTCATTCCAAAGGATTTCATTTCTAGGACTTTGTAAATTAATGCAGATGTGGCCATAGGCCTTGAATACTCTGAAAAATGTGGTAGCAAGCAAAACAAATTTTATCATTATCCAAGAAACAAAAATAAATAGAAGTTATCATGAGACAGATTTCAACTTCACATTAGACCTAACTTTCAAACCACAAGATCTTGTGATGAAATAGATGGTACAAGAAGAGAAATCCCTATTCAGTAATGCTCTTAAACAATGACTTAATAAATTTAAAAACTGGCACAGCACAGAAGTTGAACTTCTTAAGAAATTCCTTACACAAAGTAGAAAATATTTAACATTTTTAAAACTGATAAGTTTTACAATTGATAAATTGTAAGATGTAGACTTTAGTTGTGTTTGTTTGCTTGTTTGGTTGGTTTTTGTTTTTGTTTTTCTAATCTGCCTAAAAGAAGGTTCAGAAAAGCAGAGATTGTGAAATATGTATGTTGTCAGCTCTCATAATGGTTAGCTTGATGAACCATGTACTGTAGAATTTTAAGTCCTTCCTTCAGTTCTTACAGGTAATTACTTGGCAATTTCTTTTTACAAATTACTGAATGCTACTAAATATCCTGCTTAGTAGTTTACTAAGTATTTTCAAAGTTCAGGTACATAAGTGAATTTTAGTACATAATTAAAGCTTACTGAAGTTGAACTTCAGTATTTCAAGATATGTGGTCCTCACACAACACTGGGGTAAAGTATGTATGAACTTTGACATCTCCACAATTTTGAGAATAGAAGCTTTATTGTCAAGTCATCAACAAAGATGCTTTGATTTGACTACACTTTTCACTTACCATTATTCTTACTGTAATAATACATTATGGTCATTTTGAAGCCATTATTACTAATTGATTTTGTGCGAGTCGTATATATGGTAAAAGTATATAGATGCATTATTCTGTAAAATTTTGTGCAAAATTTCATAGTTAGTCTTAGACATAGTAGACATATAAAAATTCATTGCAACTGGAAGAATCCTCCATACTCTTATGGTCATAGTGATAGAATATATCATAGAGCAATGAAGACTCTACCCTAAGATACATTTGCCATGTTCCATTTTTATTTCTATGTATTTCACTTATTAGAGTCCTCATCTAAGTAGACTGCAGTTCAAAAAATTCTGTAATAATATATGAAAATTTTTCTAACTGGAAAGAGACCAAGAGCTATAAGCCCTGCTTTATGGTTTCAGCTCTTCACCATGGTAACACTTCTCATGGGACAGAAGATGTGAAAGTGAGTTAAGACAACAGTGTGTTAACTTTCAGCCTGAGCAGGGTGCTTTCTAGTGAAGATGCATAATGAGGAAATTAAGAACAGAGAGAATCCATGTTCCAGTCTCTGTACCAGCTGCTGTATTTCAGAAACAAGGAAGTCTATCATTAAGCACATAAGTGGGAAAATCGAAGGCCAGCACCTAAAGTAACTGATTTTTCACTCACCTCTGACAACAGGCATAGCCAAAGTGAGGCTACTAGAGAACAAGATCTCAACAAATAGAGTTATTCATCAGTTTTCATTAAAAAAGTGAACAACAGAATCAAGAAAAGAACATAGAAATTTGAAAAACATAGAACTAAATAGCAGTATAAATATATAAAATATTGAGAGAAATACTACTAGACAAGCTGTAAGACATTGTCTCTTAAATCCTGCTTTAAACTACAACTTTTTGATTAGTCATTATGAAGAAATTTTTAAAATTCAAAATATTTATTTAAATAGACTAGTTAGAAGCCAGCAAATCTCAGTTATGAGTAAATCCCTACTCCTTACACTCCCATCAGGAGAAGAAAGGAAATAAAAGGCAATTTTGAAATTTCCAGTCAAGTGATGACAGCTACCTGAATGGTAGACATACATGAGCTGAACTTACACGAGTATTGTGGATACAATGGAAAGTGCAATATTTATCTTAATCAAATACATCCAAAATAAAAAGAAAACACATTGTAATGATAGTTTTCAATGTTATACATTAACAATAGTTGAAAGTTGCAACTGGCTTTGGAAACTAAAATCAAATAGAAGTATGCCTAATTGAAACCTGGAATATTCAATCATCCATGGTCCTTTGAATGCTGACCACAGCAACTGTGAGTATCTTAACCCTGTGGTGACTGAAAAATGATAAAGTGCTTGTGAGGAGTGGTACCATCATGTAAATACTATGAACTAAATAACAACAACAACAACAAAGTCATAAGTGAAAGTTGCAAAAGTGTGAGTCCTATGACACACCAGAAAAAAAAAAACCCAGCATTTACATTTCCTAACCATGAAAAGGAAGTCAAATTGTGTATGATCTTCAAAAGTTTGATTTGCTTCATTTATAATATAATAGGCAAAAAAACAGCAGGAAAATTCAAGACATAAAAATTAGTTCAATATCTTTAATTAGATTGGTGATATTTCTTTTTCTTTATAATATGACAGTTTGCTAAAAATGTTAAAAAGTAGATTTTATTGTGTATTTTTATGCCTGTAAAATTTTTTAAGTGTCATGCCAAACTGCATACTGTTCTGTTTGCATTACTTCCTCCACATATTTATTCCTTTTTTTTTTCTTTTTGCTGAGATCTTGGTGCACCAAGGGGGAATGCATTACATCTGGATGAACATCTAGTCCTAGACACAAAATCTATCAGTAGATGTCTTCAGAATAGTAAAGAATTATAAAACAGTTTTAATTTTTCAGTTGTCTTTTCTTTCAGTATTTGATTGAGTTTAATGCAACCCTCAGAATTTTATAAAATGTCTTTAGTAATGACTAAATTGTAGTAATGACTTTGTGTGTGAAGTTTCTTAATGAGCATAGGATCCAGAACTATGTCATCTCTGACTGAATCTATTGTCATAATATGATGTCAGTGTGATGCTGCTGAATTACTATCAGTCAACCTTACAACACGAATTGTTCTAGCAAAGTTCATAGCATATTTTTTCTAAGCCCTAAGGGTGAGGAGGTAAATATTAACCAGCTTACCCATCTTGGCTTCTTTAATGTAGTAAACCAAATCTGGTGAAAAGATATATAAATGTAAGGCAAATACATAAGATATTCAAGCCAAGAATATCTAATTCTCACAGAGGCAAAGGGTTACAGGACCTAAATTATCCACAGCATCTGTCTAAGCTGATAAATGCACTAGGTAGTTCCTAAACTCACCACTTCATTTTGTTGGAGTAGCTACAACTGTGTTTAGAGAAATCCACATAAGGCTTTGAATTGACTTATTTGTAATATACTGCAGATGGTACTTCCATTTATTATTGGGTGTTGCTGTGCACAGTATCATAACTTCAGCATTTGGACAGCGATCTGGACATTTCTCACCAAGAGGCTTCTACTTTATAAAAATACTATGTAGTTACTGCCTACTACTATAAAAAGCAATTTCGGTAATTTCAATGAATTATTCACAAAGCAGTTTGTAAGATTATTTTAACACACAAAAGTCAAAATGAGCTTGCGCTATTTTAACTAGCTATGAAAACCTAACCCAAGATTTTAAATGAAATGAGATCTCCCCAACCACAGGTAGGTCATTATAAGCCTCCCATTAGGAAGCATTTATTATGGTTTCTACCAATTCAACTTTCTTAGCAAATGTAAATTGGTTGAAATTTCCAAAAGTTGGATTCAGTTGGAGCTAAGGTAACCTTTTCTAATGTCCATACACCATAAAGTCAAAACTCTTGACTTTAAAAACTAGAGATATTTGTGTGCAAAGGGAATGCTTAAGAAACAAATGCTGTGTACTGTTTTATGTTTATCTATTGGATTTTCACAAACACCTGATTCAATTATTTCTGTGACCAAAAAATGGTACAGTAATGTGGATAAAGTTTTAAAGTCATTTTGATGATGCAAGACTATTTCTGAAATGGAAACTCATAATTGTGAAGGTTTATTTCTTTCCATTCTGTATTTCTTTACTTCTTTTCAAAAGTGGCACAAAGCTACTGGAACATTTTGTTAGATTTATCTTAAATTTTGCCAAGAATTAGAATGCATGTGGCCTTGACCAATCTCATTAGCCTAATGATAGTAAGATATATGAGGCTTTTGTCATCCCAACCCATATGGGGTCTGGCTTCAAGGGAAAACGCAGCCTTCATAAAATAACCTCGGCAGATAACAACTGCACCACCGTCTGTTCAGACCATGCTCAAACCTCTGCTAAATTTACACACTCTAGTTCCAAACTTCAGTTTCTCACTTACCCAAGACACATTCATTTACATTTCCTTTCTTTTAAATACATCAAGCCTTCCTTATGCTACTCAAAAACATACTTTAAATGTCATGAAGATAATCTAAGCATTGTTTTTCTAATAGAATCATTTCTGTCATACTTAATAGTTTATTTTTTTACACTTACAAAGTTTATAGGAAACAAATTTCTAGTTTACTCATTTTTTAATCCACTCACCAGAATTTCCTCTTTCAAAACATGTTTGTTTTTTGTTGTGGGGTTTGGGCTTTTTGTTATGTTTTGATTTTGGTTTGGGTTTTGTTTTATTTACTATGACTCTTCCATCCATACATTATTCAGGAACTAGGCAGAAATTTTCCCAGTGTTCCCAGTCAGCTGGCTTATTAAGAACCAAGAATATTTTTGTACAGTTTCATTGAAACTTTGTCTAAAGACAAATGTCACAAAATTCTGTAACATATTAGTGGTGTTTTTATTTGTACCTTTTCATCTCTCTTTACTGTGAAGACATTTGAGGAAAAATTAGCAAGATAACAACCCGTCCACATATTCTCACTTAACCTTTCCTTGGCTTTGATTCAGGAAAGTAACTGTATCCGCTATGTTTAAAAATAAGGCTAACTTCTGAACACTAATGATTCTAGTTGTCATGATCTTCTCTCATTTTCACTTTGGCAATTATTCTCATATGTACCCAGGATAACCTACTCAGTCTAGACACCACTTCTTCCTTGTCCTTCTCTTTTTGTAATAACACTTTATACCCATGCAGTGCCTTTTATCCACAGATCTCAAAGTGGTTCTTTTTCTCTAATATGCCTTTATATTCTCTAGAGAACCAAAAAGGCTTTTTTATTGTAACTCTAGCCTTCCTTTATAAGCGAAATCTGGTCTGGTTGCTAAGAAGCATAGATTTGAATACACTCTGTAGCAGCTTCTTACCTTCTGCTTTTAAAATGGTTATTCTTTTTAATCCATTGAAGTGCATTTGACTATCATTTTTTAAAATCTCCTTTAAAAGTCAAAATGCAACTCTCTGGAAACCAATGAATCTCATTGCCACGGTATGGTAAGTTCTCCTGCTTCGAGATCTATAATCATTTCTTCAGTGTCAGTAATAAAATGCTTCAGTAACCTCTCCCAGCCCCTTGGCAATCTGCCTACTAGTGTCAAGCTATTCTCCCCTGAAATCCCACTACTCAAAGAGTCAGGAGTGATGGTGCTGCTGCCATGGCAACTTGGAGCATTGAAGGCTTGGAAGTCCTGTTTTTGTTTTATGTGAGATATTAGCTGGATAATATATGCTGCATAATTATGAGATTTATTTCATTACCAGTTTCCCCCAATTTCCATTTCCTCCTCATATATATATACATACTGATCCATATGTAGACTTTATTTCTAGACTAAATGAGTGGTTTCTCATTTTGCCTTATTTACCCAGTGAACATTCTCATTACCTTGTCCAAGGTCACATGTGAGTCCCCAGCTGTCCAAATAATAGTGGTTGAACACATAGGAAACAGGAAATACTGTACAAATTTGAAATTGCATTGTTCCTTTCATGTACGCCATTTCATTCACACATGTATTAATCATTTACCATGTGCCAAGCATTAGACATGTACTGGAAAGCTCTTAAGGACACAATTGTCTAAGGAAGGTAGCATAAATAAAAGAAATATAAGCAAGTTGGGAGTTGTAAAGTCAGAGGTGTTTACAGGGACTAAACAGGTGTTCAGAGAGCTGCTTTGCCATTTGAGGACAAGAATCAGAAGGTCAGAAAAGTATCGGGAATGAGAAATCTATGCAGATGTACACAGTGTGAGCAGTAGATCCTATTTAACTTAGGCAGAGTGTGGAAAACGCATCTCCTAAATAAGGGAAACATGAATAATGGCTTAGAGGTATAAACAACACATTGCATTTGGGGAATTACTACTTTGCTGTTATTAAAATCTGAACAGAGTACGCCAATAGGAATAGTGAAAGACATTATTTTGAACCAGATCAGGAAAGGCCATATGTAGCCAATTTGCAAATTGGATAAAGAGCAGTTTGGTATAACTTAAAGCTTCAAAGTTCAATGTAATATTAGCACAAAGAACTGGCAAAGTTCTCTATCTGTTATTTTAAAGAGTTACTTAAAAGAAAAAGATGGAAGCTCAAGTGTCTGTTAAGCCATCCTCCAAGGAAGTGAAAAAGTCATGGAATCTAAGCTACATTGAAATTTACCCTCAACAGAAAGTCCTGGAGTAAGGAAAGTATTAAAAGTAGCCAAGAAAAAAAATTAAACTACATGACAATGGTTATATGCTACTGAAACATTCAAATCGTATCCACAAGGTCAACAAAGTTATAAATCACAACAAAGACCAATACTCAAATATTCAGAACCCCTTTTACATGTCTATTCTTCTGACATCACAACATATTCAATATGATATGGATGCCAGCATTTTCTTTACCAAAATAAACCCTTACCCTCTTTTGTAGGATTTGCTTTCCTTGTCAGGTTTGATATAACATTTCTTTGCTGGTGAAGCCTACATCCTTGAAGAGAATGACATCCCCTAGCAGAAACACAAAGAAGAGTGATTCTCCTCAAAACATGAGGAATAATGACATATTGCATTTCTTATAGTCCTAAAGGAACAAACAGAAAAGCAGAGCCCATATATCACAGATTAGATAATTGATTCACAGACAAAAAGAAAATTATGTAACTAAATGAAGGTCATGGAGAAAATCAGTCATCTCATAATCAGAGGCCAGGACTGTGAGTCATTGTTTAAAATCTCCATTATGTCATTTATCTAAAG
Organism: Castor canadensis; assembly: GCF_047511655.1. Lineage (NCBI taxonomy): Eukaryota > Metazoa > Chordata > Mammalia > Rodentia > Castoridae > Castor > Castor canadensis. Next base: position 43,986,060 of record NC_133387.1, read on the forward strand.
GAACTCTGTGGGTTACTCTACAATTGCACTTTGCCAAAATTCTTTCCAAAAACTTTAGCTTGACATTGCTCTAGAATAATAGATGATGGCTGAATCACAAGCAGATTTCAGACATTTTATTTCTTTTTGTGATGATAAAGATCTGAAGGCTTTGTTAAGAAAACTATTGATGAGGTAGTTTGTGCTCAAGTCTATTGCAAGTGTTCTTAGCAATAGGGAATCATAGAGTTAAAAAGAGATGGTAGATTCCTAATGGAACACTATCTTCTTCAGAAGATCTGTAATCATATATTTTATAGTCTACTGGAGTTTTTCCTCAGCATTTCTTTTAGTCATAGAGCTTTGGTAGGGGTTAATTGACCAGGGAAAGCATTTGTCATTCTAGTTTTGCCATTTAAGCAGAATGATACCATCTGCACAATTTCTTCTGAGTAGTTAAACCTAGTCAGATTGAAAAAGTTGATAATGGAGTAGAGAATTTGATGTACTAAATTTGAACTGGTCTTCCCCTTACTTCTCTCAAGAAATAGCTATTAATGCTTAGCAAGTGATGGCTCTTTATAACTTAGTCTTGGAAATTGGAAATAAAAAAATTAAAGCATCATTTTACATTCAGCCAATTTATGTCAAAATGTTTTATGGATATATATATTGACAATTCTAATAATTTAATTACAAATTAATGGTGTCACCTTAATCTCTACATATGATCTCAATAGTCAAAACAACTGGGACACACAGGAAACTGAAAATGACACTATAATATGGATTGATAGAGTTGTATATAAACACAGTTTTAATAGTAGAAGGGTAGTAGGGCTAGAAGAAATGTTGGATACTACTTATTACGCCTTAAATTTTTAGACAGATTAAAAAGTGAAGCTTGGGGAAGCATATATGACACAACAGCCCTGACTAAATACGTGTCATTCTATCTCCAAGTGAACCAAAGACCCTTCCTAAACTCAGTTTCTCCTCTTCATGGGAATGACTTGTGTTTCTCCTGTGAGCCAGTGCAGCATCCTCTAACAAACCTGTAGCCGGAATTAAAAATAACCTCTTAACCACCAATCAACAATGCCTTTTGTCTACACTGCAATTGCCTTTGATCAAAAAGGGTTTATGGACTGCCCACCACATGCCATATCCTCCCTTGATTTCTCCCCTTGATACCTCCTTTTGCCTTATGATTTGGTCTTCTCCGTCTGTTTTGCTGACACCATTTTTCAATTCCCACCAACTTGGGGCATGACAAGGTTTATCTCAATTTTTGTTTTTAATATTTCTTTACCCATAAGTTTCATCAAATTTTATGATTCCATCCATCATCCTCTGGTGACTGACTGCCAAAGTGCTGTCTGCTTCCAAACCTCCTTCCAGTAAATGTTCAGGGGAAAGTTCATATGCACTTGTGCAACTAAACCCTTCTAAAACAGAATACATTCTTCTCCCCAAAACCTACTTTCCCTAAAGATGTTCATGTTCTTATTCAAAAATGTGTCTACATCCAGTCTACAACACCTAATGCCAAGACTCATACTTAAGAAACTCCTCTGATGCTTTGGGTTAACAACTTACCCAGTGCTGCTAATTATCCCTGGACATCTGCTCTTCCTTTTCCACTCACACTGCTTTAGGCCTAACCTACTTCACCTTCCCTCCACTTCAATTGCTATTATAAGAGTTTTCAACATACAGAAAAATTGAAAGAATAGTAGAATGCTCACCTGGTATACCTAGGAGGCAGATTCAATAATTATTAACATTATGTCAAATGGGTTCTTTGTGTATCTATATCTGGATCTAGCTGTAGGTAGAAAGTCAGAGACAGGTTTGAATATGAATATAAATATAGACATAGTATGTAGATTGGATCTTGGATGTCTTCTAACGGCCCATGTGTTAAAGACTTGCTCTCCAGTGTGGTGCTATTGGGAGGCAGTTGAACATTTGAAAGGTGATGCCAAGTGAAAAATCCTTAGCTCACTATGGCATGAAATTGAAGAGAGTTGTGGCACCCTGATTGCCTCCTTTTTCACATTATTCCCTGGCTGACTATGTAAGTAGTTTTGCTCCACCATGTGTTCCTGTCATGATGTTCTGTCTTGCCACAGACCCAAAGAAATGGAGAGAACTAAATATTAACTGAAACCTACAAAACTGATTCAAAATAAAAATGTTCTCTTTATAAAGTTATTGTCTTGGGTATTGGTAATAGTAATGGAAAACTGACTATCACACATCAAAAAGGTATAGATATAGATGAAGATATAGATACAAATATAATACAGATAAACTTTCAGATATATATATATGTATTGTTCAGAACAATTTAAATAGATATGATACTTTTTGGGGGACAGATATGATACTTTTTAGCATACATCTCTAAGAAGAAGTTTGTCTAACATTACCACAAAATTGTTATCAAGCATGATACAGATAAAAATAGAGATAGCTAGGAGACAGTGAGAGAGAGAGAGAGAGAGAGATGACATTTACTTTGAAGAGCCAGGTATTATACTTCTTGGCATATATCACACAAGTGTAAGAACTTTTTCTTACATGACCAAAACGTTGTTATCACAACTAAAAAATAAAATAATAATCTACAAATATTATCTAAAACCCAGTCAGCATTCAAATATCCCTGCTGGTTACCAAAATGGTATTATACCTGTTGACTTTTAAAAAGAACAATAATTCGATCACAACCTACACTTTGTAGCGCATTTAATCCTTCCATTTTTTTTTTATTTCTCTCCCTCTTATTTGTTTTCCATGACAGTTTACTTTGTTTTCGAGAACGTCAACTTGAATTTGTCTGATTGTTTCCTTGAAAGGTCATTTATCATTTTCCTCTTTCCCCACAAATCTTTGGAGGCCTGACTTGTTGCAATCACTTTTTAATTTGGTTTCTTTATTTCATCTAATGTTCAATACCATTTGTATATCAAGTGAATCTTTCTCTCTACTCCTTCATGTTTTAATTCTTCTCCTAAAATTATCTCTATTTCCACCCTCCACCCTACCAGTCTCCACTGCCTCTCCTAAATGATAAGATCCAGGCCTCTATATTTTCCATTTAAGACTACTTTGAGCTGACACTAACCCACTTCTTTGGTTTTATATCTAACTGTCTTCCTTCTCAAATTTTGGTTACAGAAAAACATCTCTCGGGAGCACACCTTACACTTCCTCACTTCTCTGCCTTTTCTCATTCTGACTTCGGGACACCCTCACCTCCAAGTCCTACCTTTAAGGCTTTGTGCATACTTCTTCAAGAAGCTACTTCAGACCAATCCAGGCCCTACAATTACTTTCTTTCTCTGAACTCATAGTCTTTAATGCTTATATCATAATATTCATTTGGTAATTAGTTATAGACTACCTTAAAACACTTGTTTAGTATTTTCTCATAGGTAACTCATAATGAATACTGTGTACCTTTTCACGCACTATTGTATAGCTTTTGACCTTGTCATCAAACATATTTTCACATTCCATCACTTTTGTGCTGATCCAAAGTTCTTTTTACATTAACACATAATTCTATTTAATAAAGTCCTTCAAAAACATTTATCTGGCTAATTGACAGAATATAAAATAACCAGACAACTGAAAGAGTCAAACTTAGAGTTTGAAAGAGACTTAACCTCTATCAAAAGTCATCACTAATATTCTAAATGAATAAATGAATTCAAACACAAAGTTTATTCATACTCTATGGCATTATGCCCAAAAGTAGTAGGTAAATAACTGGACTTGAAAGTGAAGGTCCTGAATTCAAATCACAACTCTTTTCACACTATATACTCTTAGATAAGATATTTAAGTACTTTTCAGTTTGATTTTATTGTTTATGAAATGAGAATGGCAATACCTACATGTCTAGCTCATTGTGAGGGAGATAAAATAATAAAGATACAAGTCCCTTAACTCAATCCCTAGAAGTTGTGATGTTCTCCATAACTGTTGGTTAAATCTAATTATAAGAATTCACTTCTAGTCTCAAGTATAGAAGAGATAACAAATCTCATGTGAAAAGAGAGGTTCTTCAAATTCTTGAAATCTAACCACTATAAGATTTTGTAAATAGTGACTGAATATTTGATTTGCTAAAAATGCAAAGACTCAATGAAGTGGGTAAAGAACTATTGCAAACTTACCTATCCAATGTTACCATTCTGTTCATCTTATAGAGGAAAAGAATTTTCACAGACTGAGCCTACATGGACTTCCAAGCAGAATAGCCTCAGTTGGTTCTGAGCCACTCACAGAATTGGTAACATACAAAATCCTGTATAAGATGCAGAAAACCATAATATCTACTGAAAGGTACTACATTATTATTGAGATAATCCATGTGTTCAACCTAATGCTCAATAAAGAGTTGCTATCATGTTATCATTTCTCTATACAAACCTTAAGTGAAGAGTTTGTTCCAAAGTTGTTTTCAGAAGACATGGAAATTTCCAAGGTATGTTTCCCTACCTTACTTTTCTGCTGCAACCCATCATTTTGAGTCACTAACTTCCTAAAATATCCTTTTTCCTATCTCTGAGTCCTTATTTGTACTAGGCTTCAGCTCCTGGACAGACTTCTTCCTGGATACCTGCCCAAATCCTCAAGCTTTGACATCAGCTTTGTCTCTTTCATGGAAATTGTCACTTTTCAATCTCTAGTGGCCTTGTCCTCCTTTGACCTCCCCCCAGGGACATTCACATCACAGTGAGTTATATATATTGACTTCAACTTGCTTTTCTTTCTACAAGAATGTCTTTTGTATCCACTAAATTATAATTTTTGAGAGAAATGATGAGATCTTGTTCCTCAGTCTCACTCAGTGTCATAACAATAATTATTTGTTGAGTTAATATAAGTAACTGCCTATGAAAAAGCACCCTTTGAAAACTCATAGACTATGTGAAACTTTATGAATAGATAGCTTTTATTCATAAGTTGTGAATCATCTTTTCAAAAAAGGCAGAAGAAAAACATACTTAAGCTGGAAAAGATCAGATCAAATCATAACATTTTTTCTAAATCTTTCTTATTTCCAGGAAAGATTTGCCTTTAAAGTGACAAATCAGAATTTTTAACCATTTGTGAAAGGCAGTTTTTTTTGTTTTACCAGAAATATATTAGGATTGTTTGCATTTAAAATGACAACTTAATCCAACACTTTAAGGTGAAATGCATTGGTTCATGTATTTCTAAAATTCAGAATTCATCTTGACTCTGTTGTGTGGCCTATAATCAGCAGGGTTCAGCTCACCTCTCAGCTCTCCTCAGTTCCTCTACTGGCTTCAATCTTAAACTACATGAAGAGTCAAGATGGAGCAACAGCTATAGCCTTCATGTTCTAGGATCACTTCCAGAAGACTAGCAATTCTTTCCCACAAAGTCTCATGAAAAGCAGTTGGCTCTGGCTGAGTCCCATGATTACCCTTGAACCAATCTCCATGACAAGAGGAGGTAGCATAATGAGGTTCATTCTCCAATCTGTGTTAGTGACGTTGCTACTTGGTCTCTTGAAACCACACAGCCTAGGAATAGGGAGGGTGGTTCCTCTGAGGAAAATAGATGAAGGCATCCGAGACTGGATGGATAGATACTGTGGATATATTTCCAGGACTCACATTTACAGGACTTTTATAGAACTTTCAGTATACTCAGTCATTGACTTAAGTCTCCTTTCTTCCATTGTATGCTAGTACTGCTAAAACTGTGCTTCTGATCTCTATCAGTGTCATAGTACCCAGATAATTATAGTAGCTCTGTGTACACTGTAATAAAAAGGCTGCTTGGAGGTAGCAGTCCATGTCTACCTTGACTATCCTAAGTGCTAAGTCAGTGTTTCAACACAGCACAGCACAGCAGCAGTGGTTAAGGAAGCTCTGCCAACAAAGCAACATGATATTTGTGGAAAGAAATTGATTACAAGTCTCAAATTTGCCACATATTTGCTCTAAGTAGTGAGGCAAGTTTCAATTTCTGTACATCTTAATTTCTTGGTTGGTAAAGTAGAGATAGTAATACCCGCCCAGCTCACCTCACAAAATAGTTGAAAACAGCATATAAAATAATGCTATCAATATATTTTGTAAACTACAGTGTTATACAAATGTGAGGCATTTTACCAATTTTCAGAACTCAGTTTCACAGTTGAAAAATAAATTTGAGTATGATAGAAAAAGGTACCTCTAATCTTTCTTATAGAAATTTGTACTGTAATCTGATTCTTTTCTACAACTTAATGAGTCCAGGGGTCACTGGGGTTACTTAATAATGGATATAACTAACACTACAGACACATAAGTTAAGAGTAGGGTCAGCTAAGATACACATACTTATTAATGTTTAGATTATTAGTACCATTACTTTGTAGGCTACCTAAAAGAGTACTGAGCATTGTTTGCCTAAACAAACATAAACAAAATGAAACCAAGATTAACCAAAACTCCAGTAAACCGTTTGCAATGGACAAATAATTATAAGCTTCATCCCTTACACAAGATCAACTGCTAACAACAGAATAGAAACAAATTAAAGAGGTTTAGTGGGGTAATAGAAAATTTGAGGCTAATCTCAATAAGGAGACAGAACATAGAGTACTTACTAGAAAGATGGCCCAATTTCTTCCAAACAGAAATCAATGCCCCTTCAAAATACATGCTACCTCAGAGCTATGCTATGAACACATGGTGTAGAAATGTTCACCAAAGATTCCAACGCAGACACAATCCTAAATCAAGTTCAACAAGATCTCAATTTCCTTTGCAAAGAGAGAAAACAGCCAATGGATGCCACAGGAATTCATTACTACCACCTCTTTGGTATATCCTAAACCTTTCTGCTTAAAAATCATAAGACATAAAATAAAAAGATTTCACTTTAACAAGTTTCTTCTTCTTCCAGATTGTTGCCATGAAGTAGGCAATAGCAGAAAAGAAAGAAATGGGATGCAGATAACTTCAATTGAGATTCATGTAATTAAGCGTTACTTAAACTCAACAGAGTGTTCAGCATATATTCAAACAAATAAGATAAAAAAGAATAGACATCCTTCACTTCTTATGCACAATCAACATATAAAGATATATCTTGTATAATCTCAAGAAGCCCTCAAAATGAGAGAATGATGCAGTGATTACACTTCTGTGGAAAACAATATGTTAGCAAAAGGGTAAATCCTGATTCCTTGTTGCCAGCTTCTTTCCTTGTCTGCAAGTGAAATTTAAGCATCAGGAATTTAATGCCTGAGAGTTTGTTTTAGAACACAATACAGCTAATTTGGCCTCTTCCTGCCAATACAAACATATAAAGAGTGTTAAGGAAAATGTATATGAAAGTGCTTTGTGTTCTTGTGTGTAAATTAATAAAATATTTAATTATCTTTACATAGCCACTCATTAGCTGATTATCCAAGATTCTGTTTAGTGTTGATGCTCTCCAAAGGATAAGTTCAGTGCTAATTTGATCAAGCCTGCTATGAGAATTAGTACAACATATATCAGCTGTATGAATTCAATCAGGTGAATCACAGGCCTTAAATAATTGAGTGAAAATATCAAACTGTTACATTTTTTTAACCTCTACTCACTATCATGAAGTATATCCCCAGATTTTTACTCTTCAATTGTAAAGTCCAAACTTGACTGACCATTCTACTTTTTCAATTGGTGCAATTACTGACTGCACATGGGCAAAAGAACCCTGTAATGATTGACACTCTTACCCTTTTAGTTATACATGTCCCAAACCTAGGACTCATTATTAATGACTCTTTTCTGAACTCCTAATTTATTCCAACACCAACTCATGAACAGAGTTCATGAGGTTAAGGATACAGCAAGAGTTTCTGTACCTCAGCACCATTGACATCGGTGCTGGAGCGTTGTGTGGTGCATTGTAGAATGGTTCACAGTATCCTGGCCTCTACTGACTAGATGCGAAGACTAACCTGCCCTCCCCACTGCCAACTACATTGACAAAAGAAAATTTGTAGATATTGCCAGATAGATCTCCCATTGAAAACTGATGTTCTTCGAGTTCACTCCCTTTGTGATCCACTGAAACCACTGGCCCAACTGGACTGTCTCTTGGCACAACTACTATCTGAGCTTCCTAACTCATCTATTCACATCCACACTGCTCTGATCCCCAAATCTGATATCCATACTGCAGCTAGACATAGTGTTTTAAACATAAGCCTGATCAAGTCCCTCTCCTCAATTTGGAATACTTTAATATTTTCCATTTGATTTTAGGGGAAAAATCCATTCCTTGTACAATCCATTCCTTGTAAGGTAACATTTTTAGCCTCTCTCATGACATACTCTCTTTTGTTCACCATGTTCAACAATAGCAATGTCTATCTCTCAGCTCCTCCTAACTGGTATACTTTCTATGATTTCTTCTACCTGCTTTGGGGTCTTTGCACATGCTTCTTTCTCTGTCCTAAATGTTCTTGCCACCATTTCTATTCTTCATTCATTTCTCAAATCTTGACTAAGTGCCTAGCACTTTCAAGGCACTATTCTTAGAACTGGGACTTCAGGGGGAAACAGGGAGATTTCAACAAGTAGAGTAGGGATGGACTGAGAGAACAAAAACAAGCAAATAAATTCATAAAATGTGGAATGGTGATAAATACAAGATAAAGGTGATAAGAAGTGATGATAGAAATAGACTTAGAGTCATCGGGGGAGAGCTCACTGATAAGCTGAGAAATGTTTGGGAAGAATGTTCTGGACAGGGAGCAACAAGAACAAAGACTCCAAAGTGAGTTTACCTGTATGTCCCAGAAGCAGCAAAGAAGCCAGTGTAAGAAAAGAGTACAGTAAAATGAGGTCAGAAATGTAGTAAAGACTAGAGAATTTGCCCTAAGATGGGAAGTCTTATGGAAAGGGGTTTCAGCAGGAGTGTAATGTAATCTGACTTTCCTTTAATGGGAACACACTGGCTGCAATGTGAAAAATAGACTATAAGAGGCAGTAGCAAAAACAGGGTGGCTAGTTAGAAGTCTATGACTTTACCTACTTACCCCTATACTTTCTTTACATGTGTTTCATTTCCTCAGGAAAGTCTTCCACTCTCCTGTACGCTCTTATAATATATATGTCTGTCATTTTTGCAGTATTTAGCATCCTTCTGATTTTATATTTATTTTTTATGATTATCAGATTAATAGTCATCTCCTCTGGTCTGTGACCTCCTTCGGGAAAGAATCCGATCATTTTTTCCTTCTTCAATGCCTAACAATAAATAGTAGAGAAGGAAAAGAAGAAAGGTGGGGAAAAGGAAGAATACCAAGAGAGAAACATTGACAAAATCTTACAGATTCTGATATACTTGTTCCAAAATGATATAATAATCTGCAACAAGCAGAGTCAGATTTTCTTTTTTTTTTTTTTTGCAAAGGACACAGGTGGGTTATATATACCCTACAATCCACAAGAAATGTGGGTTACCAAGAGATAACAGTAATAGTTAACATTTGTTGAGAGCTTACTGGATCCCAGGCACTAATTATCTCATTGAATCCTCTGAACAACCTTAAGGGGTTTGTATCATTACATGTTTCTGATATGTAAATGTACTTAGGGAGGTCAGTTACACAGCCAATAAACTAAAGAGCTGAGGGTTTGAACTCTCATGTTTAGCCACCATGCACACTGCCTCCTGCAGGGACAGTCAATATAAATTTTATTAAAGATTTATCTCTGGCAATCCCAATCCTAAAAATCCACTGTGCCAAATAAATAGCAGGGTTCAATGCAGATGAATTTCTGGGCACATTTAATGTGTACTCTTCCCCCCAACAGAAACAATTCCAATCAGTGTCACACAGTTTCATTTGAAATTTTAATGAGGCACAACACGCAAAAAGGAAGAAAAGATGAGAACGAAAAATCTCATCTGAACTGAAAAATCTCATCTCAACTGAAAGGGCCACCTAACAGTTGAAGCTAGGAAACTATACTTGCTGCAGTGCTAAAATACAAAATTAAATCTTTAATCTCAAACATCATTTAAAAGATCTTGGTTTGTAAAATATATTAACAAAGAATATAATTTAATGTCACGTTGCAGCATATAACAATTCATATTTCAGGATGTTCAATAAGAACAATAACTGTCACAAAATGAATTTCTTCTTTTGATAAATCTTTGGAAAGAAATAGGAGAAAAGTCAACTTAAGGCTATATTTTGGAATTTTTTTCATCACAACTGCATAATGAAACACAGAGTTTCTAAAATATTTATGGCAAATTTTATTACTTAAATCTTTTCAGTGAATTTCATTTTCTGTAGGAGGAAGTTTTCCTGTTTTCGAAAAACAGGGTATGCATTCATATCTAGACAGAGAATCATTATATATATACATATATCATATGTTGTTATATATAACTAAAGATATAGATATATACATATATGTCTGTATGTGTGTACATATGTACATGTGTAAATATGCATATACATATAAATATATAGATTTCTCTCATAACAGCCAGCAGAAATATAAACTGACTCAATTTTCAGAAGAAATTAATTGTTTATAATGTTCATATTTTTGACCCAATAATATAATGTCTTAGGAACTTATATCTTATATCATAGAATATAATGTCTATGATAAAACAGAAAAACTTAACCATAGGTTAAACTTAACCATAGGTAAGTTTTTCTTACCTATGATGTGGGATACAGTTATCCCACAAACAAACAAACAAACAAAAAAAACCAGTCTATCTACCAAGATGAGTAAGTAAATTATGGCTTATCCAGATACTATAATATTATGTTGCCATTATAAATAATGTTGTAAAGGTACATTTATTAACTTGGGACTGTAGTAATAGGACATTAGTATTACTACATGAAAAAATTGTTTTAAATTAATAAGCATACTATTATTTATTCTTTTGTAATATCTTACATGTTACTTACAGAAATAAGTCTAAAAGAACGATTATCCAAAAAATACTAATTGCATATGAAAACTGGAATTATGGATTATGATATTTATAATGAATTTTTACACATATAATCCACGTTTGTTTATAATGCATATGCATCATTTCTGTGTGCATGGTTTTCACAATTTTCTAATGAAAAAAATTGGCCAAGATGTGTTTCTTTCTAGAAAGAAAAATATCAACCTTACTTTTTAAAAATCAAATCCCAATAGCTAGTTACCTTTTAAAATCTCAGAAATAAAAATATAAATATATATATATAACAAAGTCAAGAGCTTAAGTTATTTAACAATGATAGAATGAATGAAAAAAATTTACCCAACAGCATCTCCTATGCACTGAGCCATAGGTAGGTCTTTTCACAAAGATGTCATTAACCAGTCTTTTTACCTAATCTGCATTTTTTCTAGGCCTTTTAAGAATATTGAAAAGCAACATGAAGTGTCTTACTGTAATAAAAATACCCACTGTGTTCCCACTCAGCTTGTTAAGAAATCAAAGAAAGAAATTATGTTAGTTTGGCATGATTTGTTTTTGATGAACCCATGTCGCCTTCTAATTATCACATTATTTTCCTCCAGATGTTTGCAAATTGAGTGAGTGTAGAAATTCTCTTTGTTGAAATGCACCATGAAAGCTGTAGACAATAGCTTATGTTTGAAATCTTTTGTAATACTGGATTTACTAGCATTTTAAATGGAATTTGTTTAGCTGAAAGAAAATATGCACATATCTTAAGACACAACTAAATTATTAAAATTGGCTCTAAAAGTAATGGAGCTAATGATTGAAAAAAACCTTTGAATCCTATACAGTAAGGAAGACCCAAGGCAGCAGTAGCAAGAACACTCAAATGTGGTTATATAAATGTAGAAACAAACACTTAGAAAAATAGGTAATTTGGCAATATATTGATCATTCTTATTATGATTTATTAACATAAAAATCAAAACTAGTTTGTATTCTGAGATCATATCCTGACAAAGTAGTTTTCACTGCAGCGTATAAGCTCCTAGTCCATAATTTAGACCTAACTTCAGGTAAATAAAGAAATGAGACTGCATTGTTTTCAATACTTTTATCTAACATCAGCAGTAGCAGTGAATGTACAAAACATTTGCTAGAACTGTGGACCTCTGTGTTTCTTTTTATCTCCAAAGCAAGGTTAATGATACCAGAATGGGAACAGGGTTTAATGAATGAATGCAGCATGCTGTGAAAACAGAATGCTAACACAATAGAGCTTTAATATAAAAAAATCAGAATATAAACACAGAGTCTTCTAAATATTCTCTCTGGAACATAACAAAAGTAGAAGTCAAAGCTGCTGTAGAACTGCAGAACTAATTGGAGATATAAATGTTATTTAATTCACTCTTGACATAAATTGGGCAGGCCAGTTCTTTTAGGGAGATAATATGATAGCTTTGAAATGCTCACAAAATTTCAAGGTAGATCATGCTTCTCTTCAGTTCTAGCACTTAATCTACTCTCCTCAAAAATTTTTTTAGAGTGTTGGAGGGAATCAGGAAGTCACCAAAACAGCCTTTATTGTTCATATTGCAGGCAAATTCCTGAGCTGAGTGATAATATCATTGTGAATATGTGAAACAAAATAAAGAAAAAAGAAAGGGAAGGAAGAGGGAGGGGGAAAGGAGAAAGGGGAAATGAAAATTGGAAGGAGGGAAAGAAGGCAGGGAGAGAGGGAGGTAAAGGAAAGAAGAGGAGAGAAGAGGAGGAACTCTCACTTTAGCAAGCAAATAAATCAAAATTAAAGTTCAAAACTCTTACCACGTCCTACAGCAGTACCTCTAAATCAAACAAAGAAATTTTAATAATGCAATACCTTCCTCACCAAGGGATTTGAAAGACTAAATGGCAAAAATAATCATCCTCAGCTATTTTAACAGCAAAAATGCTTTACCTCTACCTAGCATAAAGTAAAAAACAGAGATCTTTCCTTCTTAGAATGGAAAAAAAAAATCAGAAAACTATGATCTATTATGTTAAAATGAATTTAAAAGATATATGGGTTGTAATACATATATACATGGAAATGTTCACAATGAAACACCCTGTATAACCTTCTTAAATAAACAAAAATGACATTTTTTTACAAAAACAGAGAACAGGAAGGCAAAACAGGTCATGTCTGGGGGTGAGTACCAGTGGGAGAAGGGAGGATATAAGGAAAGGGGGTTGGAGGGTGAATATGGTGAAATATTCTGTACACATGTATGTAAATGAAAAACAAGACATGTTGAAACTATTCCAAAAATGGGGGAAGGGGGTTAAAGGAAAATGATGGAAGGGGTGAATTCAAATATGATAAATTGTAAGAAATTTTATAAACGTCACAATGTACACCCAGTACAACAATAATAAAAATAAGATTTTTTTTTAAAAGATATTACTGAGAGCTTGATATCACATTGATATCATTTATTTGTTCACATAAATTCATGGGGTCAATAAAACCCAGGCACAAAATGGAGAATTGCACAGGTGATAAGCATTTTCCTTTGCAATAGTAGTTCAAAGATAATTGCCCCTAAACAGTCAACAATAATAACATAATTTGTTTGAAGAAACATTTTTGTTCTTAAACTATTCTGTACCCTAAAGTACTCCACAAATCACAGTTTCACTTATCAGCTAATTTCTCCTCACAAGATACCCTAAATAGCACTTCTTCTTTGAGGCAAGTCTATGAACTGGCTAAGAGCTTGTATTTCTCATTTCTCTTCTTTCTCTCTTCTACTCTTTTAGATGACAAGGAATAAATTATGAAGTTATCATGTATTGTACCTGCCATATAATTTTGGGGTAGAAGGCTGGAGAATTAACAGCTATGATGTTTCTGGGGCTTCTTGGTTGGTTCCATATATTAAGTTTCTAAAGCTTTTCCTTGCTTAACTAACACATTGGTGGGGTAGTTTCTACAAATAATGCCATGTAATAAATTAAAACTTTGTAGCTTTCAAAGTGGTATATCAAAATGAAAACCAAACCCCCACAGATTTTAAAGACACAAAAATGGCTCTTTTTCTTGGATAATAGCTGAAATTCATGTATTTTACTCCTATATTCTTTCTCTCCATCTGTTTCCCCTTCTTTGTTTCTACTCCCATTCTAATTCTTCTGTTAAAAAATCTCAGTAAGTTTCAATAGATTTTCATAATGAACAACAAACACTTAGAGTTCTTAGTCTTCTATTTATCCCCAAGAACACCTGATCACATCCTTCCCACTGGCAATTAATCTATTGTGTTTAATAATTCAAGCAATAAATGTGTATTAACTTCCTTGAACTGTTATAACTAAATGCCACAAACTGAGTGGCTTAAAACAACAAGAACTTGCCCTTTCATAGCCGTAGGTAGACATTCAAAATCAGGGTATCTGCAACACTGTGGTTCCTCTAAGACTCTGGATAGAATCGTTCATCATCTTTTCCTGGTTGATGTTGACCACTGATCTTTGGCATTCCTTAGTTTGCAGGTATATCAGTCTCATCTCTACTTCTGTCACCACATGGCATTTTCTCTATGACTGCTATGTCTTTTATAAGGACACTAGTCATCCTGGATTGAGGGTCTGCTCTACTCCAGTATGATCTATCTTAATTTACATCTGCTAAAACTCTGTTTCCAAATTAGATCACATTCACAAGTACCAAGAAATAGAATCTCAACATATTTTTGGGAAGAACAAAAGTAAATTCATAACAGTATGCCATAAACAGTAACAAGCCAAGGGGTCTAGCAAAATATACCCAAAGTATGAAAATCATCACAAATCATAATATGGGATACTCTAAATTATTTCCAAGAAATGTGATGATGATTTTAGAAAGAAAAGAACCAAGATTATTTTCCACAGCTAAATTGAGTGCTTCTCTTCTTTGGCAGTGCTCCTAAGTTGCACAAGTCTGTTGCATTAATAACCAAGGGCAAAATGTGGTCTGTAGCAATTATACTGATAACATGATCAACTAATGAAGTTCATTAGTCTAGTTGATGGAAACAGGGATTTATTGACTTTTTATTTGTCACTAGTAAATGAGTACTATGTAGAGTGACACCACCCAGGCAAAGGATAAAGCAAAACACATTCTTTCACCATCTCATCAGTCTTAATTAAGTTGTGCTTTTAACAAATTTAAGCTAAAATCACCCAGAGCATATAAAATTTTAAAGACCTATTTAAGCAATAATACATATAAATTCTGTATTAAGTATAGATAGGCCAATTGATGTTACTAAATTTAAAATGACCCAGTATGATTTCACAATGCTCAGGTTTAAAGTTCTCTGAGTTCATTTTATCACTTTTACTATGTATTTCAACTTCTTGGTCCCAGTACAAACCAATATCAAAGTCCCAAATGAAATTACTCACCAAAATATGTACTTAAATTATTGACTTTATTATAAATAAATTATAAATTATAAAGTTCACTAATAGATTACATCAAAAAAGCACCAGAAAATAAGTAGTCCCTAAACACAGTGTTCTAATTCTCAAAGTAGAAAAATATATTTGAAAAAATAAAATAAATATCTTTCTCAATATCCTAAGAAACTGCTTGTTCTCATCACTTAATCTGGGCTTCCTACTAAGTGTTTAAAAAAGTGCCATCAGTACCACTTCTTCATTTACCTCTATTATCCCATGCATATTCACTGATCCAATAAGACCTACACTTAAATTTGAACCAAGGCCCTTGTAAACATTTCAGGTTTACAATAGAACCAAGCTAATTCATTTAATAAGCTTCTGAAAGGCAGTAGTCCTGTGTCTTTGCCCATTACAAAAAGAGGGTCAAAAACCATGTCTTAGCTTCCAATGCCTGGCAGGAATTTTATGCTGTGCTTTTTCCAGACTGTTTTCTTGATCCCCATTATGTTGTTAGCTCAGCAGAGGAAAGAGACAGTTTAAAAAATGTCACAGTGGGAAGTGCTTTAATATTGAGTGGTAAATCCCCAGAGGCAAATGCAAAATATATCCACATTGTTAGCAGTGTCTTTGAAGCAGGCAAAGATTGCTAAAATAAGTGACTTGGGTTTCTTTCCTTTGGTTAAAGTTGTTTGTGGTTTGGAGTTGTTTGGGATGGAGAAAAGGAGAAGTACTTTTCATAAAACATAATTTTTGTATTCTTGGGTATTTTGTAATGTACCACAAAGTATAAATATCTTCCTTCTCATCATCTATGCATATTTCCTCAATTTAACAAAATAACAAAAGTATAGAACCAACCATGATGTTAAATTGAATATTGAACAATTCAAAAAGGAAATTTACCTGTTATAGCATGTTTAGTAGCATTATTGTAGGTCACTGCTATCCACCCTCCTCCCCCTGTATGCAATCACCAAGAACTATTTTTACATATTAGACACAAGACGAATTATGAATATTCAAATGTGATCTAATTAATTCACTAGAATGACAGATTCTGTCTTTCAAGAAGAAAAATGTTGGCCTCGTTTTTTTCACTGTATTGAACAAAATAGCAAAGATATTCCAAACTACAGTCTCTGGAGACTAAAATCAAGAACGGTGCTCTTACAAAGCTGGAAATAGAAATATTAAGATCTTCTGAAATTTCCACACATCCCATTATGGTGCCTTTTGATGCTTTTTCTTCCTAATCTCATTTGATTCTTATTGTCCCCACTCTGAAAGATTTAACTTATCTATTTTCAAAAGTGCTTAGGTTTTCATGATCCATTGCAACTCCTTTGTAGGAAAAATTGTTATTTTGATCTCTGACGTTGAACATCTGCAAACTAAATTTATATGCATGATAATGACACACAATCACAAAGGATGTGAAATAATCTGTCTGTGTTACAACAGATGTCAATTTTTGTTGCTTGTTATGACGAAAGGGGAAAGGAGCTTCTCTCTGTGACAAGTAATATTGCTTCTACTCCCCAGCAATAAATGTACCTAGAATATGTACAGAAGTGGCACTCAGCCTGAATATCCATCACTGTTTTGATTGTTTGAAATGCATCTGGTCCCATTGAGTATATTTACTATGATTACCCAGTTCAAGCCTTTTCACACTATTGTATGTGTCATCAAATGGCAGTAATGAAAATAACTGCAACCATCATTATAGGTTTTAAGACTTTGCCATCTGTTGAGTATTAGCCTTTGCCATTCTCCAACTGGTATTCTAGTGATCCAAAATTACACAGAAATCACCCCTCAATACTGCATTTTTATATCACCTTTCATTTTCCTTTCAACAAAAATAAAGATTCCTTAAGCAGTCCTATTAAGAATCTAACAATTAAGAATGAATTCGAGGGATCACACTTGATGCTATTTCAAGTCTTAAAATACAAATTTAAATAGAACAATGTGGAATTAGCAATGGTATGTTGTAATACTTGTGCATCAACAAAGATAGGCAAAAATGACAATTTCATTATTATTTCCATATAATGAAAATTACTTGGAAGTACTCTATGTATCTTTTATATAAGGTGGGTGAGTGGTTTTAAGCTTATTTGAGGCCACAGACTTCCAATTAGTCAGAATGTTGGCATTTAAGCCAGTCACAAATTTGAAAGGAATTCATAATTGCAAATCCAAAGACTGACAATTGATTATGCTATTGCCAGAAGTAGTCTATCACCATCCTGGAATCTGTCTATAATACCTTATTTCAGAAAAGAACCCAATGTAAATTCCAAATCACAAAAAAGTTATGATATTATATGATAAAATACTGCAATTCTAAAATGCAAAGGAATAGTATAACCATGAAGTTTAAACTTTGCCAAAAAATTATATTTTTCAAAATAATTTGTTTAAAAACTCCTTTCCCATAATTCACTTTTATAAACAAAAATTTGGTGAGAGAAAAGCAGTCTATTGTGTAAAGAAAAAGGGAAATTATTTAGTACAAATGCAGGAACAGGGCAACTAAAGAGAAAAATGTAAGTGAAACTGATTTAGTGTGTTTTCTAATTATAACACCTTATACTCTATTTGTATGCTTCAAAGCGTTCACTTCAGTGTTGAATACTTAGTAGCCATTCAAGAAATACTGTAGAAGATAACTGGAAATGAAAGAAGTAGGTTATATTAGAAATTGTTGCAAAGAATTTTGAATCACAGACTTTTTAAAAATTACATGGTACTTATGGCAACTCAATCCAAATCACAGCTTATTACATAAAATATAGAATTTATTAAGTAGAACATGATCCTGACTTAGAATATGTCACCAACATTGAAGGCAGCTGCTATCTAAGTCTTTAAAAGAGATGAAATCACCCAAACTTCTTTTATTTTTCCTCAATTACATGCTGCTACAGATACAACCTAGCAAACACACTATCTTCATTGTTTCTGTCCCATGAAAGAACAATGGTTTGGGACATTCATTTTAAAGGCTGTGTAAGAGTAGATTTAAACAAGAGTTTTTGTATTTTTGTCAAGCCAATTAAGATTAACTTTGTTACAGTCAGTTAGTTCATAAGAAAGCAAATAAAGAGAATGGTGAGTGTGCAAAGAAGTAAAATATAATAGGCAGACCTTTTTTTTTTAGTTAAAAGAAAAATTCAAAAAAAAAAAGAGGATCAGAGGAGATTATACAGTATGATGGAAGATAAAAAATACTTATTTCTATTGGGATCCTAAAAAGGGTAAAAAAAAAAAAAGTATGTACTTTTCCATGTCACCTAGAGAGCAACCCAAAATGTAACATTTTTTTATCCAAAAGTACTTGGACAGATAATTTTAACCATAATAGATAAAAGCTGAAAAGTACTATGAGTTGTGGAAGAGTTAAACAAACTATAATTATGACCAATAAAACCCAAAATGGTGATGGCTGACTTGAGTGGTCTTCTTAAGTAAATGGGTGGTTCTCTGCCTGGAATGCAGTTATTGATCCAATATTTAATGATGATGTGGCCAGCTGAATACAAAAACAAAAATAGTAAGAGCAATAATGCCTCAAAGGGTTCTAATGGCTACTGAGGTCAGTAAGAATACCCTGTAATACACACTGCTGCCTGGAATAGTATTTATTTACTGTATTT
This sequence comes from Castor canadensis, assembly GCF_047511655.1. NCBI lineage: Eukaryota > Metazoa > Chordata > Mammalia > Rodentia > Castoridae > Castor > Castor canadensis. The sequence continues at coordinate 44,005,112 of NC_133387.1, forward strand.
CCATTCAAAATGCTTTATCCTACTGAGTAAGGTTCAAAGTAATGAGCTATTTCCTCTGAAAATGTTTCAAAGGATGTAGACAAGTCATAACCCTTTGGCATTTGACCCATGCATGGTTCCTATTTAAAGTCAAAAACACCTAAATTCAATCAATATGTCTTAGACATTACCATCTTCTGGACACTATGGTAGGAGTTGCATATGACACAGGGTGAATGATACTTAGCTATTGTTGAGTCAGTACTATTACATTCCCAATGAGTAAGAACAAGGTATTGAAGGTAGACCCTGCCTTGTTTACACATTATAACAGAGTAAGAGAAACTGACATTAAACAAGGCATTATGAGAATGATAATCCTCTCTGCTCACACTTAAAATCTAGTGGAAAAAGTAAGTAAACAAACACAGAACTAAGGTAAGGCTGACTGAGAGACATACTTAATAGAGAGAAATGAGTTATGCCACTTAGTGAAATAAGGCATTAATTCCACTGCAGAGAATCTAAACAATCTTACCAAGATGATGGGGTAAATGGCATTTAAGACAAAAGGATCAAGTGCCCAAAGCAGCACATGACTTGACTCTTCCAATGTCAGGGGTGAGAGGATGGATGTGAAGGTTTCAGGGGGCCCACAATCCAAAAATCACAAGAAGTCTTAAAAATCAGAACAAGTCAGCTTATGCTACAAACAATGGAAAATTAAGATTTTTGAGTAAAGGAGTAATATGGTCATATTTGTGATATAAAAAGAACATTTCAAAACACATTTTCAGACCTTTTGTATTTTACATACAGTCAGAAATAATTAAAAGAACATTCTCCAACATATTTCTAAAAGTGATATTATAAGTAACAGATGATTTATCTCTACGTATTGGAATTCTCTAAATGTTTCACAATGAAATGTTTGTATTTTTAAAAGCAAGTTACATACCTTTCTGTTATGCAATATCACCAATAGTAAATATACTATTTATAATTTCTGTTACATAAACAATAAGAAGTTGGGGGCAAAACAAATTCTAAAGTCATGTAAGTATTTAACTTTCAGTATTGATTAAGACAAATTTGGCCATTGGCCTTTGGTCAAGATTTTGCTGAAATTGATTTAAAGCCAAATATTTCCAGCAGCCAACAAATGATAATGGCACTTTCCTGAATAACCTGAATCTGATCCTAGAATAGCACTGTGTTTCCTTTAGTTACAGGAAGAAGAATCAGTTAGATCACAAATCATGGAAGTGAAGGAGTTTCCCATCACAGAGCAGGGAGGTAATAAACAAACACATTGAGTCCCTGTGCTTAGGGAACCTAGTCCTGACATGTTCTGTTCCAGGGTGAGTAGATGTCACTCTCACGAGTGACATCTCTTTCCATTTTAAATGAAAGGCAATCCAGGCATAACATTGGTGAGTACAAGCATCAACATAACTTGTCCTTCCTAGAACAATATCACTTGCTTTCCTTGTAAAGAAGAAGAAGAAAGCAGTGAAAAGACTAACTGAAAAATATCATCCTGATGAGTAAGCAGAGAGCACTGAGAACTTTGGTAACTTCAGGGTCACTGGAGACACCAATTTGATGTCTTTGTCTTATTTTAGAGCTTTTCCCTCATTACACTGAAAAGTGTTTTGGAACAAACAGAATTCTTTGTTAACTTCCTCTTAGTCTTGTTACCTGATGACCTAATACCATAGACAAAAATTATTTTAGTAAAAAAAAGTGATTAATTTTTAAAATGGGATTTAAAACAAATATTCAGAGGAAGAAAATGATAGCAACTAATTGTGTGAGTTTTTGGTGAAGAAAAATTGTCACCCCAACATGGAAATTTTATATATATATATATATATATATATATATATATATATATATATATATTCCTTTACAAACAGAATGTTTGCATTTTATGGAGTCTACTAAAGAGAACAAAGTAGTCCATTTATATTATGAAGCGGAATTTAAATATTCCTCTTGAACCAAAAGACAAACATAAATAGTAGAGAGAAGTTTCCATGAAGGTGAGTGGCTTAAAGTTGAAGATTCAGGATTGTTTTGTCATATCACACAATCTACAAATCTGTTCTGATCATCTGTGTCTGACATTCCCCATCCTTCTCTAAGCAGACAGAACCTAGAAGTTGATGCTGGCCCTGATACCAGAGTTTGCAAGGCAGGTCTAGTCAGAATGATGGGCCTCTCACAGCTGTGGTGCATAGAGGTTTGTCAAGTGAAAGGTTCATGTACGCAATCTGAAGGCTGTATCCAAATCTAAATAGATAAGAAAGGGGAGCCAACACCACAAGAAGCCAAGTAGGTCAAGCACTGAATGAATTGAAGCATTAAGAGGAAATAAAGTGAGCCTTGCAAAATCCTCTGAGCTGGATTCCAGGTTTCAAAATTAGTTTTTTATATGGTTTCCCTCAAGCACTGGTGCAGGTTTGCCAGGATCTGTTAAAAGAATCTGCATGGAGAAAAAAAAAAACAGCCAGAGGCCCAAAAGGAGCAAATGACCTGCAATAAGCCTTTTTTCAATAATCATTTACTGAATGAATGAATGAATGAATCCAACTTCTCGTTTAAAGACCAAATCATATAAACACATATCAAATGCCTTGGAAAGAGACTTGTGAATGTTGGAAAACACCATCTACCATTTCAACTTTACTAATATTCTCTTATGATAATTATCATTCCCCTAATCCCATATCCTTTCATTTCTTAAACTCTTCCTTCAAAATTATCCTATTCCAGTGTCTACTTAATTATCATAATGTGACTAAATATATGTAAAATAATCACTTAAATTGAAAATTATGTTTGCTAATTACCACTCACAAACCCTCCATGTCCCCCCAAAAAAATCTCCACCACATGAGAATAACATAGAAACAAGTAGATATGAGTACATTTTCTTTTGTGTGTGTGTGTGTGTGTGTGATTGTTTTCTTTATTCATATGTTCATATGTGCATACATTGTTTGGGTCACAATATGTGTTTTGAATAAACTATAAAGAGAAAATCATTACATGATTTCTTCTTGGGTAGCAAAATTTTGGATGACTTATCCTTTGTTTATTGCCTATCTATTACATAATTATTCTATCACATTTTTAAAGAAGGAATTGACAAAAAGGAGAAGAATAAAGACCCTGGTTTACTAAATGATATTATAGAAATAAACCATGTCATAATCTCCTCACTTGTTAATCTGAACAAAATAATGGAATAAAACATAGAAATTTTAAAAGATGAGGAAGAAGAAATTTCATAAACAGTTTTGGAACAGAAGAAAACAAATATTAGATATTAATGAGTGTAGCAAGAAGATAGCTGAGTATTTTTTTAAAAAGAAGTTTAACAATGGGATATTTGAAATTACATTCTTGGTGCTTGTGTTACTTAGTGGAAGATACGACTAAGAATACTGATGACATTTCTTAAGAACACAGGAGAAGTAGAAATAATTTCCTTATTCAAAATTATTTTATGGGAAGAATTCCAAGATGGCGGCTAGAGGGAGGAAGCAGAAAGCGAGCCTCCTATAGTGAAATCTTGGAGAGACGCTGGAGACACACTTTGCAGGCATAATCACCGAGAAAAGGCATAACTTTGACGCCTCCACATCTCCAGCCGGCGCAGAGAATCTCCACTTCACGTTAAACGGAGAACCGAGGAGGCCCCCGGGCCGCCAGTGGCCGGCGCCCATACGGCTTGGGAAGACGCGGACCAGGTGAGCTTCGCGGTACCGCGGTTCCCCCACAGACAAGCCTGGGCCAGAGCAGCATAGCCCCCTGGACAGACTGACCTCCACCCGGGAAAAAAAAGAGAAACTGAGTACTAAGCAATAAGAACAGTTAAGACACGCTGGAAAGAGGGTGGGGCGCCCTGAGCGCTGAAGATTGGGGGAAGGGAATCCTTCCCGGGACTGTAAATAAACAAGCAGGGCGGGCTGGAGAGGCTCTGGCGGGAGCAGGGCGAGCCCAGCAACCAGGAGCGGGGACGCTTGTGAGAGGAGGGAAGACCCACTTCCCACGTGAACTGTAAATAAACACGCAGGCCTGAAAACGCTGGGCAGTGTCGCCTTTCCCAGTGCTTGGAAAGGGAAAAGCCTGTAGCAGAGGCCCCCCTCCCCCGCACAGGAGAACTCTGAGCAAACAAAGCCTGTGGGACCAGGTGAGTGCTAAGCTCACCCCAGAGATCTGCATAAATAACGCCGCCAGCTACAGGCTGAGAGCAGCAGGCAGGCAAGCCACAGTTGCAGATACCACTCTCGGAACTGCCTCCAGACGCTTTTTTTTCTTTTTCTCCCTACCTTTGATGAGAGAACAACCGAATTACACCTGCAAGCCGAAAAACTTACTGAAACTGTATTGCATTTGAACTGGGGACACTTGGTGGGGCTTTTTTTTTTATTTTTTCTTCTGTGTGTGTGTGAGTGTAGTTTTGTTCTACTTTATGCATCCCCTTTGATGAGACAACTACAGAACAACATCTGAGGCACCAACTCCAGGACTGGAGATTGAGACGGACATCCAAATTATTAAGACTGAAATTGCATTGCATATAAACTTGGAAGTTTTTTGGTTTTTTTTTTTTTTTAATTTCCTATTTTCCATTTTATTTTAATTCATTTTTATAAATAGATATTACTTTCATATACTTTTTTATTTTTTTTATCTTTGATTTTCAATCCTCTCTCTGTCTCTCTATTGTCTGTTCAGCTTACTGTCGATTAGTACACTAACACTCCCTGTTTATACCTTTGAAACTCTCTTGTCTGATACCTTGTTCTGCTTTCTCCCTCTTGTCTGTATATTTGTTTTCCCCTTTTCTTTAACTTCTTGCTTTCCATCTCAGCTCACTTTTCCATTCTCAATATTACCATTGTTATTATTACAAGCTAGAAGATACTTAATTACACACAGTACAGGGACAGTAACAACACCAAGGACAATGACAGGAAGACAGAAAAAACAAGGAAACCAGTTTCCCCACAGCAAAAAATTAGTACAGGAACCAGAGGGGAATGAAGAGAACAGAAACTCAGAGCCAGACTCCAACAAAATGAAGATAAACTATGCCAAAGGACCCAATGAAGCCTACAAGAATAATTTAAAAGAAGACATACTACAAGTACTCAATGAGAATTTTATAGAGATGATACTGGATAGGGTCAACCAAAATGTACAGGAGACACTCAAGAAATTCCAAGACAATAAAAATAGAGAATTTGAAAAAGCAAAAGAAGAAATAAAGGAAACCATAGAAGCACTGTATAAACACCAAAGTGAAAGAGAGAACACAATGAATAAATGGATAAATGAACTCAGGACAAAAATAGACAACAATAAAGAAGAAAACAGCCAGGATATGGAAAACCTCAGAAAAAAGAACGAAACAGAACTGCAAAACAAAACGGAAGGCCAATCCAGCAGAATAGAACAAACAGAAGACAGAATCTCAGAACTTGAAGATGAAATGGTAATTAAAGGAAAAACCGAAGAACTATTAATTAAACAACTCAAGACCTGTGAAAAGAAAATGCAAGAACTCACCGACTCCATCAAAAGACCAAACTTGAGAATCATGGGCATCGAAGAAGGAGAAGAGGTGCAAGCGAAGGGAATGCGTAATATATTCAACAAAATAATAACGGAAAATTTCCCAAATCTAGAGAAAGATATTCCCATACAAATGCAAGAGGCCTCCAGGACACCAAACAGACCAGATCAAAATAGAACTACTCCACGACATATCATCATTAAAACAACAAGTTCAGAAACTAAGGAAAGAATATTGAAGGCTGCAAGAGAGAAAAAACAAGTAACATACAAAGGTAAACCCATCAAAATCACAGCAGACTTCTCAACAGAAACATTAAAAGCAAGAAGAGCGTGGGGTGAGATCTTCCGGGCACTGAATGAAAATAACTTCAACCCCAGGATACTCTACCCAGCAAAGCTATCATTCAAAATAGATGGAGCAATAAAAGTCTTCCATGATAAGCAGAAACTAAAACAATATGTGACCACAAAGCCACCATTACAAAAGATTCTGCAAGGGATCCTGCACACAGAAAGTGACACCCAACTTAACCATGAAAAGGCAGGCAGCACCAAACCACAGGATAAGAAAAAGCAAGACAGTAGAGAGTAACATCAAGTTAGGTACACACAATCAAACCTTCAAACAACTAAGATAACTAAATGGCAGGAATCACCACATACCTATCAGTACTAACACTTAATGTTAATGGACTTAATTCACCCATCAAAAGACACCGTTTGACAAAATGGATTAAAAAAGAAGATCCAACAATTTGTTGCTTACAGGAGACTCATCTCACCGACAGAAATAAGCATATGCTTAGGATGAAAGGCTGGAAGAAGATTTACCAAGCTAATGGCCCCCGAAAACAAGCAGGAGTAGCAATACTTATCTCTGACAAAGTAGACTTCAAACCTACATTGATCAAAAAAGACAAAGAAGGACATTCCATACTAATAAAAGGGGAAATAGACCAAAAGGAAATAATAATCATCAATCTGTACGCACCCAATGTCAACGCACCCAATTTCATCAAACATACCCTAAAAGACCTAAAAGCATATATAAACGCCAACACAGTGGTTGTGGGAGACTTTAACACTCCATTATCATCAATAGATAGGTCATCCAAACAAAAACTCAATAAAGAAATCCAAGATCTAAAATATGCAATAGATCAAGTGGACCTAGTAGATGTCTATAGAACATTTCATCCAACCTCTACACAATATACATTCTTCTCAGCAGCCCATGGAACCTTCTCCAAAATAGATCATATCCTAGGGCACAAAGCAAGCCTCAGCAAATATAAGAAAATAGAAATAATACCGTGCATACTATCTGACCACAATGCAGTAAAAGTAGAACTCAACAACAAAAGTAAAGACAAAAAACATGCAAACAGCTGGAAACTAAATAACTCATTACTTAATGAAGAATGGATCATCGATGCAATAAAAGAGGAAATTAAAAAGTTCCTAGAAGTCAATGAAAATGAAAACACAACCTACCAGAACCTATGGGACACAGCTAAGGCAGTCTTGAGAGGAAAGTTTATAGCCATGAGTGCATATATTAAAAAGATTGAAAGATCCCAAATCAATGACCTAATGATACATCTCAAACTCCTAGAAAAACAAGAACAAGCAAATCCCAAAACAAATAGAAGGAGAGAAATAATAAAAATAAGAGCTGAAATCAACGAAATAGAAACCAAAAAAACCATACAAAGAATTAATGAAACAAAAAGTTGGTTCTTTGAAAAAATAAACAAGATCGATAGACCCCTGGCAAACCTGACTAAAATGAGGAGAGAAAAAACCCAAATTAGTAGAATCAGGAATGCAAAAGGGGAGATAACAACAAACACCATGGAAGTCCAGGAAATCATCAGAGACTACTTTGAGAAGCTATATTCAAATAAATTTGAAAATCTAAAAGAAATGGACAGATTTCTAGATACATATGATCATCCAAAACTGAACCAAGAGGAAATTAATCACCTGAATAGACCTATAACACAAAATGAAATTGAAGCAGCAATCAAGAGTCTCCCCAAAAAGAAAAGTCCAGGACCTGATGGATTCTCTGCTGAATTCTATCAGACCTTTAAAGAAGAACTGATACCAACCCTCCTTAAACTGTTCCATGAAATAGAAAGGGAAGGAAAACTGCCAAACACATTTTATGAAGCCAGTATTACACTTATCCCAAAACCAGGCAAAGACACCTCCAAAAAGGAGAACTATAGGCCAATCTCCTTAATGAACATTGATGCAAAAATCCTCAACAAAATAATGGCAAATCGAATTCAGCAACACATCAAAAAGATTATCCACCACGACCAGGTAGGCTTCATCCCAGGGATGCAGGGGTGGTTCAACATACGAAAATCAATAAACGTAATAAACCACATTAACAGAAGCAAAGACAAAAACCACTTGATCATCTCAATAGATGCAGAAAAAGCCTTTGATAAGATCCAACATCATTTCATGATAAAAGCTCTAAGAAAACTAGGAATAGAAGGAAAGTTCCTCAACATTATAAAAGCTATATATGACAAACCTACAGCCAGCATTATACTTAACGGAGAAAAATTAAAACCATTCCCTCTAAAATCAGGAACCAGACAAGGATGCCCACTATCTCCACTCCTATTCAACATAGTACTGGAATTCCTAGCCAGAGCAATTAGGCAAGAAGAAGGAATAAAAGGAATACAAATAGGTAAAGAAACTGTCAAAATATCCCTATTTGCAGATGACATGATCCTATACCTTAAAGACCCAAAAAACTCTACTCAGAAGCTTCTAGACATCATCAATAGCTATAGCAAAGTAGCAGGATATAAAATCAACATAGAAAAATCATTAGCATTTCTATACACTAACAATGAGCAAACGGAAAAAGAATGTATGAAAACAATTCCATTTACAATAGCCTCAAAAAAAATCAAATACCTAGGTGTAAACCTAACAAAAGATGTGAAAGACCTCTACAAGGAAAACTATACACTTCTGAAGAAAGAGATTGAGGAAGACTATAGAAAGTGGAGAGATCTCCCATGCTCATGGATTGGTAGAATCAACATAGTAAAAATGTCGATACTCCCCAAAGTAATCTACATGTTTAATGCAATTCCCATCAAAATTCCAATGACATTCATTAAAGAGATTGAAAAATCTACTGTGAAATTTATATGGAAACACAAGAGGCCACGAATAGCCAAGGCAATACTCAGTCAAAAGAACAATGCAGGAGGTATCACAATACCTGACTTCAAACTATATTACAAAGCAATAACAATAAAAACAGCATGGTACTGGCACAAAAACAGACATGAAGACCAGTGGAACAGAATAGAGGATCCAGATATGAAGCCACACAACTATGAGCAACTTATCTTTGACAAAGGAGCTAAAAATATACGATGGAGAAATAGCAGCCTCTTCAACAAAAACTGCTAGGAAAACTGGTTAGCAGTCTGCAAAAAACTGAAACTAGATCCTTGTATATCACCCTATACCAAGATTAACTCAAAATGGATCAAGGATCTTAATATCAGACCCCAAACTCTTAAGTTGATACAAGAAAGAGTAGGAAATACTCTGGAGTTAGTAGGTATAGGTAAAAACTTTCTCAATGAAACCCCAGCAGCACAGCAACTAAGAGATAGCATAGATAAATGGGACCTCATAAAACTAAAAAGCTTCTGTTCATCAAAAGAAATGGTCTCTAAACTGAAGAGAACACCCACAGAGTGGGAGAAAATATTTGCCAGCTACACATCAGACAAAGGACTGATAACCAGAATATACAGGGAACTTAAAAAACTAAATTCTCCCAAAACTAATGAACCAATAAAGAAATGGGCACGTGAACTAAACAGAACTTCCTCAAAAGAAGAAATTCAAATGGCCAGAAAACACATGAAAAAATGCTCACCATCTCTAGCAATAAAGGAAATGCAAATTAAAACCATGCTAAGATTCCACCTCACTCCTGTTAGAATAGCCATCATCAGCAACACCACCAACAACAGGTGTTGGCGAGGATGTGGGGAAAAAGGAACCCTCTTACACTGTTGGTGGGAATGTAGACTAGTACAACCACTCTGGAAAAAAATTTGGAGGCTACTTAAAAAGCTGGACATTGATCTACCATTTGATCCAGCAATACCACTCTTGGGGATATACCCAAAAGACTGTTACTCCAGAGGCACCTGCACATCCATGTTTATTGCGGCACTATTCACAATAGCCAAGTTATGGAAACAGCCAAGATGTCCCAGCACTGACGAATGGATTAAGAAAATGTGGTATCTATACACAATGGAATTTTATGCAGCCATGAAGAAGAACGAAATGTTATCATTCGCTGGTAAATGGATGGAATTGGAGAACATCATTCTGAGTGAGGTTAGCCTGGCTCAAAAGACCAAAAATCGTATGTTCTCCCTCATATGTGGACATTAGATCAAGGGCAAACACAACAAGGGGATTGGACTATGAGCACATGATAAAAGCGAGAGCACACAAGGGAGGGGTGAGGATAGGTAAGACACCTAAAAAACTAGCTAGCATTTGTTGCCCTTAATGCAGAGAAACTAAAGCAGATACCTTAAAGCAACTGAGGCCAATAGGAAAAGGGGACCAGGAACTAGAGAAAAGGTTAGATCAAAAAGAATTAACCTAGAAGGTAACACCCACGCACAGGAAATCAATGTGAGTCAATGCCCTGTATAGCTATCCTTATCTCAACCAGCAAAACCCCTTGTTCCTTCCTATTATTGCTTATACTCTCTCAACAACAAAATTAGAGATAAGGGCAAAATAGTTTCTGCTGGGTATTGAGGGGGGGAGCGGGAGGGGGTGGAGTGGGTGGCAAGGGAGGGGGTCGGGGCAGGGGGGAGAAATGAACCAAGCCTTGTATGCACATATGAATAATAAAAGAAAACTGAAAAAAAAAATTATTTTATGGTACTGGTACCATGATTAAGATAAGATGATATTATCACAGAAATAGACAAATACACCAGTGGAATAGAATAAAGAACACAAACACGGGTCTATATGGAAATAAATGTGGTAAAAGCATTTCAAAAACCACTTAGGAACAATAGTTTCACATGACCTGGCTAAACAGAATATGCAGATATCCTAGGACAGAAGTATTCTAGTCTGTGGTGATAATATTATTGTAAATGTGCACCAGAAGACAGAAGCACTGAAAAAACAAAGCTGTGAAATCTCTGACCATAGATTATCCATCTACTGACTGTAAATTGGATAATTTAGCTGCGATATGTTTTTTTTATTTAATTTTATTTTTTTTTAATTTTTCTTTTATTATTCATATGTGCATACAAGGCTTGGTTCATTTCTCCCCCCTGCCCCCACCCCCTCCCTTACCACCGACTCCACCTCCTCCCTCTTCCCCCGCCAATACCCAGCAGAAACTATTTTGCCCTTATTTCTACTTTTGTTGTAGAGAGAGTATAAGCAATAATAGGAAGGAACAAGGGTTTTTGCTGGTTGAGATAAGGATAGCTATACAGGGCATTGACTCACATTGATTTCCTGTGCGTGGGTGTTACCTTCTAGGTTAATTCTTTTTGATCTAACCTCTTCTCTAGTACCTGTTCCCGTTTTCCTATTGGCCTCAGTTGCTTTAAGGTATCTGCTTTAGTTTCTCTGCGTTAAGGGCAACAAATGCTAGCTAGTTTTTTAGGTGTCTTACCTATCCTCACCCCTCCCTTGTGTGCTCTCGCTTTTATCATGTGCTCATAGTCCAATCCCCTTGTTGTGTTTGCCCTTGATCTAATGTCCACATATGAGGGAGAACATACGATTTTTGGTCTTTTGGGCCAGGCTAACCTCACTCAGAATGATGTTCTCCAATTCCATCCATTTACCAGCGAATGATAACATTTTGTTCTTCTTCATGGCTGCATAAAATTCCATTGTGTATAGATACCACATTTTCTTAATCCATTCGTCAGTGCTGGGGCATCTTGGCTGTTTCCATAACTTGGCTATTGTGAATAGTGCCGCAATAAACATGGATGTGCAGGTGCCTCTGGAGTAACAGTCTTTTGGGTATATCCCCAAGAGTGGTATTGCTGGATCAAATGGTAGATCAATGTCCAGCTTTTTAAGTAGCCTCCAAATTTTTTTCCAGAGTGGTTGTACTAGTCTACATTCCCACCAACAGTGTAAGAGGGTTCCTTTTTCCCCACATCCTCGCCAACACCTGTTGTTGGTGGTGTTGCTGATGATGGCTATTCTAACAGGAGTGAGGTGGAATCTTAGCATGGTTTTAATTTGCATTTCCTTTATTGCTAGAGATGGTGAGCATTTTTTCATGTGTTTTCTGGCCATTTGAATTTCTTCTTTTGAGGAAGTTCTGTTTAGTTCACGTGCCCATTTCTTTATTGGTTCATTAGTTTTGGGAGAATTTAGTTTTTTAAGTTCCCTGTATATTCTGGTTATCAGTCCTTTGTCTGATGTGTAGCTGGCAAATATTTTCTCCCACTCTGTGGGTGTTCTCTTCAGTTTAGAGACCATTTCTTTTGATGAACGGAAGCTTTTTAGTTTTATGAGGTCCCATTTATCTATGCTATCTCTTAGTTGCTGTGCTGCTGGGGTTTCATTGAGAAAGTTCTTACCTATACCTACTAACTCCAGAGTATTTCCTACTCTTTCTTGTATCAACTTAAGAGTTTGGGGTCTGATATTAAGATCCTTGATCCATTTGGAGTTAATCTTGGTATAGGGTGATATACATGGATGTAGTTTCAGTTTTTTGCAGACTGCTAACCAGTTTTCCCAGCAGTTTTTGTTGATGAGTACATTTTCTTAAATAGCACTCTGTAATGGTCTATTTACATGACCTTTTATCCCAGCCCACAGTACTAGTACAGTAAACCAAGGCTTGATACCTAACTATAGTGGAAAAGGAAGTGATTTAATTCAGTGTTGGAGAGATGAAAATAACAAAGTCCAAAACATAGATGCGTACAAATATATGCTTAATAGGCAATCCTGAAGTAGAGTACAGAAATATATGAAGCAGCAGAAATGGGTATGTATGAAATCATGGTAAATCTCATACATGAAGCCAGGAACCTCCCATCTTTATTTGAGTACTAAGCAGGGAAGACAAGGATGAAACTTGTGACTCATAAATCCTAGCAATTTGGAGAATGAGTTGGGTTTTTTTTGTTTTAAATGAGACTGAGAGATTGGTATAACATTAGGAAACAGAAGGTTCCTAAAGGTCAGGGCAAAATTAGTGGAAGGGATTGGAGGGTAATGACACTTGTGCTCATAGCTCCCTCAACCTGAATGTTCATCCAATGCCATGCTGCATGTGAAAATACTTCTCAGCCTTCAGGTTCAGCTCAACTATTTCTACTTCTAAGAAGTTATCTGTTTGAGAACTATTCCTTTCTATACTCTCTCACAGCCTTATGTTTGCTCCTCTTGTAACACTTGATTCTGCCTTGAATCAGAGGGCCTTGTTTACATGTTTTCTGTCTCCATTATACCACAAACTTCTTAAAGGGGATCCTTGACTGATTCATCCAGTTATACCCCTTCTTCTCAGAACATCTTCTGCAGTACTTTGCACATAATAGTTTGGATGAATAAATGAATGAATTGAAATATCTCAGAAATGCTCTGTTGATTTTGCATTGCTATGGACTTAATCAAATTCTGAACCAGGATCATGAACAGTTAGGCTAACTTCAGAAAACCTATACTTGGCTATAGAGAAAAGAGAAGCAACTGAAACATGAGATATTTCTAGGAAAGCACTGATATGTTCTCCTTCATAGAAACATTTCTCTGGGCATCTTTCTGCAAATCATGACAATAGTAACAGAGATCCAGGGACATCTTATTTGTAAACACCAAACAGACAAATACTGACATTACACAAAGATATTTGTGATTTACTGAAAAAATAGCCCCTTTTTCTCTACCCACTCCCCTCCATTCCAACAGGAAAAATGAAAAAAAAAAAAAAGACTTACCCTAATGATTCTCTAGCTAGGAACAATGAAACACAAGCTCTTGGGACTCCAAGAGAGTTTAGTTGCAAGGAATAAGGGAAAAGTGCTAAAGATAACAGCCTCTCTTCTTTACTTACTACTCTGCCACGAAGGAAAGGAACTATGCCATGTTACCCAATTTTAACCAAAGAGAAGATTGGACACTGAGCTATTCATTACGAACGTATCAAACATTTTGGATCTCATAATTGAGAAGGAGTGAAACACAAGAGGAGAGCCATCTAGGGCTACTGTCTTCCTAAGAATTTCTCAGCATTAATATCACTCCTTCTAAATCCCTTTGAGGATAGCTGCTTAGATGCTGAGAGAAAATAATTGAACAATTTCATGGTGACATTAAACAGCAGCTCATAATTGACCTCAATATGAATAGCAATAAAGAAGAAAGAATGACATATGCTCTATACAGTGAGCATGGGTAAGATTCAAATCCTAATGCCTTTAACTCCATCAAGGAAGGAACACATGAGAAAACCACTTAATAATCTGCAAAGCCTATTTACTTTCTGTGGCTGAGTTGGAGGTTGTCATATCACCTCTGCTAATTGCCTACATGGAAATGGTAAGGCCTCTCTCTACAGCAGAACTCTCAGATTTGCATTGATCCAGGAATTGACACATTGGGTTGTGCCACTTGTTTACTAAAAGGGCATTTCAATTGGCCATATCAAAGTGAAGTGTTATGCAGTTTTCTATGTAATCAACACTAACAGCATCTAAAGAATGGCTGGTCTTCAGAGTAGAAAAGCATGGTGCCAAATACAAAGGTGAAAGCTACTGCTCAACCCTTCCTGGCTTCTTCTATATCTTCTTTATCTTCTTTATTTATAATCTGACTATATGAGCAGAGCTGGAGACATTTACTCTCCGTGCTCTATTTCCTTAGATAATGCTGATCTGAATAGAAAGACTCTCGTTTTTAACACTGGCTCCCCTGAATGTCTGTCCCCACAAAATAGGCCAATTGGAGTCAATATTTAGAACACTTGCAAACTCAAATTAGCATTAAGGAAATTCTAGACAAAGGAATTCACAAAATGTCACCAATTAACTCATCCCGTAATTGTATAGCCTCAATTCAAGCTCACTGTCTTTCTCAAGCCTGCTTTTACTCTTCTCTGACAGAGGCACTCTACTATCCACTTACCTGCCCATCACAGTTGGTATTATCCTTATTTAGAGTACTGCACTGGCCAGTTAGTTGGTCTCCCAACACATCTATCTATCTGAGCAATCTAGCTTATTAACAAACTCAATCCTTTAATAGCTAAAACCACTTATTTTGCCTAGAAAGAGCCATCTCCCTTGACTGGTGACAATCTCTTCATTCTCATCTTCTGGACACTTATTCACTCTCACCTCATTTAAAACTTATATTACTTGAAGTACTTGCAGTTCCACAAACTCTGTTTTAGTGTCAGGCCTCCTTATTTGCTATACTTTTTTCTCAGGTATGATTGGCTACCTCACTTTGCCCACCTGTAAACTATCATTGACTATGTAAGCTCCTCATCTGAGATTTTTCCCACAAACATTATAAATAGTCCCTTCTTATAGTATTCTTGCATTTTGTGCATAGTTCTTTGATTGTATTTTGCCTATCATATGCAAATTATGTGTTCCCATTCTCGCATACTAAAAGGTAAGCAATTCAAATACTACTGCTGAAGTACATATGAAAATAGAACAATGAACCCCATTAAAATTGTAAATAAAAATGGGGCTAGGAAGGAGTAATAGAGGGAATGAATATGGTCAAGGCACATTACATACATATATAGAAATATCATAATGAAACCCTTTTGTATAATTAATACACATAAAATTTAAGAAAAGAATTTAGGTGTCAGCAGCAAAAGAAACAATTACCAGAGTGAAGAAACAGCCTACAGAGCAGGAGAAAAATCTTTGCTAGCCATTCATCCCACTGGGGATTAATAACTAGAATATATAAAGAACTTGGAAAATATAACAACAAAAGATAAACCAATCAATAAATGGGAACATAAACTGAGTAGACACTTTTCAAATGAAGAAGTGCAAGTGGCCAATGCATACATGAAAAAATGTTTGATATCTCTAGCCCTCAGGGAAATGCTAATCAAAACTACATTGAGTGTCCATCTCAATCCAGTAAGAATGACTATCATCAACAAAAGCAAAAAGCAAATATTGAAGAGATGTGGGAGAAAAGGGATCTTATACTCTGTGGATGGGAGTGTAAATCAATGCAACCACTATGGAAATCAGTATTAAGGTTCTTCAAAAAGTTAAAGTTAGAACAAACACGTGATCAAGCTCTACCAATGCTGGGTGTAGACTTAAAAGACTCAAAGTCAGCTTACTATTGAGATACTTGCATATACAAGTTTATCATGGCACTATTCTCAATAACTAAGCTATGGAATCAGTCTAGGTGCCCATCAGTGGATGAACAGATAAGGAAAATGTGGTTATATACATAATGAAATACTATTCAGTCATAAGAAATATTTACAATATGTCATCTGCTGGAAAATGAATGGAAGTGGAGATCATTATGCTAAAAAAAACGAGCCAGACTCACAAATACAAGTATTGCATGATTTCTCTCATATGTGGAATTTAGGGGGAGAAAAGGGTCTGACAGCAAAAGGGGAGGGAATTAGGGATGTGGAAGGAGGTAATGGAAGAAGAGGGATGAAAGACTATAATGGAAGAGGTGAATATTGTCAAAGTATATTGTATGCATGCATGAAAATGTCATAGTGAAACTCATTAATGTACACTTAAAAAAAAGAATGCAGGTTTTTTGGTTTTTTTTTTTAGAATGCAGGTTTTTAAGCTCTCTCATTTCAAATCCTGGCACTAGCCCCTACCAGCTGTGTGATCTTGGGCAAGTTACCTAACCTCTCTATGCCATAGTGTCCTCTACTGTAGAATGAAGATAATAATAAATATACTTAAAACACTATTATGAAGATTATAAAATCTGATTTATGTAAGGCCTTAGCATCATAATGTTCAATGAATGTTAATTATTAGATTGAAAGTTTAATGGAATATATCTTTAACTTCCAGTGGACACATGGTAAAATCTTAGATGTAATGATTTAACTCAACTGTATAGTTGACTTAAGGACAAAAATAACAACAAAGTTCATTGCAATAGAAACATTTTGGCAATGGTTGGTGCTAGATTTGGGGGGAACATTTAACAATAAACATTCTTCCAAGAGCCTTAATACCTAAATGTTTTCATTACCTCCTTCCAAGAATGCTATTCTGTGCCTTTTCAAATTTTGATTTTCAAGAATACTCATGTTTTTAAGGTTTTATTTCTATGTCACTCTGTTTCTGAATAGAACTCCCCCAGGTAAATCAGGAAAAACTAATGAGCTTACTTAGCAAGAAAGAAAAATGCATAATGCATAAGTGAACACATGTACTTTTTGTCTTTTCTGTGACAAATATGTCACATACATATCAACCTTGTCTATTAAGTAAGGTTTTAAAAGAAATTTTTGCCTGTGCACATTAAATTTTTAAATTGATTCGTCTGTGTAACTTAAAAATCATTGAACCTATCATTTATCTGTCATTATAACAACCTTAAGAACAGAGGACAGGTTGTAAAATTGAGCACAACTTAAAAGTGATGGTGAAGGATGGCCTTTGTTCAATGTTCTTCTCATTAGAAAATGAAATTTTAAATTTTCAAAAGAAAAATGGCCCCCCAAACCACAAAAAAAAAAAAAAACATAAATTAAACTAAACTATACTCAGCACACTCTGGGTTCTATAGAAGTAAGTTTAACTTTCACATATTGTGGGAAGTTGTAGCACTGGAAATTGAGTTTTATCTTTTTTTAATTTTGTATTTATTTATTCATATGCATATATATTGTTTGGGCCATTTATCTTGCCTGCCCCCCGCCACCTCCCTTCCTCCACCTCGCTTCCAATCAGAACCCGTTCTGCCCTCTTCTCAAATTTTGTTGACCAGAAGACATAAGCAATAATAAGAAAGACATAGCGTTTTTGCTAGTTTGACATAAGGATAGCTATACAGAGAGATTCCTAGCATTGCTTCTATGCACGTGTGTATTACAACCTGAACTGATTCATCTGATTAGGTCAATATCAAGTACACAAGTCATAATCTGTATTTACAATGTTTAATGTATTTCTATAATATAGACTAAATTATCACAAGTATACTTGTATATTTTTTAAGTTTTAGACAATTTTACCAATTGATTTCCAGATGGCTGTCATGTTTCACCTTTTTAATGTGGGGTAAACACAGCTTTAACATCTATTTCTTGAATCAAAAACAAATTATCACTTGTAAAATGTCCAATCACATTTTTAAGTACTAAAATTCAGTGCATGACTTCTTCAAACATGTATGGTCTTTATTTCACATTTTCTTATACCAGAGTTACTCAAAATTAAATAATCCTGAATACTTAAAATCAGGTGGTTATTTATTTGTTAGCAAATTATGCTTCTTTATACCAGAGAAACTTACTGTCACTTTTAAAAAGACAGATGAAGGAGTGTTTTAAAAAGCATTGTGATGATGTTGCAATTAAGGTCAAGTAATTCACTACCATGACCTTGAGAGTCTACTTAACATTCTAGATGCTGTAACTGCTTTGTAAGCCTACATCACTTTTAATCAGGTTCAAGGGTTCCTGAATCTCACATAGGCTTGCCCATCTTTTGGTTTCTTGCTTCTTGCATTGATGATTGATGAAAATACATGCTCAGCCTGCACCAAATCCAAGAAGTTTATTCCCCATAAGAACCTAATGAAAAGGCTAAGCCTCCACAAGACAACAATTTGTTTAAATTTAAAAGTGCCAATTAGAAAAAGCATTGATTCTTTGGGGACACCCGGGTTCTATTAAGTAAAATCTTCCTTCACTGAACCAGAGTAAAGTTAAGTCGACTTCTAAAGAAATGGAACTTGCCACCAACACTCCCTTGAGAAGACTCCACTGAGGCCAGACAAAACTTATTTTTCTTCCCCTCAGTGCTCACTACCATTTTGTGGAAACCAGCTGCCGAGGTCAGAACCTACTCAATTTATTTTGTGCTCAGCCTTGTCCCACAAACAAACAAAGGGAAAAATATTTTTAAGCTTGAATGGCTGCTTCATAGGCACATAGAGTATGAATCTATACTGCTGATGCGCTGTAGTTAGGAAAATAAGCTTTCTGTATTCACAGACTTCTACACAAAGTAATGTTAACTCCCTTCCAGGGGCTTACCATTTCAACAATGATGTACTCCCACATGTCTGAAATACGTACAACTTCCAAACAGCCCTTTCGTGCTCCCACCCAGGGTTAACATCAAAACATCTACTCTTCCTGCAAATACTAGAGAGTGAAAGGAACTTATTTCAAAACTACTGCAGCTGTGCACATGTCACTTCACCTCCATTCTCCCATTCACGTTTCTCATTCAGTTAACTGTGGGGGTGGAGTAGGGTGGTCCACTAAAACAGGCCTTGCATCAGATGGCCATTACAGGTCTTGAAGAAGTCCGGCTTTCAGAGAAGCCATTTTTTGAAAGAAATACCCAAAATCAGTGACGTTCAATATTTGTTCCTATGATACCCACTAGAAGAATTTTGAAATAATCCAAAGTTTGCATCTAACAACTTCATGATAATCTCATAATAAGCTGAAATTTTTGTAAAAGGTATGCATTCTTTTTTTAACTGAGAAAAAAATTGTTTTTTTATTGTTGTACCGGGTGGAGGGTGTGGTACACTGTGACATTTGCACAAGTTCTTACAGAATATCATAGTTGAATTCACTCCCTCCATCGTTCTCCTTTATGCATTCTTCCACATAGAAAATTGTACATCTGTTTTCAACATATCTTCACCAAGCCTTGGTGCTGTATCTTAGGTATTCCAATTTATGGAAAATGTCTTCCATGGCTAATACCCTAGATGACAAAGCACATTCTTGTTACTAAAATAATCAGCAACATGTAGATTATGTGTCTACATGTTACTGTTGACATGTTAATGCATTCCTGTGACAACTTGGTAATACTGAATTTTAATTTTGACGAAATTGAAGGGCATGAAGAGAGAGACCAAGGGACAGCAGGACAATGAGGCAAACTTTCTACTTACATATTATTTAATGATTATAAATCTATTCAAGTTTTTTCCATTTATTTTCTCATTTGTTAAAAACTCATACATTCACCTTTAATTGACTCCACAGGCACAATTTCAAGACAAGGAATTAAAAATCTCCTATGATTTAGAGGACTACAGGACAGTTGGTTCCACAAAGAAAGTAAAATCAACTTTTTTGCATTTTACAAGATTTGCATGGAAAAACTGGTAATACGACATTAATTCTACAAACGTGACATGAACATTGCACCTACAATTTTCATCATAGTGCTGATCAGTCTTCTGAGCCACATTTTAAGAGGATAAATTAGGTTGGCAATATAAATATGTTTGCTATGTATTCCCAAAGAACTACAATTCCGAATTACTGTTCAGAGAAACCATTTGAAGGACATTTAAGCTCAACTGAAAGTTCCGTGCAAGCCTATCACTCTTGTGGAGGGAAATAAGGCAAGAAGAAAGTCTCCTGCTCTAAGAAGCATTCAATATGGTTAGGGATTAGGATTTGTACATCAGAAACAAGTAGGATGGTGGAAAGAGCTCGGAGGATCACAGTTCCAAGCTGGTCCAGGCAAAAAACTAGCAAGACTCAAATCAATACACAAACCAAGTGTGGTAGAACATATCTTTAATCCCAGCTACATGGGAGGAATAGGTAGGAGGACTGAAATCTAAGGCCAGCCCCAGGCAAAAGCAAGGCCCTATCCAAAGAATAGCATAAGCCAAAAAAGGACTGAGGATGTGGTTCAAGTATAAAAGCACCTGCCTAGCAAGCACAAGGCCCTGTGTTCAAATCCTTGTACCACCAAAAAAAAAAAAAAACCAGAAAGAAAGAATTAGGAAAGTATTCTGTGAACCCAAAAGAATTCTTTATGATGTGAAGCATTTGGGTAAAGAAATTGACCTTGGAATCTACCAGACATGGCTTTCAATTCTGGCTAGAAATTAATTCCCAAGGACCTTATTTTCACTTTCAGTAAAATGGAGACAATGAAGAAGACAGAAGTACACAAACTTCACTTCATGAACAAAATCTGGCCTAGGACCTGTTTTTGTATGACCCATGAATGGCAATTGTTTTTATATTTCCAAATGGTTAAAATATTTTTTTAAAAAATTAATGTTTCACAATGCATGAAAATTACATAAACTTCAAATTTCATTGTCAAGAAATAATGATCACATCCATTTGTTTATGTATTGGTTATAGCTGTTTTTATACTAAAACAGCGTGGTTGAATAATTTATACTAAAACAGTAAAGTTAAAAACTACAACCCAGACCATGAGCTCTACAACCCTAAAATATTTATTACCTGGCTCTTTAAAGAAAAATTTGCTTAGACCCCTCTTTTAAAGAATAAAAGAAAATAATACAAATAAAGTGGTTTGCACACTTCTTGACATATAAGCACTCAATGAATGATAAATACGGTAAACTGTGACTATTTTGTAATAAGCTGTATACTTCAAACCAAATTTAAAATTTCAAAGATTAACACGTCTCCAAAAGGCATAACTTACTCCTCAGAAAAGCCATTATGCCCTGAAAGAACTGAAATATTGGTATGATCTAACCTGTAATCGAGCACTCAAGCATGAATGATGGAAAACTGAGCACAAGAAAGAAAGTGTTGCTGTGTTACCTAATTCTGTGACATTTGGGTGGATAGTGACTTAATTCTTCATACTCTTCCCCACCTCAGGGCCCTCACACCTCATGTCCAATCTGCAGAGTATACTGTGCCTTCTCATTCCATGTCTCTTGCCCACCCATCAGTTTATTATTTAAATATCACTTCCTCAATCACTCATCCTAGAAGACTGAAAGATGACAATGAGTCTCTATTAAATGAATGCTTATAACCAGAGGTAACAATAAAAGGACAACTGAGGTAACACTGAAAGGACAATAAGCATCTTGTCCTCAAACAAAGTACAACCAAGGAACTATCAGGAGACATCAGCTCTTTTATTTATCCTTTCTTTCAACCCACAATCATAAAATACAATGTTCGTTAAGTTGTTAGCAAACTTCCAAAATCAACCACAGCAAAAACGTTTTGTTTTGTTTTTAATTTTTATTTTATTCATATGTGCATACATTGTTTGGGTCATTTCTCCCCCCTTCTTCCCGCCTCCTCCCTTACCCTCCCACTCCCTCCCTTGCCGCCCCTTACCCCTTGCTACCAGGCAGAAGCTGTTTTGCCCTTATCTCTAATTTTGTTGAAGAGAGAGTATAAGCAATAATAGGAAGGACTAAGGGTTAGCAAAACGTTTTGAGTACCTACTATATTGAAGACACGATTCTAGGCACTAAGGAAAATAAAGCATGTATAGGCTAATGGGATAATCCTCCAGAAGTTCATAGGATAGACACAAAATTCTAATACCAAGCAGGCTTTGAAAATGCTCTAAAGCTTTACAAGGGCTATGAGATTGTATAATGGGTTATAAGATTAAGAGAGAAGAATGTTCCTCTTGGATAGAGAGGTATGGAAAGTCTTCTTGGAGAAGATGAGATTTAATCTGAATTTCAAATATGGTAAAATTTGAAAAGATAACTAGAAGCAAAGCATTTCCAGCCCAGTTTGAGAAAAATAAAGCTAGGAAGGCACAGAATATGCTCAGCAAATGCCATCCCAGCCAACTAAGATGTTAAAGTAATGTTTGAAAATGCAGTTTTTAGAAAGTTTGGATACAAGTTTTGGACATGCCACTTGCCAGCTTGGTGTCAAGTAAATTATTCTCTCTCCATTCTAGTTACTTTTCTCTGTGACAAAATACCTGACATAAACAACTCAAATAAAAAGGATTTATTTCAGCTCATGGTTTCAGAGAGTTCAGTCTATGATTGTTTGGCACCAGGAACATGTGAAGGAGGTGGCTGTGCACAGGAAGTGGTGGGCAGGGGGTGGGGGAGGAAGGAGAGAGGGGAAGGGGCCAGGATAAGATATGGTCTCAGTGATTATTTCCT
The DNA here is from genome assembly GCF_047511655.1 of Castor canadensis. Taxonomy (NCBI): domain Eukaryota; kingdom Metazoa; phylum Chordata; class Mammalia; order Rodentia; family Castoridae; genus Castor; species Castor canadensis. The sequence continues at coordinate 44,027,870 of NC_133387.1, forward strand.
CCAACCAGGCCCCACCTTCCACAGTTTCCAGAACCTCCCAAAATAACACCACCAACTAGGGGTCACAGGTTCAACACATGTATCTGTGAGGGACATTTCATATTCAATTCATAATACTGTTTGAGCCTCAGCTTCTTCAGCACCAAAATGGGAATAAAAATATTACACACTTCAAATCATTCCTGTGAAGGTCAAATAAGATGAAGCAAAGAGTAACATAAGCTTATCCTATGGCAAGTACACAATCAGTGTTAGCGCTTGTTGGTCTTATTATCTTTCCTTTGTGACTATAGTTGTGAGAAATAGTACCCTGTTTTCTCCTTTCTATGTTCCTTATGCTATTCTGAACTAAGCTATTCCCTGGTAGTAAATGAAACATTTCTAAAACTGCATGAGCACTTTGACACTTCTGGGGAGCCATTGTGTACACAGAAGCAATACCTAATTGAATAGTAGCCTAATAGCCTCCAAAAGCTCTTGCAATTTTTTAAAAATTGTAGAGTTAAAAATAGGAACAGTTAAAGGAGTTAGAAAATGAGCTTCTGTGAGTTGCCTTGATACCCTTCCTCAGCATCATTTTTTAAAGAGCAAAATTTAGCTAAATAAATAAATGCACAAATCCAAATTGCTTGTCAGTTCAACAAAATTAGAGTCATTTACTTTGAAAATGTCCCTATCCATAGTAAGAATCATTGATTAGAACAAAAATGATCTAAGTTAAGATAAATGCACTAAGTAAAAAAAAAATATATAATGATTCCAAATAGATCCTTGGGAATTTTTTCCCATTTTATTAGGATATATTCGTTGTACAGAGGGCATTCATGGTGTCAATTCCAAATAGCCTTAAATTGTACATTGGTTGGATCACCCCACCATCTAACCCCCCCAACCTCTTCCCCACCCCACTTAAAGCAATAGCAAGAGATTTCATCAAGCTACTTCATAAATGTATATGAAACCCATCAACCATATTCTCTCACCTTCAACTCCTCCACTCTCCCTCCCCCCCACAAGAACCCTCCTACACAATACATATTACATACTACTATTTTAAAGTCCTGTCTTTCATTATTAATTCCAAAGTCAATGTTCAAAGGGAGTTCTCCATGTAGTCTCGCTGTGAGTATACTTTACTTAGGTCAGTTCAACCCCTTTCATTACACTTCACTTTGTCTTCTATTTTTTAACATTTTTCCCATGAAAAGATTGAGTTTTTGTAAGAAAATATGTGGCTTTAGTCTCAAAATCTAATCTTAAGCTTCTAATAAGGCAGGAAGTGGTTATATCTATAAAGAGACTTAGAAAGGCATCTGCCTGAGATAGGTATCTACCTGAGATAGGTGAATGATCTGATTTTACTGCTAAATCCCTGAAATGATTTCCTTTAGGAAGTGGGCAACATCTAAAAATAGCTTTGCCAGTCGACTGTTCTATATTGCTTTGAAATACAGCCTTCCCTGAAAGCAGAGGGTCTCACTCTAGGGTTTGGCTCACCATAATTAATATAATCTTTGCCTGGTATTCTCCTGAGAAGCATAGAGTGTTTTAGAAACAAACTGAAGACTGTAGATTTTGGATGACATGCAGAAGCATCTACTAGTGTTTGTGTCTCTAGTGATGCTAGATGCTTGCCCCAAAATGTCATGTTAGTGCCAGGATCAAGTGCATTCCCAGCACGGTCTCCAATTACTATGAATAGAAGAACAAAGCCAAGACATTGGACCAAACCTCCAGGTTCACCGCCAGTTCAGATACACTCTCAGAGTCTTTCAGCTCTATTCAGTAGAACTTTCTGCTATGAGGGAAATGTTTCACACCGGCAGGGACCCGTGTAACAGCTTTTGCCCCTGTTGAGCACTTGAAATGTCGTTAGTGACACTGTAGAACTGAATTTTCATTTTATTTAATTTTATAGAGTTTAATACACATATGGCTACTTATTGGACAGGGCAACTATAACCCTAGCCCTGTCATCTACCTGATCCATTTGTTCTTTCCCTGCACACACTCTTTAAGAGCTTCGAGTCAGCCTGAGCTTGATATTTGGTCCAAGACTTAAAATTTACTCATCAACTTCCTTTGAGGTTATCTTTTTATTTTATTTTATATTTTCCTTTTCTTACTCATTGACTCAACTTGTCTATATGACCTGCATTATCTCCTGCCCCTGGAGTCCAGGGTTGGAAGCAAATCACTTCTCCTTCACTTTTGCTGAGAAAGGGCTGATCTTGGTACTCTCTCTGGTCCTCACACTTACTCCACCTACTGTCCTGTACAGGATTCCATCCACATAGCTCTCAGCTATTTTCTCCTAGTTTACAATGAGCATGGTTAATTTCTCCTTCTAAATAGTAACACTGTAGAAGCCAATACTACCACAAATTACAGAGCTTCCACAAATTTTATACCCTGTGGCTTAATCTAATGAGAGTGGCCAGGTCTGCCAAACAAAGATAGTTCAGCTCGACCTCTAATTCTCTGATTTACAGATTCTACCTTAGGTGTCAATTTTCATCTTATACTTTAAGATTAGTCTCTCTTTTTTTTTTTTTTTTTTTGGTTATTCATCTGTAGTAGGCTCTCCCAGCCCAGAGCAGAGAAAAATATTTTAGAAGTTAGATTTTATGTTTCTAAAGGTCAGTCATCCAGGTGTGAAAGCAGGCAAACTTTATTCCACCAGAAACCTGTTTTGAATCTTTTTTTCTGCACTGATAACAACACATTGCTTTATTCTTAAATTACAAACTTGAAAAACCTACAGTTTCTCCCCATAAATTTCCATAGAATGAATATGAAAAGGAATTTTTTAAACATGATAGCATATATGTAAATAAACATGATAGCGTGTAAGTTTATCTACCTTATTTCTATAATTGTAAGCAATAAAGTGGTAAAGTGCTATAACCATTATGAGTTTTTAAAAATGTCTCCTCCATTTTCTCTCCATATTTGACCCAAATGCAATTTTACAAATGCATCTGACAACAATGAGAGGGGAGGGTGCTAGATCAGTTCCCTCGTGTTGGAGCACAAGATATATAGGAATGGACCCCCAATTACCATGTCTGTGCCATTTGACTCCATTCAAAGTTAACTGGGCACCTAACAAAATCTTTAAATCTGGGAGGGCTGCAGCCAAGGAACCTTGAACAACTTTGCTCCTTTACATGTACATGTATGGTCGACTGTGCGAGAGGAGGCAGAGATTCAATTCCTTATCTGTCCATGTCCTGGAACTCATCTTTCCCTGTCCTTCCTGCTCTAATTAGATATGCAAGAATAATTTCAGTAAATTCTCTTTTTCCTGAGTTAATCCAACTTATTTTTCTGCCATTTGAACTCAGGGGTATCGATCAATAAACTATATTTAACACATTAAAAACTCCACCCCAAGCTGGGCACCTGTGTCTCACACCTGTAATCCTAGGTACTCAGAAGGCAGAGATCAAGAGGATCACAGTTCAAAGCCAGCCCTGGCAAATAGTTTGTGAGACCTTACCTTGAAAAACCCTTCACAAAAATAGGGTTTATGCCAAATATTAAAAAAAAAACTATTTTTTACGCATAGAATTATATACATAAACCAAGAAAATCAAAAATGAAGATTCCCATAGCAACTATTCTCAAATAAATAAATGTCACAGATATATTACAGTATAAGAAACATGGTTCCTGGGATATGACTAGGCAATGAAATGTCATTTTGAATTCTTTGACATGAAAATTTTCAACCATATTTGAAATTATTTATCATTAAAAATAATAAAAAATAGAATTTTTCAAGATGTCAGTATAATCCCATTTTTATTGTTATTTCTGTTTCTGATTGTCTAGTAATTATGTATCTATCTATCTTTATACATCCACAGAGAACTGCCTGGAACATTTACCTAATGTCAATGATAGACTTTTTTCTAAGGGCTTAATTACTGCATTGTGCTTTAATTTTCCTTCATAGTGTTATGAGTTAAAATTTGAAATGTACAACCCCACACATATCAAACATACATAAAATGATGAAGAAAAACAACCCGAAGAAAGAGTTTGGTGTTGCTCCAACTGGAATATAAAAAGTTAACAGAAAATTTTAGAAAATCACTACTTTCATTCTAAAGTAAATTTTCATCTTATGATATTGACGTTTCCACTTAATATATATCTAGTCATCCAGGCATGATGGTGCATGCTTGTAATCCCAGCACTCGGGAGTCTGAAGCATGGGGATCATGAGTTTGAGGCCAGCCTGGGCTACATAGCAAATACCAGGCAACCTGAGCTACAGGACAACACCCTGTCTCAACAAAATATATGTTTGTACGTGTGTGTGCATATATATGTGTGTGTGTGTGTCTGTGTGTGTGTGTGTATATATACATATACATGTGTGTTTGTGTGTGTGTGTACATATATATTCATTATTCCCTAATGTGACATTCCTACCATGGCATTTTTGGTCTTGCTCTCTCTTAGTCTACTTTCCATCTTTCTGATTTCTATCTACCCTTCAAGATTGAACAAGACTCATGTGTCTTTGAAATCTTCTTGACCTTCTTAGTACTTGAGTCCTCATTTCCCCACAGGTTCTGAGGTCTTTATTTGCATGGCAGTCACACAGTTTGACCCTGTAGCATATGACATAGCATTCTGTTAAGTTTTTATAATTCAATCCTTAGTTTCAGACTCTCTACTCTTTGAGATCAGGAATCAGTTTACAAATTCACTTGTATGACAGTCTCCCTCCGCAGTCTTCTATACAGTTTTAGTACAGAATTCCCAAAGGTGTCTTTGGATGGACTATTCAGAGTTTTGCATTCCTCCATGCTTTTGGATCAAAATCTTTAGTCAGCCAGTTCCACTGTTACCTAACAATGACATGATGTGTTTCTGATGAGCACATTCACATTTTCTATGTCACAATTTCTCCATCTTTTTTTTTAAGCAAACTTTATTCCAAATCCCTCTGTGGCAACCTGTAAAACGGCCAATGTCTATTCCACACTAGGCTTCCTGAAATATTATCCCAACATTCCCATGGAAAAAACATTTGAGGATACATTAGCTTTTATGCTCTAGCCAAGAATAATCCACCTAGTCAACTCAAGAAGTAGATATTTTCAAAGCTCAGTAAAACCCTCCCGATAAAAATATGCCACTGTCACGAATTGCAAATTGGCAAGAAAAAAAATCAGAAATGATTGCCATGGCTGGCAATCTGCCTTCCCTGCCCAATCACTTAAGAGAGTAAAGCAACTAATTGCAAATATTTCAACATATATGATATACATTCATCCTTTTATTTTTAATACACAAAAAGAAGCTTCTTAAAATATAAACAGTCCAGCCAAAATATATCATATTGCCAGATTGAGAACAAGTCTACAAAAAGATTTGCAAAATAGATTAAGATTCCATAAAATGGGGGTAGCAAACATGTATTGAATGCTTAGAATCTGCTAAGACACTTCAATTTAAAAGTGGCAAAAGTGTGGCCAAGTGCTCCTGGTTACGACTTATCTAACCTAAGTGATCTTGTCAAGTTACACTGAAAGAATAGGGCTACTCTAAGGAACTCTGTGATAGTAAAACCCTAGTTTAAGAGACCTAATAAACTGTAGCAGAAGCACAAATCTTCAAGTGACCTCCTGACCTCCATGCTAAGCAGATGTGCCTTATCTGAATGTGACAAGCAGAGATTGCCACCTGTCAGCAAGTTTGGATTCCTTATACAATGGCACCAATAAATAGAAGAGGCATGCATCGCTTTATATTTTAAAAACACAAAGTCATATCAATGTATAATCAGTTCAGATTACATAGTTCATGTTTCCAAATGTAGAGGTAGAATGATTTTGAGGAAATCTCCCCCAAATGCTGATATTTCCCAATGAAAAGAGATGTATGAAAACACTGTGCATACCCATTTTCCAAGCTCTTAACACTACTGACATTTCTGATATAGAAAAACAATCAAAATGAAAATATATATATTTTTAAATATACAGAGGCCTTAAGTCATTTTTTTACATATGAAGAGATAGACAGTGCTAGTTACTTAAACAAGTTCTATGTGTTCAGTCTATGGAGACAAAATGAGACAGAGAAATGTTTTAAGATATATATAATGCAGAAAGACAAAAGATTGTGAATAATAAGAAAAAGTCACTAAGCCAGACAATAATTTGAAGTGGGCTACCTTTGCACAAATCATTTTTTGAAATGAATTATATGCCTAAAAGATGGACACAGATAGTTTCAAATCTTAAGGGCAGTCTCCATTGTGATCCCAGAGTTCACTTGTAATCATCAGGTAGGGATCTAATAAGTTTAAATACCTTTTGAATAAATCCTTATAACTCATAATAATTGCATTTCTGGTGTTTAAACTCAAACTTACTAGGCAGATACTCTTAACACTTGAGCCACTCCACCAACCTTTTTTTTTTTTGTGATAGGTTTTTCCAAGATAGGGTCTTGGCAACTATTTGCCAGGACTAGCTTTGAACTGCGATCCTCCTGATTTTTGCCTCTTGAGTAGCTAGGATTACAGCATGAGCCACCGGTGCCTAGCAAAGAGCCTGGTAGGGCACTGAATGGTATTACATTGACTCTTATAGAATGATTTAGGGAGACTTACTACTGTAACAATATTGAGCCTTTTTTGGCAGTACTGGTGCTTGAACTTAGGGCTTCACACTTGCTAGGCAGATGCTCTACTGGTTGAGCCTCTCCATCAACACACATTTCCATTCTTAACTTTATCCCTACTGATAGTATCAAATGTTTTACTTTTGGTTAGAATTCTGGCCCTGTGTCTGGCTCTCTGTACAAATCTTTGGTGCCCTGAATCTTGAAATCTTCCAAGACATCTTATTCATCTTTGGTCCTCCAGCAGAAACAAAAGTAATCACATATATAAATATTAATCATATTTGTTAAATCAGGAAAAACTAATTTTTCTTCTTAGTAAGACTGTGTATTGGGAAAGAGAAAAATCTAATATATTCTGAGCTCCTACAGTGATGGGTGCTTCAATACTATCTTTTAGTCCTCACAACCCAAAAGGGTCTAAATATGGAGATTAAGAGCACAGGCTCTGGTGGCCTACTAAGGCCAAATCCTGATTCTACTTTCTCGCATGTGAAACTGAGCAAATTATTTAACTTCTTTACACTTCCATTTGATGATTCGAGACCAAAGTGTTATGGTCATTGAGTTAATACCTGCCTGTAAAGCAAGGAACAGCACCCAGTACAGAGTAATATTTAAAGAAAAACGAGTTTATTTGCTTTTTCATACTTTGGGGAAACTGAGAGCTTCAGATATCTTAAATTTTCTGTTCAAGACCACACAGATATTCCTAACCATCAAGAAAATGACTGGGAACCATGGTCACTGCACTTGTTACTCTAGGCCACTTCAGTACTTGCTCTTCTACTTCTTGGTTCACTGTCTACTCTCTCTGTTACAAAAGGATAATGCAGCATCCTTTTGCCTAGGTAGTGTAAACTCCAATTCCATCACTGTTTTTGTGACATGCTATTTAAATCCTCCATGACTCAATCTCTCCTTTTATAACATGGTGGTAATAATAATGATAATAGCAAATGTATACTGTATGCATAGAACCTACTAAATACTGGTCTTACTTCACTTAAAATTCCTACAGTCGTAGATGTTGTACTATTATTATCCCTAATTCAAATATAGATAAGTAAATGAGGCATGAAGTGCTCATACATCTTCTCCAAGGCCACATGACTAATGAATAGCAGCACCAGGACTCTGACACTTTGTACAATGTCTGGCAATACAGCCAATGATCTGTAAATGGCAGCTGTATGTACCCACTCTGTGAAATCATTCTTGATCTAGATATTGACAGATAATTTAGAAACCAGGGCAGGAGTCCTCATTATATTCTTGAGAGTAAGAGGGCCTCTAGTCTACACTTGAATGGGTTTCAAAATGTGACCTTCACACTCAGTGAATTGTGTCCTGTATCTGTATCTTTCCAACACCATTTCTCACCTTCTCCACCACCAAGCTTAGTAACAACCTTCCCCAGCACCATGGCTACCAAACTTCACAACACCCACATCAACTCTCCACTTAAATGTGTCATGATTCTATCATCTCTCTGTACCGAATGTTTTCAACTTGCAGTTCTCTGCTTAGAACACTCTGAGCTCCGTTTCACCAGGATCCCTATCACTTATTTAAATGGCAACTTCTCTAGGGAGTCATTTTTGAGCCTTACCTTGGTTCCCTCCTAAATAAGTGTTACAGCTTTGTCCCCTAGCTCTCTATGCTGTCCTATCATGGCTTTTCTCACACTGCACTATAATGGCATGTTTCACAGGTGTATTTCCTTTGGGACTCCAATGACTGTGGGGCCTCAGAGTATCATCCTTATCATTGTTTCCATAATGCCTGATACATATGAATTTTTAACGAATATCTACAAAGAGAAGGAAGAAAGAGAATAAGGACAGAAAAATACACAATATTTGCTTTTTCTTCTTCCATCCTTACCCCTGTGAAGAAATTTTCAATAAACCTTGAGCATTCTAGAATTGTAAACCAAAGTTTTCTAGCATGGCACAGGTGGATAAATGTAATTGACTCCCTTTTGGTCCTTGATCAGAACTCCTCTCCCGCCTAAGGGAATTAGCATTTCCCTTAGAAGATGAAGATCCATGCAGAAATCCCAGAGGACAAGATGAATTAATGATTGGACTTCAAGGGAAATGAAATGTTAAGGAAATAAGAACAATTCTATCACCAAGAGCTAGATGTTAAAGTATTTCACTAATAAAAGGGCTGAAACTTGAAGAAAGAGATGCCTAAATATTCTAAAAGGAATTTAATCATGGAGAAACCTGATAGGTCCCAGTATCCTATGAAGACACTTTTCTCCCTCCCTGCAGGAAGGAAAAAAGTGACCGCCACATGTCAGCCTGCATGAATAGAGCAGATTCAGCTTGGATGTCAGGGAACTTCACTCAAATGCCAATCATCAGAATTCGAAGCTATCCAGAGGTTTGGCTGGATCACTGCCAGTCAGTCCTATGACTGATATCTTTTTCTTCAGACATCGCAACATTGAAAAATAAAAGGAAAATATGTTCAGCCGCTGCCACTTCAGCAGCTTTGCAATTTTCCTAGGATCAGCCTGTTTCCTGTTCTCAGGCTCCTAATCTCCAAGCAAAGTAATAGCATCTCCTTGCCTAGGGATGCTGTCTCTGCTTTGTAATTCAAGAATCCTTGGTTCCCTAATCTTCTTCTGCCAGGAGTAAGTCAGTGGATGTTAGTCAAACGTAAGGCCCCCTGTAAAACCCTATTTCTTTCCTTTTCTTTCCCTGCAGTCTTTTAAGGAGTCATAGAAAGTGAAAATAAAAACTAATAATAATAGCAGCCTTTGACTCTCTCTTTTACACTCCATATGCAATCAGCATCATCCTCCACCCATACTCAGTCTTTGGCAGAGCTTGGGAAACTTTAGGCACCTTCTTTGTGTTCTAATACACGGAAGGTCATCAAGCCCAGTCCACGGCCTTAAGTACTCCTTCCCCAGTGAAGCTGGCCACAGGGACTCAGCTTAAGTTGTGCTTCTTAACCAGCAGCCAACACTCATTTTTACCCCTTTCAGTTCTTGGCTGAAAGTAATTATGGCATGCCATACTCTTCTCAGCTTTCTTTACTCACTTCCCCGGATGACAAATTCATATCATTCTTTATGTAAAGACTGTTCCTGTACCCTAGAGACAATGAAGACATCCAAAGTTGGCAAATGCTGATTCTTTTTCAGACGGTCTTCAGTAACCCCCAAGTAACTTGGCAGGGCTGGCTATAGCTGGACAAACCTTCAGGATCTCTGGCAGTCACTCACTGAAAGTGCTTCTGGCAATCAGGTAAAATAATCATGTGGATCAAATGAAACTGAACAGATAAAATGAATTACATTCTAAATTTTGAGTCATAAAACGTGAATTTCATGAGCATTAGACCAATAACCAAATTTCTAGTTCTACCATAATGAGTTATAATTTTGGTAAGTCTTGTGCTTGCCTTCACTTAATCTCAGTTTCTTTCTCTCTTATAAAGGCAGATATCTGATTATTGTCAAACTGTCAAGGATATTGTAATAAGGATACTGTAGTGAGTACTATAAAATGAAAAGGATGAAAATGAAATCTGAGTTCAAGTCCTAGTTCAGCCACATACATCCTTGCATTTCATTTTAACTTTCTCCCCTTATTTCTGACAAGCATGTGACTCTATGTATACGGTATAAAATGATGAATAGTTACACCTGCATAATTGTGTAAAATCATCGAGTACCATTTTCCTCTCACTCATTGTAATCCATCCATACCTGCCTTGTTTCCGTTTTTCAAACAGATCATCTTCTATCCTGACTGAGAGCTTTAATATACCTAGAATATTCTACTTCACCTTCACCGGTCACATTTTTCCCTCATATTACTTTGGCTTTGCTCCTGGTTTATATTTCATAACAACCTACGCTTGAACCCTGGCAATAAGCATGACTCTCATGACTATATAACTGTTTCTCCTCTCTGAAGTGAAAAAGAGGCTGTCTGTCTTTATCTCTGTATGACCCTAATACATCACTCATTGACTAGAATATGGTAGTTACTTATACATATTTATTAACTCACTCCTGCTCTATAAAATTGGCTCTACACTCAGAGGATCATAATTATATTGTATGAAAACTGCAAAAGTAAATTTCAAATTGCTATAAAACTTTAAGTCACTACTATTATCTGTGTATGTTATAGAGTCTAAAAACCTCAAATTGTAGCTAGATATTTTTGTGCTATGGATGAGCTTGTGACTATGGATGAGCCTTCTTTATTATCACTTGCGAAAAGGTTGAGTTGTGAATACTACCCTTCTGCCCTGTTATATAAGGGTAAGGATTAGTATTAGAGTCTATTTCAATATAGAAATTACTCCTGAAACTCAGTGACTTAAAACAATAAGAAACATTTATTATCTTTCATGATTTTGATAGAGAAGAAATTTAAGGGTAGTTTAGTTGGGTATTTCTGGCTCAGATTATCTCATGAAGTTACAGACAAATGTCTGCTGGACTACGTTGATATTGAAAACTTGAGTAGGCTGGAAGATCCACTTCCCAGGTGGCTTACTCACATGACTGACAACTTGGTATACACAGGAGGCCTTAGTCCCTTTCCACAAGGCTGCTGAAGTGTCCTCACAACATCGCAACTGGCTTCCCTCAAACAAATCATTCAAGGAAGCAAGAGGAAAATCACAATGCCCTTTAAAACCAAACCTTGAAAATAGCACACCATCAACTCTGCTGTAGTCAGTCTGTCACATAGACATGTCTTGATCCACTATACAAAGAGACTACACAAGTGCACAACACAGGAGGCAAGAGATACTGGAAGCCTTCCACTGTCTTCCAGAGACTTTTTCTCCATCCAGGGTTTTATGTACAGCATGTACTCTAAAATAAATGACCAAGACTGGAATCATGGATGGACAGATGAAGAGTGAACCAAGGAATGGATGCTATATAGTTCTGATGCTAGCAATGAAAAAAAATCACATACTAAAGCCATTAGTGAGACTGCATACATTTTCACCAATCATGGCAGCAAAAAGATTGTCACTGTACTAGTTTTGAGAGAGGAGTTATTGGTAGTGGGAGAGGACATGTGTCCCTGGAGGAGTTCCCAGCCTAACTTCCTTTTGACCTACCAGCATAGCTGAGAACAAAATGTACAGGTAATAGGCTTTATCTTTTATGTAAATAAAATGGGGATGATGATCTCAACGATGAAAGGGTTAGACACTGCCAAAATCTACATTTTTGCAGTATTCTTGTTATGGAAATTCACAATTTAGCTACCCTCATGAATGTTATGCAACTATATTAAGCAATACAGGAGGAATTTGAGCTTTTAGAATTATTGACTAATATAAGCATTACTGTAATTATCATTTCAATGTTCTAATAATAACATTATTTGCATTTTCTTTGACACTGTTTTTTAAAAGAATTTATAAATACCTGAGTAAATATTTGTATTTTGACCATGAAACAGTGAAGGCCATTCAGAGTAAGCAGGGAACATTGCAAACCAGAATTGATTACTTTAATAATCAGGTTTATAAACATAGTTATACCCTATAAGTGTTTATGATCTAATGAACCCAAGAATAACAGGGTATTTCAATAAACAGAAACCATCATCCTATAAAGAACAAATCTGAAGCCTGGTAACTATTCTAGACACCTCCCTCTTACCAATCTCCCTTATCTGGTTCATCAGTATCTCCTACATCATTCCTCTACTCTCTGCTCCAGGTAATGTATGACCTGGTCCCAGTAAAAGTCTTTCTCTCCCTCACAAACCTCCCTACTCACCCTATGTTTCTCAGTCTTCCTTCAGTCCTACAGTGAAGTCTTTCACCATTTTCTTCTGTGTACTACTTTGTCTAAAATGTCCCTCATTCCATCTTTCTCTTAAATATCACTTTAAGGAAGGCTTCCTTGGGATTCAATAGAAATTAGTTCATCTTAATGTACACATTGTAATATGATGTATCTCCATGGAAGCTCTTGTCAAAACTGTAATCTTTTTTCTCTGTGAAACATTTTGGGTTGGGTGTATCCCATTCCAAGGACACAGGTTGTGACTACTTCACTCTTGTTGTGCCCTCAGTGTTCATCACAGAGCTGATGTTCACCAAGTATGAATGACTTGACTACATGGAGATTTCAAATGTGTACCTTGAATGTCAAATAGAATAGAATAATTTGGTGCACTTATTTTAAAAAAAGAAAGTGAAAAAACAAAAACATAATGTTCTTCTTGATAAATGCTACTACTATCAATGTCTAAAACAAAAAGAAATAGGAGCTATTTTGGGCAATCAGAGACATGAGTATCTGCACCCCAAATTTACTTGGGAGGCTTTTACAGATTAAAAAAAAAAGTAATGCTCGTATTGATTGCAGGCCTTTTATATGCAGAAGGTTTTCAAACATTCTGTAAAAGAGGGAAATAAAGAAGAGAAGCAAGGAAAACTATCATACGACAATAGAATACAGACTGTATCCCCCAGTATCCACAAGATATTTTCCACTGTCTTCAGATAGATAAGCCATGACTGGCTAACCTTCATCCTGTGAGCATCTATTTCCTAAAAAAGAAAAGCAAGATGGAAGCCTAAAGCCATACTTTTTGGTAAAATTAAAGAAAAATATATCCAATGCTTCTTAGAAAAATGGGTAAGCACTAAAGAACATCTCATTAAGTGCACAAGGCCTACCCAGAAATTCAAGGTGCAATAAATATATTCATATTATAGATATGGAGCTTATAAAACCTCTATTTTTTATGTAGAAAAGTGAGCAGCAGACATTTAAGAATACAGAGACAGACTTGACTGCAGGTAACTATGCCAACTCTTTTTAAAAGTATTTCTATGCTTTCTATTCATTTTAACAAATTCTAAACATGAATGCCAAATTTCTATTAGGACAGTCACATATAAAACAAAAGAATTTTAATGAGTTTTCTCCCTAAAATACCCAGAGGTACAAATCTACATTAAGGATTAATGACCTGTCAACTTGTACTTAAAAGAGAGAAGAGACATTTTAGTTGGAAAATTTTAAAAAGAGTCTGAAGTAAGAAACTTATCATTTTTTTTATTTTTGTGTCATAAAAAGAACTGACCTGATTTATTTGCTTTAAATTGACCAAAAGAAAAAATATATTTAATGGTTAGCCTTTTAAGCAAAAATTCATTCTGGGCAAAGTTTTATGACAAAATTAGAAAGCTTGGTCAGAAACATTCTTTCAGCCACTGTCAGAGTCAAACAGTAGAAAAGGTTGAAGCTATTTACATTTTAGGTTTAACAAAATGTCTGCAATGAGTGTGGTAATGTGAAAGGAGTGCCTCAGTCTCTTAACCAAGCATGTCTGGTGGCAGGTGCCATAAAAATACTTGAATAGCTATTTCAGATTATCAATGCAATTTTATCTCTATTTTTTAAAATCTTATCTATTTCAAGTAAAAGTTAATGCTCAGTTTTCTGATTCATTTACACTTGATGCACAGCCAGGCCAGACAAGCTCTATTCGAGGTGCTACGAATTTCCTTTTTCCCCCTTTGAATTGAGAAGCAGTGTTATGACAGCAGGAGACAGAATAGAAAGGCTGAAAAGATCAAGTTGAATTTGAAACCCAGAACCTTCAGTGTTTAAATAGATTCCAAATTTGGAAAGCTTGCATTCAATTCTCTCAACTCCAGAGTATTCACAATACAGAGACACCAGGAAAGCAACCCACAATGCTGTTCCATTTTCCCTTTCTACCATGAAGTTCCATCTTCCTCTTCGTAGGCAGGCACTCATAGGGAAGAAGTTAACAGATCCCATCTGTTTCCTTCAGAAATAGACAATATCCATTGACCAGACTGAGTAACCTTAACCTGAGTCTATGCTTGCTCCCTGAAAATAGCTGTGTGATGGGAGAAAACCAAACCAAATCAAATCAAATCAAACTGGCTTTGCCTAGAAAATGCAAATTAAATCTAGATATTAGAGTAATTTATTTATTTAACTTTTCATTTAAGTATTTAGTGTAATAACGAAGCACTTGAGAGAGAAATGCACACTGCCTTTAAATAGACAATATGTTCCTGAATAGACTTTTTTTTTAAAAGCATTTTTGTTCACCTAGTCCTACCCAGATCCAGGAACAGTTTCAAGGCACATCATTAAATAAGAAGGTCCTAGAAACATCTTAAATCCTCGATAAATCATTATCACACTCACAGTTCTATATTCCACCACAGTACACATTTAAAGGTTTGCATGCCATAAAGTTGACCTACCACTTTCTCCTTTCCAGGTGCTTTATGCAGTCACTGACAGAAGTGTGTAAAAATCAATTTATGTTCAATAAGGTAAATGTCAATGATATCTTTAAACATGATGAGCCCATGGCATAGTTTATTTCCAGACATTTAAATTTTGATAGCTGATGACCTTAAATATTATTTGGGCATGATCCAAAAGTTCACAAGTATTTAATAACCTATAATTAACTGGAAGAAAGTTCGAAAGTCATGGCATTCTCCTGCTCAGAAGCCTTCCATAGCTCACAACTCCCTTCAGTAAAAAAAGCTCATTGCATTGCTTTGGCATTTAAGATCTTCCACAACCTGATTCTAAACTACCCTCTGATTTCACCCATTCATCACTCATGCCTTATGCTCCCATTGCTGACTACAACCTATACTTTCCCACCTCTGCCCTTCAATGTTCACCTTTCACCATCTCTGTCTCTCAACTTTTCAAGTCTAACTTTGGACAATATATTTAGAAAGGGGTTTGATTGTGTGTCAGTTTAAACCATTAATGTCATTTTATACTCTTAGCTCAGTAATTCTGTTTCTAAGTCTCAAAAATAATCAGAGCTATATAATTCTTTAAATGTACAATAGTGAATTTTATAATAGAAAAACAAAGCTCTGGACTGTACTGAATATCCAAAGTTAAAAGATTATAAAAATTACCATTCATCCATATAATGAATCATTGGTTAGTTTTTAATGATTTTAATGAAGAGTTTTTAATAGCAGGAGAAATATTTAAGACACTTGTTAAGTGAAATAGCCAACATAAAATTCCATGTATAGATTATTATATCTTTATATTGAAAAATCAGAAGAAAACTGGAAAGCAATATATCAAAATCATATTTGTATTTCTAGGTCTTAAGACGTGGGGTAAAGGTTTACTGCTGCTTTTATAAACTCTCCTCTGTATCACACAACTTCTGCATATATCATCTTAATCTGAACATATAACACACTAAATTTTTTTTATTTTTAATCCTATATTTTAAGAAGATGCTCACATATTGCCATCTGGAAAACCTGCTTATGTGATTCTTGATGCAATGAATTCCTTCTCTGTGGTCCCATAATACTCCATACTACCAAATATATTTCAATCCCAGTTTCTGCTGGATAAAGTTGAATTTATTTGAAAAAATATGTAATATAGATAGATGTCCTAGAATTTCTAAAAAATGGATCTGATTAAAGTGGAGGTTTCTATCTATAGTAAATGCTATCTGTGATAGCTTTATTTTCAACATTGCCTTGTCAGTACAGGCACAGCTGCTTAACATCAGAATCTCCTTTAAAAAACAGGTGCCAAGCTTACCTTCCTACTCAGCTCTACATCTACAGTTTGTTTGATATCTTATGCCTTAATTATAGGCTGTCTTCCCACTAAATATTGTATTAAGATTATGGAACAAGAAGGTAAAATGTATGCAGAGTTTAAAAAATAAGTCAGTAATTTTATCACAAGCACGGGAAGAAAAATTGTGACATAATTTTCCCAGCAAGCCTGTTTTGTTTATTCTTCCAAATTGAATATATACATGTTTTTATGGGTTAACATTATAAATTTCTATATGATACTTTGTAAAATTCTCAGTTTGTCCTTAAACATTAATATTTGCAATTTTATATATATATATATAACATATCTTTACTATATTTAAGGTGTTGGGGGGAGTTGTTATATAAAATATATAATGTCTAGTTAAATTTGAATTTCAGATTAATATTATATATATAATATTATATATTTTTATATATGTGTGTGTGTGTGTGTGTGTGTATGTGTGTGTGTGTTCTGGAATATTTGAAGCTTACTTCTAGTAAAAAAAATTATTCCTGCTCATCTGAGATTCAAATTTAACAGTGTGCCCTGTATTTTCATTTGCTAAATCAGGCAACTCTCAGTTGGAGAGTAATTGGGTATTTAGAGATTCCACTACCTGGCGAAACAACCCCCTCCACCTTGAGTAATATTTCATTTCAACTCAGCAGACAGTTAACTCAGATATCTGAATTTTCTGCATCTTTCCAAAGTTTCTTAAAAATCCAACAATGATATGTCAAGTAATCACCAGAACTCCCTAACCTCTCCAAATTTCAAAGCCTGAATTCCTGCCAAATGAATACTAGAAAATTATATACAAATTACCAAACTCTGTCATGCCTTACAGTTTTATTTTTACACATTTATACTTAGCAGAGGAACCAGAGATCTCTGACTTTACAAACTCAAAAATTTTCAGAGAATTTAATACATACTAGAGAACAAATTCTATGCTCTTGTTCTTTTATAAAAGATTAGTAAAGATGGAAATAACTAGCATTTGTCATATTTAGACTCATTCTTCGCATTAAGTTTGCTACTAGATTTGCTCTTTAATAATGGGATTCCACTTTACTTTGTCCATTTTTACGGCTCTTCTTCTGGCTCTCATGGGCTGTTTAAAAGCAATGTGCGATAAAATGAATTATTTCCCCTACTTTTGTTCCCCACAACTTCTCCCCTTTGCCATATTCCCTATCACCACCCATTCTGAAACCCTAACAAGAAATCATAGATTTATTATCAACACATCCTCTTCACCACACACCTTCCCCATGCTTTAATAGTCAAGTCTTCTCCATTTTACTTCTTTAACACGCCTGAGAATGGTCCTCATCTCTTCTAAAGTCTAGACATTATCTGTCTCCGGATAATGTCTCTCAAATTTCAATGTGCTTATGAATCACCTGGGGACCTTGTTAAAATGCAAATTCTGATTCCATAGGTGAGATGGGACCCAAAAATTCCAACTCCTAACAGGATTTGTTGTGATACTAATGGCATTGGTCCAGGAACCACTGTTGAAGCAGCAAAGCTCTAGGTTATTTTTATAAGTTCCCAACAAATCCATTCCAGCTAATCAACATATTATTGTCATTCTGAGTAAAATTTTCTTATGACTCTTCTTATCTACTGATTACCAAGATATGAACTACCCGATCTACCATACCTATAAGTTGTTATAACCTGAATTTATGACAATGGCACTAAAGCACAAAAAGGTATCTTTGCCTAATATTGCATAGTTTATTTCTACCCGAGCTAGATTTCAAGCCAGAATCTGTCATCCTAATTTCACTACTCCTATGATTATGTCTCACTATAGTTATCAAATTGAACCATATATAATAGCTAGTAGTTGACTGCCTGATATCTGGAAAAAAGCATTCTTCCATGTGTCAACTTTTTTAATAAATTAAGAACCAGTCATGGGCAAATGCCTTAACTTTTCCTTTGTAAAACCTGCTGGATTTAGTACAGATACTGACACAAAACTAGATCTTCAAAAATGAAGATCAGTTGATCTTCATTAAACAAGGCAATGAACAACAACTCCATTCATTCAGAGAGAACACATCACAGCAGGTGTTTTGCATGCATTATTATACTGAAACCTCACTACAACCATGTACTGTGGATATTACAATTTTCATATCACAAATGATAAGCTCATGAACACACAACCAATAAAATAGTAAAGTAGAACCTAAAGTAGTCCTACCATAAGTGGTAAGTTGTCAGCCTTCACTGCTGAGGAGTGTGGGAACTTGTAGAATATATATTTTTCTTATAAGTCAAACTAGATTTGAGGTTATAAATACCTAGTTCACTCTAGGAAAGACAAAATCTTTCTGGCAGATTATTTTGTCATTTTGTAAACTACATAAAATAGATAAGAATACAGATCTTTCAACTTTACAATGTTGTAAAGCAACACACATTCGGTAAAAATAGCACTTAAAATTTTGAATTCTGATCTTTTCCCAAACCAACAATATGCAGTAAGATATTCTCAAATAATTCTGGCAGCAGCAGTGGGTCACAATTTCTGGTCAGCTATGTTATCACCAGTGTAAGTATGTAATACTTCACACCGTGTTGTATGGAAGCATGTAATACTTCACACCATGTTGTATTGTTAAGCAATAATGCTTGTAAGTTAGAGTTAGGAATACTAAACTAGTCTGTGTTTAAGCAAATTTTATTCAAATGGTTTTATTTAGTCATAAACTTCTGTTCTCAAGGAACAGTATTTGAAGAATTTTTTAGTTAATTTTCCTCCTAATTCCACTACTCCTTTGCATTTGTAAGCTAGAATTCTTATTGATTATCAACCCCTGTCACATTATTTAGTAAGTGGGTCAAGAACAAATATAATTATATCTAACATTACATCCACTACTGACTTTTAGGCAAATAAGTCTCCAGCCTAAAAAAAATATTATCAACATCAGGACCAAAGAAAAACTCCACCATCAGAATATAATTGACATAGATCTCAAGTAAAAGCAGGGTACTTGATTCTTTGGGCACTAATTCAATATATACTTATCCTGTTAAAACTAGAAGATTTGCTAAGGATATGATCCTTTTTTATGCATTATGGAGGAGATAACTGATGACCTATTGTTTGACCAAAACATCAAGTTTAGATATTTGCACAAAGAAAACACAACTGCAGTGAGGAGGTCATAATGCTGGGAAGAGAAACTTAAATAAGAAATATTTTCCCCATTGCATTAACATAACTTATTCTACAAAATATAGCCTTTTCTTTTATG
Source organism: Castor canadensis (assembly GCF_047511655.1). NCBI lineage: Eukaryota > Metazoa > Chordata > Mammalia > Rodentia > Castoridae > Castor > Castor canadensis. The sequence goes on from NC_133387.1 coordinate 44,047,409, forward strand.
GGTCTACATGATAAGCTTTGTGCTAGCTTATAACATTTGCATCGAGCATCAGATAAAGAAATTCATAGTATCAGGGAAAGAATGAAGCTAATGAAAGTACATTATTAGTTCTTGTTTGCCTATTCATTGGAAAAGGAAATTGGCTCCCAAAGAGAAACATACAAGGGAAATTTTAAATGCTGAAAGCATTTGAGGAAATTAAATCCCAGCATCTTGGTTAAAGACCAGTTATAGATTACATGGTCTCTAGCAACCTGAGAACATTTCTAGTTAGTACTATGCAAACTGTATTATTTTATTCACCTTTTTTTAAAGGGCTTAGAATAACTACCAATTTTAAAGCCATGTATTTTATCCATCCTTGACCCCTAGCATGGGTCATTATAAAAAGTTTCACTCTGCAATTCAGCAGACAGTTCCTTATTCCCACACCCTCATTGGTTATCTGCATTTGAACAAATTCCTTCCCATAATTATGGAGAGGTTGGAGTTGATTTGGACTAGATGGCATAAGGCCACTCCCAGGTCCAGTAGTTTATGATTTTGTTAAGTGCTATGCCAAAAAAATATATACACTTGAAATTATTCCAATGCAATCATGCCCTGAGCAACACTGAAAGCCCATATGTTCTCCTTTAACTAAACTATGTTTAGATCAATTATGAACATCATACTCTGCATAGCCTCATTAGAAGAAAACTAACCTCAGAGAGATGAAAATATGGTCAACCTCAGAGAAACCATGCACTGCATGCTGCATACCCAAAAGACAAATAATACAATAGTACAAAATGATTTGGCATAAATCCCAATATTTCTATATTTGGATATTTCGTAGTTTCAAATGTTTTCTTTCACCTAAGGGTAATTCAAAATATAACCAAAATAAGAATGTTCTAGTTTAGAATAAAGGTTTGTTGGACCAAAATCTTTACTCTTTTATAATTAAATATGAATCTGAATCATAGCAATCTTATAGAAATAGTCCCTTATAAGGATGACATATCTGGAACAGATGCCAGTCAGTATATGTTCTGCTCATAGCCTCGTCAATAGAGAATGACCCAGTCACAATTCCTAAACAAAATATTACCACAAGACCCTCCCACAGGACAGAATATAAACCAAAGGTAAAAAATCTAAACAAAGTAACCCACCTATGAAAAGGCTTATTATTTAAAATAAAATGGAACAGGAGTTTCTCAAAAATCCTAAAATTTTTTAACTGTCATTTGAAGGAGTAGAAATAAACTCATATTTAAAGTTGGGACCATAAGATTTTGAGCAAGCTGAGAGCATGAAGGACATGAGCCAGTCTGTAAAAGAGAAAAGACAGTTAGTGGAGAGAATATGGTGGAGGGTAAGTGAAAGCAAAATTTCTATCACAGATGTATGTGTGAACAAAATGAAGCACTCAGTCAAAAGAAAGACCCAGATTTTTCACAACGTTCCCACTGAAATTACAGACTACATGAAGTCTTCTTCAAATATTCCCCCTCTTCTTTTTCTTGAAATAGTTTGAGTAAGTGATTAATCTCATAGTCATAATAGAAGAGGGCATTACAGTGTGGTCACACAGAGAAGATTCAATAATTCCATTTGGACAGGTGCCTGAGTCATTATAAAGAGTCAAATAACCAAGGAGGCCAAAGCTATCTTGCCTATATTCTCTATCAGAGACTCAGAAAACATGAAACTGTGCTTCCTTGGAAACCAAAGTGGACAAGAAGGAAGCAATAAGAAATGGATTCTCTCTATAGTGGTGACCTTATGTGGCATCATTACACCTAGTTAGGAGTAATCATGATCCCCCAAACCAATGGAAATTCGAAAAGAAATATCAGCATCTTCAGACATACTAAGGAGCCTCTAGACCTAACCCAAACAAGGGAGTTATGCTACAGTGAGGGTTCTGAGAAAAGACTAAACCAGAACAGTTTTTGTTTATTTTGCAACGCCAGAATTCACGAAGCCTTAGAAAACCAAATCCACCTTAAGTTTGCATTTCCCAAAATTCTAATAAAATGCAGCAGTAAACCAAGAGACAATGTCAGATTATTCTACAAAAAACAGATTGTGAGAACACCAAAACACCAGTGAAACTCAGAGCTTTGTAATCTGATTTAGACAGCAAATACGAATTCTAAGTTTCCATTTTTTCTGCTACATTTTGTGGTTTTGGCTTTAAAAATGCCAAGATCCTATTACATGTGCACTTAAAAGATGGGTAAAGGGAAACTCTTCCTTGCTGTTTTCCTGGGAAATACACTAGAGAGAAAAGAAATGGCATTCTAAGGACGGAAAATGCACGTGCTTGTTTTGGAAGGAGCCACCCATGGTGACAGTGGGCTGGAATCTTCACTCTCCAAATTTCTGAAAATGGCCCTGAAAACTGAAAGAATAATCATGAGAAAGAAAACAATGGGTCATGTCTGCTTTGAAGTGCCATTTTATATAGCATAGGTGATTAGAGTAGAAAAAGTTCTCAAATTTCCTATTTGCTTCCTGTGCTACTTCTGATCCAATGTTTAAGGGCTTCTTTAGGTCCACTTCCTGAGAGACACAGTCTAGCAAATAAGAAAAGGAATCTTAGTAGAATGATCCTAGAACTAGCAGCTGAAGTGTTAAGTAAACAAAGAACAACCATTTTATGCTTCTTGCCTCTTCATTTATTACCAATGAAGACTGTTTCTAAAAAAGTACAAACTAAAAATGCCAGATGTGGTAGCTCTGTCTATAATTTTGGCTACTCAGGAGGCAGATCATGATTTAAGGCCAACCCAGGCAAAAGTTAGCAGAAGTCTATTTCAAAAACAAGTCAGTCATGGAGATTCACACCTGTACTCTCAGCTACTTGAGAGGCAGACATAGGAAGATCACAGTCAAAAGTGTGAGACCCTATCTGAAAAACAAGCTAAAAGCAAAAAAAAAAGACTGAGGACATGGCTCAAGTGGTAGAGCAAGTATGAGGCTATGAGTTCAAACCCCAGTAACTCCCTAGTCCCCCCCACACTTCAGCTGGATTAAGTTTTCTAATAAAAGAACAATGCCTTGCCTTAATGAATTGCCAATCAGCAAAGCAATCAAGTGACACTTATCCTTTTCCCTCCTTCATGATTTTCTCTTCCCATCAGGAATTTGGAGTAGATGTTCAATCAGTGGGAAAGCTACAGTGTTTACTAACTGAGATGGCAGCCAGGACTCCTCAGTGAGATATGCCTTCAACTAGGTGTTGCCAACTTTCCTTCCAGATGGCTGTTAAGCACCCAC